>NC_080782.1:45722224-46036303 GCF_028018385.1 Neofelis nebulosa
CGGAATGGGAAAAGATATTTGCAAATGACACATCGGACAAAGGGCTAGTATCCAAAATCTATAAAGAGCTCATCAAACTCCACACCCGAAAAACAAATAACCCAGTGAAGAAATGGGCAGAAAACATGAATAGACACTTCTCTAAAGAAGACATCCGGATGGCCAACAGGCCCATGAAAAGATGTTCAACGTCGCTCCTCATCAGGGAAATACAAATCAAAACCACACTCAGATACCACCTCACACCAGTCAGAGTGGCCAAAATGAAGAAATCAGGAGACTATAGATGCTGGAGAGGATGTGGAGAGACGGGAACCCTCTTGCACTGTTGGTGGGAATGCAAATTGGTGCAGCCGCTCTGGAAAGCAGTGTGGAGGTTCCTCAGAAAATTAAAAATAGACCTACCCTATGACCCAGCAATAGCACTGCTAGGAATTTATCCAAGGGATACAGGAGTACTGATGCATAGGGGCACTTGTACCCCAATGTTTATAGCAGCACTCTCAACAATCGCCAAATTATGGAAAGAGCCTAAATGTCCATCAACTGATGAATGGATAAAGAAATTGTGGTTTATATACACAATGGAATACTACGTGGCAATGAGAAAGAATGAAATATGGCCTTTTGTAGCAACGTGGATGGAACTGGAGAGTTTGATGCTAAGTGAAATAAGCCATACAGAGAAAGACAGATACCATATGGTTTCACTCTTATGTGGATCCTGAGAAACGTAATAGAAACCCATGGGGGAGGGGAAGGGAAAAAAAAAAAAAGAGGTTAGAGTGGGAGAGAGCCAAAGCATAAGAGACTGTTAAAAACTGAGAACAAACTGAGGGTTGATGGGGGGTGGGAGGGAGGGCAGGGTGGGTGATGGGTATTGAGGAGGGCACCTTTTGGGATGAGCACTGGGTGTTGTATGGAAACCAATTTGACAGTAAATTTCATATATTAAAAAATAAAAATAAAAAAAAAAATTCCTTGCCTTTGCTTCATCCTTTACCTCTTATGTGCTAGATGTTTTTTTTTTTTTTTAAATAAAGTTCAAATGAGCTCATGCAGACTGCCTTTAATTTTTGTTCAATAACAGTCTTATTTTTGGATTACAAAAGTATTATGTGTTGTATAGTTTACTTAGAAAATAAAGTCGAGTGAAGGAGAAATAACAAACACCATTCAATTCCTCAACTGCCAAAAAACCATTGTTGGATATGTATCTACAATTTTCAATTATCTTGAAGTATTTTAAAGTATAAAGTTCTTTACAAAACTACCTTTTTTCATATACTTCAACCACTGCTTAACTCCTACAAAAGATAGAAATGGACAATGTGGAGTATTGGAAGTCAAAAGCAGGCATCCACAGACCTGGATTCCAGGCAGAAGAGGTACCCTGGCCACAGAAAATGCCCTGAGACCATCAGAGAAGGAGGAAGTGAAGAGAGAAATTTCCTTTATCAGTCTTCAGAGATGACAGAGCCTGGCATCCTACTTGGCAGAGGTAGGGATGCAATGATGTGGAATAAGTGCCCTAGAGCTTGGGATGGAAACAGACACTCCCCCCAGGAAGGAAATATGGAGGCAATGAGGCATGATGTGGTTAAAAGAATAACATTCTGGAGGTGGGAGAATATATATAGCAACTAGACACACACCCCCATCCCCAAAGAAAGGATAATCAAAGCGGAAACATTATGAGGAGGGGGTTGGGGTGTAAACTCAAATACTTCCAGGAGGCAGGCAACCAAAGTAAATGAATGACAGTTGGCCAAGTGTAAGGAAAACCTGATAGAGACTTAGGTGGAATTTTAAACACACAGAAGCCATCTTCATTTCTACTGAAGGGAAAAGAATATGTGACCCCAAAATATGCCACTTTGGCAGTGAATTATTTTGAGCTGAAGGCAATCAAGATCCAGCAGGCTCAAGGAAAACTTTTAGCTCTCTTGCAAAAGAATTTTTATCTCTGCCCTGGCTTAGATACAGAGCTAAGGACAACTTTTATCTGAATGGCCTATGTCTGCAGCAGGGACAACATCTAACTACCAATCCCCTGTTCTTCTTATCACCCTGTAAATTACCCTCCTCCCATTTAAAGCCCAGCCCCTACCCCATTCTGTAGCTCAGGATGGCATAGAAGCCACAACTGTCCACTTTGGTGTTATGGAGCTTCTGTACATACAGATATGTTTTTCTCCTGTTCACTGGTCTTATGTCAATGTAATTATCAGACCAGTCAAAGAACCTAGAAAAGTAGAAGGAAAACTTTTCTCTCCATACACTAGAAACAAGTATTGAGTCTCCCTTTTTGGAAACATGGCAGCCTTCTTTCATCTCCCATTTTCACACTTTTCAGAGAGAGATTTCTTCACGGTGGGAAAGACAGCAGGTCAGATTCAACATAAAGGAGAATGGACAATGGATCCTGAATTCAGGGAGACAACTGGAAGTGGTGGAGCATCTACAAGACAGACAACTCCTATCCCATCTGAAGTAGGCCTTAGCTAATAATAAGGAATCTGAAGACAGTATGTGGGAATACAGATGTTCCACTTTTTTAAAAAAAGTCAGAACTACAGATGTTTATATGCATTCTTGTGGGGTTTAAAGTTGCTTCACGGTTTATTTTTAAATTAAATAAATGAAGCAAATTAAACACACTTCTGTGGTCCCACAGGACCCCTGAACTGCCCATCTGTGGCTACTGCCTCATGCCTTTCAAGATCTAATACCACAATGATACAGCCACTTAGAACCCAGTGAGATGGGTTCTAATGTGTAGAACAATAAAGAATGATTTCTAAAACTGGCAATTAAGAGAGACACTGACAAATTCAATCATGATCAAAGGACAAGGAAGGGACCTAAAACCAGATGCATCAGGGAATAGTTCGAGGAGCAGACATAAATAATTCACTATGGTCTAGTCATAAAAAGAACAATTGCTTAGAATTTCATGATGTTTTCTAGTTTAAATGGTATTTTCACATTCACTATGTTATTAGAGCAAACAATAAATTCTAAAGGTAGACTGAAAGATATTATTGATACCATGAATAGGAGAGATGGAAGGGAGAAAAAGAATGAATGAACAGGAGTGATGGCTTAGAGATTCTATGACTTGCCAATATCATCATAAAAATAAGTACTGGGAAGAATGACTAATTTGTAGAAAAAAATGGGAAAAATTTCATGATGACTAAGTATAGAACACAATAAAACTAGTGTTTTCTCCTGTAAGACTACTTAGACAAAAGTACTAAATTTGATAGAATATAAATAGTTGGGAGAGAAGAAAATAGTGTCTTTTTATTTTTATTTTTATTTTTTTGTCTTGCAAAATTTACTCATGCTTTGAAGAATGAATACTAACATCTACATTTATTTCATGGAAAGGATTCATGATTTTTCTCTGCAATTTTTAACTGTAAAACAGAAAAGTTCAATATATATTTTAGATCACTATCAAGAACATTTTTTCACATCAGGAATTATTCAACTGAAGAAAATAAAGTAATAGCAAGAGTCTGGAGGTTGGGTTCTAGAACCAGCATCGCAGATGGCCTTACCTAGCAACAATCTTCTGACCTCAGTTGCCTCTGTTTATAAAATGGGCATAATAATACCTGGGCATGAAAAGGGAAATGGAAGCTTATGAACTCTCTGCAAATTGCTAAGCATTCCACAGATGTACATATGATGTAAGGTAGGTTCACATGAATGAAAATCTATAAATACATGTAAGGTATTTTATATTCAATTTAAACTCCTTGTTTTAAAGTTCAAGGATCTTATGTCATCCAGTCCAACCCTATCTAACTGATCATATCCCCACATGTCTCACCCCAACCACACCTTCTAGCCCTAGGCTCCTCCAGTTCCAGAACCAGGAGACCCACACATGTCTGGGAACTTAGCCAACATGCAAGGTACTCAGTTGCTTTTCTCACCCCTGTCCCATACTGTTGCTTCCATCCTTTCAGAAATTACCTGTGGACCATGCCTCCCCTCCATACCACTAAGATCTAGCTATGTATCCCCTACCCAAATCCTCTGTCTTGACAAGGCTCAAGTCTCCTCTCCAAAAACATTCTACCTCCACAATAAATAGTATATTCCTAGAGTTAAGAATTAGACCAAACTTAGTTCAAAATCCAATTTCACAATCTTAGCCTCTCTGACCCTGTTTCTTTAACCAGGAAATGGGGATCCTTATTTAAGAGGTTATTTTACAGGTATAGATATGAAATGTAAAATACCTATTAGAGCCTACCACAAAGAAATTATCCAATAAATGGAACTTCTTGTTGGTTTTAATATTTTTTTTGTTATTGTTAATGTTAACTGTACCTGGAGATTTCTTCCTTCTGACATGGAAATTAGTTAACCCTTGATCACTCAGAGCTGTGAAATATTATGTAAGTCAAGTGTACATGCCCTGTCATCGTCACAATAACTGTATCACATGTTTCTTGAGGAAAAGAATCACTGATACAACATGTATTGAGTACCATCTCTCTGCTTACACTTTTGTCAGACCTAGGACTCTCAGAGAAGCTGGCTTCTTTTGCTCCCATGGATCTTACATTCTGAGGAGAGGCAGCTGATCAACAGCTAAAACAAAAAGTAAAAAGCAGCTCATAGCAAATTGTATAAATGGAATTACCAAATAATAGGATACAGATACCCTGGATGAAAAAGACATGGGGCTACATTTGATAGAGGGGGTAAGGAGGGCTCTTTGAAGACACAAAGTCTGATAGAGGAGGAGGAGCCAGCCACGCACAGATCTGAGGGGGAAAGCAATACAGATTAAGGAAGAGCAAGTTCAAATACTGAAGAAGGAACTTGCATTGTACCTTTGAAGATCAGCAGGGGAATGGGGAAACTGAATGAGGGGGAAGCATTATACAAAGTGGTATTGGAGGGGTGGGAGCCTACAGATCTCATAGGGCTATAAGCAGAGATGGGTTCCAAGAATATTCTTCTGGTTTCATCATTGAGTCATACATCGTGTCCTGGTGGCTGACCTCTAAGATTAATTTTCTGTTTCCATTTTTGTTTGCAACAGTCTTTCATCCAGGTCATCCTTGCCTTAGCACCTTGTAAGGAAATACCTAAAAGCCTGTCACTCTCAGATTTCCAATTCCTCTGCACCCAATCATCTCCAGAAGAGAAATATCAGGTGAGGAAACTTTGACCCATTTCAAAGTCCTCTCCTTCCACCCACCAGAGCTGTACCCAATGTGACAGCCCAGGGAGAATTGCTTCAACCCATATTCTACTTCTCTCTGGCATTTGGGAAGTTGGCTCTGTTGCCTGAGGGAGACATTTTAGGAGAGGTTTCCATAGAAACTCAAACTTTCTCTCCAGCTGCTCATGTAGTTTATCCCTTTATTTTTAAATACACATTATTTTTCTTTCTTCAGCTTTTGGGCTCTTGATTCTTTGGGTACCAAAGAAATAGTACCAAATCTCTAGGAAAATAAGCTCTCATTTTTCATTCAACAATTCCTCTTAATTGTGCTTCCGTAGCTGACAAGGAGGGGTGTAGCAACTTAACGGCCATAATTAACCATTTCTCGGATTAATATTTCTTTTCTCTCAGACTCCTTAGATGGCTAGCCCTTCATCACTAGTTACTGCTGAAAGCATTACAGCATTATTTGCTGCTGAAAGACTTACAGAAAAGTGTTACTAAACCATTGTCCAGTCTCAGTCTCCTTCCCCAGCCACTGGCTCAGGGCACCAACCTCCCCCCTGGATCACTACATTCCATACATAGAAACACCAGCACTTACTTTTTTATTCACAGAAGCTTCATACCTATTCTTAATTTATGTTAAATAGTACTTAGCCAAAGTAGAGACTTGCTGAGTTCCCAAGACCAGGTTATATTCAGCTCTCTTTTCTTCCTAACAATTTTTAATTACAATAAAATCATTATTTTGGCAGTTGTACATGTGGTATCTGTCTCTCTCCATTAAAATGTAAACTCTTTAAGGAATTAGACCTTAATGTCTATAACCTCTAGTATAGTGTTTTCTGAGGAATGAAAAGGAAATTAGGGAAGCACTTATATTTAAGCCCAATAAGGAAGAATCAAGTAGCTAAATACATTTTCCTTTGTGCATTTGAAGGAATGAAGATTATTTTTCTTTTCCAAGGAAACAAGAATATGTGTCACCTGTTGTGAAATAACTGGGAAAAATAAATCTGTCTTGGTTTTAGTGAAACCATCATTTGATATGCTACAGATCAAAGCAAAGGGTAAGTGCTTTCAAAAGCTATACGCAGTGGTTTCAGGTGGGAATAACGTGCCTCTCCACCTCCTCTGTGTATAGCTGAGACCACAAGAGAGCAGGACTCTCAGCTGGGGTCAGAATTCTCACCACCCAAAGACAAGAGAGAAAAATGAAAGAGAAGGGAAGGGAAAGGAAAAGAAGGAAATGAGGGAGATGGAGGGACAGATACAATACTCTGGAAAGGAGAAGAAAAAGGAAAGAGACCACACTCAAGAAGGAGAGAAAGGAGACTCACACAGAGATTCCAGGTCCACCTTGTGGGGAGAGGAAAAGGCAACATACAAAGTCTGGGGAATAGGGGCAGGGGAAGTCTCCAACCTGCATTTCAGGAGACAGAGAACTCTTAACAATTAAAATTCTATTCTAAGCGGATGGATAGGTACTTGGCTAGCTACCTGCCAAGAGGCTGACATGCATGATGATTTCTCTAAGCCTGCAGGTTAAATCTGATCCCAGCAGCCAAGATGTAACTCATCTCTGGTATATACGCTTTAGACACAATCCTATACCTAATCCTCACCATAACCTGTTTTACCAACCAGAAAGCTGAGGCCCAGTGAGCTTAAGATACTTGCTTCCAGTCACCCAGGCAAAACGTGGCCAAGTCTAAGTTTGTCTGACCTCAAAGCTGGAATCTATCCATTATGCTACCCCGACCTGGCTGATAAAACAGTCTTCAAAAACAATGAGAACCATTGTTCTGCAGCCCAATGGAGGAAACCCTACAAAGTGAGTATTATCTGTCGCATTTAACTATAGTGCCTGAGAAAATAATTTCCCTGTGAAGAAGTAACCTCACTATGGGGAATCCAGTCTGATGTTCTTTAAGAAGCAAATCTTACTAAGTTACCCCTCCACCTTACACCCTCCAATGAATGATTCCCCATTGCACTCAGAATGAAAGTCAAAAGTTATCATACCTGCAAGACTCTGCCCCATGTGGCCCATGCCTACTCCTACAGCCTTATCCAACACTCTGCCCTGCAGGTTCTGCAACCTCTTGAGCCACCCAGATCCTCCTCTTCCTAGTCAGCACCACACATCTGTCCCAGGGATTTCATACTTACACATCTGCCTTTATGGAAGATTCCACCCTCCATTCTTCACCTGGCTTCAGGAGACTTTGACTTTCAGAAAAGCCTTCCCAGATCTCATGATGTAATTCAGGCCCACACTTTCTTTCCTCTTTCCTGTTGCACCTTGTACTCTGCCTTTATATCACAATATTCTGATAACTTCCACATAGTTATTTATAGAATAATTTGGTTAATGCCTGCCTGCCCCATTCAGGGGGATAAGCTCCAGATAGTAAGCTCCAGAAGTGCAGGGAACATGTCCCTTATTTACTGTGGTATCCTCAATCCACAATGCAGGGTCTAAGACACTGTGGGAATATAAGAACGCATGTGGTTTTTGTTGATGATTTCATGAACTTCATCAGGATGCTATAAAAGAAATGTCCAAAACGAGTGTAGTAAGATGACCACTAGAGAGACTTCCAGTTAGAACCATGACCCATGCTAAGACCTTTGCTTGCAGAGTCCATTTCCACAACAAAAACTTAAACTATTTATAAATAATGGGCATCATTTGGAAAAAAAGTGGAAACTAGCCCCTGTTCCCCATCCTACCCCCAAAACTGCTATGCTATCCACACCAGCCTGTTTTCACCCTATCTTATGAGTTTGTTTTTTTTTTTTTTATGTCTTTGTCCTTATGTTTTAATATCCATTTCTTCTTTATTCCACCCATCAGAAAGACAATGCCATGGAGATCCAGGTCTTCAGCTATCATTAGGAAAACGAAAAACAAGATGAATCACCGACAACATTAGCATTAAGACAGCGTCTGAGCCAGAACAAGGTCCAAGTCTACTCAGGGTCATCAAGGCATTTCCACACAAATGATTCTGATATCACAATCCTAGGATTTTCAAATTCATGTGGGGCCTAAGGCTGAAACCTGAACTCCACGAAAACAAAGAATCTGTTATTATGCAAATAATTTTAGACACTAAAAAAGAGAGGAAATGAAAAGATAAGCAAACATAAGCTGCATAATGCCACCTGGCTTCTAAAATAGTTCCCTCTCCAAAGTTTTAATAGGATGTGAGCTAATCTGAAACAAAGGTCTCTAATCACATAGAAAGTGTTTTACTCAAATGATTTCATTTTCTATTTTAGTAGCTCTTCCAATGGTATGATTGTGCTTTCAGAGAAAAGGATAACAGGAGACCCTGGATTTTTTCCTTGTATTGAGAGAAATTTCCACTTCTGCTGCCAAATACCAATGGGCAATCATGTCCCATGCTTGTCCAGCTAGCAATTATTGTGTGCCAGGCACAGTGCTTGGCAATGAGGGCTCAAGTACAGAGCAGAAACAGAAAAAGCCTGTCCTCCTGGAGCTGGAAATCTAGTAGGAACATGTGCCCAACTTATAGATCACAAAGATACCTATCTTGCTATTACAACACATGCAGTATGGTGCTTTGTGATTCACAAAGGCCTTTGTCTGTAGCTTTGTCATCCTCCCGACAACCCTAGAAGAACAGCATGGGTGAGTGTTTGCAGGGTCTCTCTTTCTAAAATCAAGTGAGGCTCAGAGCCCAAAGAGATAGCCACATGTTGCATAGGTCAAGTTCTTTTGGCTACACCGATAGCAACAAAACATGGCAAATGTTTTGGTGGGTGATGAGGATTAAGGACTGCATATGTTGTGATGAGCACTTAGTGTTGTATACAAGTATTGAATCACTAAATTGTACTCCTGAAACTAATATTACACTGTATGTTAGCTGGGATTTACATAAACGTTTTACAAAAGCATTTATAAATGCTATGTACTTACATGATTATAGTTAATTATGGCAACCAACCTATGATCCCTGCTTTAAAAAAAATGGTAAAAAACTGAAGCTCAGAAGTTGACTAACTTATTTAAATCAGTCATTCAGCTAAAAAAGAAATAGAGATTTCAACCTAAGCAAGTGACTCTAGAGCTAGCACAGGGACTTGCTGACAAGAGAGAATAAACAGGTCATATTCCTCATTTTAATTGCAACAGCAATGATTATTATCAACTTGTAAACAGAGAAACTGAGTCTACAGAGGTTCAAAGCCACATTCAAGGTCATGTAGTCCAAAGTGTTGAGGTTAAAATAGCATATAAGAACTCAAGATGAAAAATCCAACCTACTTTTCCCCTGAGCCAAATGCTCTTACCTTTGTGCAACTCCAAGAGAAGAAAATATCGAAAGAGATCATCTGGTCTAAGCTGCTGGTTTCATAGAATAAGAGATCTCTTCAACTGGACCTAGTCTTGGTCAACAGGCTCATGTGGAAGGAAGAGTTGCAACAAGGCCATTTAGAGAGACAGAAGGCCTGGGACTATCCAACACTTCATCAGTACTGGAGCCCTTGTTCTAAATGAAATTTGATTCTCAATGAGGTGTCAAAGTTTGCCTATCTAAAGAGACTAACATCTTCCTTCCAAAGAAGGGTGTAAAGAGAACCATTCTGATTAGTAAGAGTGTAAGAATATGGGAGGTGCATTTAAGTCGCATCGGGTACATGCAAGAGAAAAATAGGGACACAAACTAGAGAGAAAGGTGAAGTTCAGATTATTCATTCATCCAAAAAATACTTTAGAACTTTCTTTGCAACCAGTACTATGTTTAGCCCCGAGAAACAAAAATGAACATGACAGACATAGTCCCTGACCTCGCAAACATTACAGTCTATTAGACCATAAATCAGAGGACTCAAAGTTTACACTTTTTTCTTCAAGTACTGGAAAGTTACTGAAGGTTTTTCAAAAGGGAAGGATTTGACCATAGCTGCTCCTCCCACAGATTCAGATACAGTCAGGGCTGAAAGGGACTTCAAAGGTTACAAGCACCTTCTCTCCACTTCCAGAGCTACTGTTTGCAGTACCATAGCCACTAACCAAATATAGCTGTGACTGAGCAACTTGAAATAAAGCACATCTAGATTTGAACTACCTGGAAGTGTAAAAAGCATACCAAATTTTTAAGACTCCGTATAAAAAAAAAATAATCAATGGGGCGCCTGGGTGGCTCAGTTGGTTAAGCAGCCGACTTCAGCTCAGGTCATGATCTCGCAGTTCGTGAGTTCGAGCCCCGTGTCAGGCTCTGTGCTGACAGTTTGGAGCCTGGTGCCTGCTTCAGATTCTGTGTCTCCCTCTCTCTCCATTCCTCCCCCACTCGCACTCTGTCTCTCTCTCAAAAATAAATAAAAATTTTTAAAAAATTAAAAAAATATTCAAGTCTCAAATTTTTTTGTAGTAACAACAGACATGATAGTATTCTGGCTACATTGAGTTAAAGGTTACTAAGTTCACTTGTTTCCTTTTCCTTTGTTAATGCAGTCACCTGGAAATGTAAACTAACATATCTGGCTTGCATTATATTTCTTTTAGACAGTGCTATCCTACCGAATTCCTAATAAATATTTATCTAGGTTTTCTGAAAACTGATGGAGCATTCATGGTCCTAGAAATTCTATTCTGTTCCTCAATAGCTCTGACTACTCGGAAGTGGTTCTTTTTGTTAAACCACAATCTTTGTTTATGCAGATTTTACCCATTGAGAATCATGGTGCTCCAGTGTTTCCTCCGAGAGAGACCTTCCACTATCTTTTCCAGTCCCTCTATTTGCCCCAGCTCTATCCAGGATTCTCTCATTTCAGTCAATGCCTCCAGTTGGTTTTCTTATTCCTTGCACACTGTGTTTTCCAGCTCTCTGATGATCCTTCTCACTCTTCTCTACACATCCTCTAGATCATCAGCACTCCTTCAGAAAGAAAAAAAATTATCTGGTTGTCTTGTTGAGGGTAACAGTGTATGACAGTTGAAAGACTTTAAAGTGGAAGACAAGGTAAATTTGCTTCCCAGCTCTCCTACCAGTGTGCAACCCTAGGTAAGTACTTTTACCTCATATACGAAAGCATAGGAAAACCCAGTTAACAGGAAAAATAAACAAACAGAAAAACATGCCCAAATATACTCTATGCAGTGAAAAAAAAAATTAATGTTTTATTTGTGAGACAGAGAGAGAGAGAGAGAGAGAGAGAGAGACAGACAGACAGACAGACAGACAGACAGAAGAGGTGGAGAGGGACACAGAATCTGAAGCAGGCTCCTGGCTCAAGCTGTCAGAGCAGAGCTGGATGCGGGACTCAAACTCACAAGCGGTTAAGGTCATGACCTGAACTGAAGTCAGAGGCTTAACTGACTGAGCCACCCAGGTGCCCCTGAAACTTTGTTTTTATTGCCCAGCTTTTATATCTCCTGCTAATAAAAGCCATCTTTTCCACTTTCAGACTGTGTAACTTTTTTAGTTGTTAGGACAGAGTAAGGATAAATTTACCCTATACCTAAGCTTCAGGGAAGCATAAGGCCAGGCTTGGAGAGGCAAAGTCACAGAAATTTGTTCAGTAACAGGCACAGTACTCAGCTGAGGCAAATGTATTACATGGAGAGAATCTGCCTGAGAATAAAGCCAACAGAGGAAGAACTAAAATACATGGGGGTGGAGGAGACTTGATAACATAAGAGTCACATCATTTGAACCTCCACTTTCAGCTGTGCTTAAAGTATTATACCCCTTGGCTTTTTAAAAACTGAATTAATAAATTCCTTTTTTTATCCAGAGATGATTTGAGTTTATAACCGAGAGCCCTGACTAATGCATTATTGTCAGTTACTAAAATACTTACAGGTCACCTACCTCATTTCAAGACTTTCTGATTTGTCGTGCATGTATCTAGCCTCAGAAATGAACAGCAATGTGTTGCAAATAAACAGAGAAGGACAGGCATGTTGAGATGGTGGAAGGCAGGGATGGTAGAGGCCTGAACCTGAGTCTCTGTCCTTTCCTCTTAAGAAGTATATCCATCAGTCTTTACCCATGTCGTGAAAAAACTACATGGTCAACATCTAATTTACTCAAGTTGTCATTTCATATTAAAATAATATCAGTTATGTATTTTCTCAGAGGTGTGCAGCCAGCATTTAAATAGCATTGCAGCATGCCTCATTTTATAAGACCAATGTGTATGCAAAATAAATGGACTTCCATTAGAATTCACAGGACTATTTGCACTTGATTGATAAGTAGGCAACCCCTCCCAACACTTAAGCCTCTGGTTCTTTCCCCTGAGCCCTCTCCCCATTCTAACAAGTAGGTTTCATTATAGCACCCCAGAACTAGAAAAAGATCTAAGAAATGGCTGCTGCCTGACTCCCTCAGTGTAAATAAAGAGTTCCAGAAGATGAGAAGTAACTTTCTCAATGTACAATGCAGTTGGAGACAGAGTCTAGACAAAAGTTGAATGCTCCTGAAATAATATCATATACCATCTGTATTCTAAATGGAGCCCCTTGTTTAAAGGCCTCTTTGGGTTATGCAAATCATCTCTAAATTTCTTTCTTTCACAAGATCAGATTACTCCATTTTGGTTTATATAAAGTGGGTTTATCTTGGTTTGGGTGCGTAAGCTATTAACATGAGTAACCGCTACTATTTATGGACTGAGCATCTGCTGTGTGCTTACAGGAACTATGTGGTTCAATCTTCATAAAAACCACTTTGAGGTGGGTACTATTAGAATCCCTCTCTTACAGAGAAGCAAGATGGAATTTAGACAGGTCCTGCACTTGGCCTAAATCAGACATCTGATAAATGGTAAATAAGACTGACTTCAATTTCCAGCCGACTTGAGACCCTGAGCTTTTAACATGAATATCTCATATCCTCAGGAAGATTAAACAAACTTTTCATTAGAAAGTGTCCAAAAAGAGACAAGTCTTTAAGATTAAAGCTATCGCTTCTTAAGTCCTTATTGACCTGTAAAATTTTTCAACATGTTGCCAGATATAGTCAGGAACATCCCTGTCCAAGTCCCCTGACCCTCTATTTAAATGCACAGTGGAGCACCTGGGTGGCTTAGTCACTGAGCTTTGGACTCTTGATTTCAGCGCAGGTCATGATCTCACAGTTTGTGAGTTTGAGCCCCACATCGGGCTCTGCGCTCACAGTACAGAGCCTGCCTGGGATTCTCGCTCTCTCTCTTTCTCTCCTTCTCTCTGCCCCTCCCTTGCCTACACACACTCACTCTTTCAAAATTAAATTGAACAAGATTAAATGCACAATGAACAAAGGCCCTAATTCATGTATATTTGAGCTATGTATGCACTAAACCAATTTTTATAGACATTTAAAAAGAGACAGGAATGTAAAACAAGAGACAAAAGGGCAAGAAACATCTCTTATTCCCACCATAGGTTCCACCCTCACATCATGCAGACTACACTTGTTTGCTTGTTAAGTGTCTAATTTTCAATACATAAAGAAGATTTCACCTGAACAGCCCTGGATTAGCTGTATAGTAGTTCTACGTTGCCATGTAACAAACTACCCCAAAATTTAGTGGCTTAAAAAACACATTTTTTCCCAACAATGGACAAAAGTATCTTAAAGTTCATATGAAAATTCAAGAAACACAGATACCCAAAATAATCTTTAAAAAAGAACAACTTGGAAGACACAATTCTCAATTTCAAAACTTACTGCAAAGCTACAGTAACCCAGACAGTGTGGTACAGGTATAAGGAAAGGCATATAGATTAATGGAATATAATCAAGAGTCTAGAAATAATTTTCCTGTATAGTCAATTGGTTTTAAACAAGGATTCCAGGCCAGTTCAATGGGGGAAATAACAGTCTTTTTAACAAATAGTTTCAGGACAAATGGAAAATGCAGAAGAATGATGATGGCCCCTACTTTGTATTATATACAAAAAAAATAATTTGAAAGGGATCAAATGTCTAAATGTAAAAGTCAAAACTATAAACGTCTTAGAAGGAAACGTGTAAATCTTTTTAACCTCAAATTAAGCAATGGTTTCTTAGATAGGACACCAAAAGCAAAAATAACAAAAGATAAAAGATAAACTTGGTGGTGCCTGAGTGGCTTAGTCGGTTAAATGTCAGACTTTGGCTCAGGTTATGATCTCACAGTTGGTGAGTTCAAGCCCCACGTCAGGCTCTGTGCTGACAGCTCAGGGGCCGGAGCCTGCTTCAGATCCTTTGTCTCTCTCTCTCTCTCTGCCCAACTCCCCACCCCACCCCACCCCTGCTTGCGCTCTGTCTCTATCGCTCTCAAAAATAAACATTAAAAAACATTTTTTTAAAGATAAACTTGGCATAAAAATTAAAAACTTTTGTGTCTTAAAGAACACCATCAAGAAAGTGAAAAAACAACCCACTGAATGGAAGGACATTTTTGCAAATCATGTTTCTGATAAGAGACTGATAAGTAACATACACTATTACAACTCAAGAATAAGAAGACATATAACCCAATTTGCATAGACAATTCTTCAAAGAAGATATGCAACTAGCCAATAAGTTTAAGAAAAGATGGCCAACGTTACTAGCCATTAGGAAAATGCAAATCTAAAACCACAATGACATACCAATTCCTACCCACTAGAATGGCTAAAATCAAAAAGACAGATAACTTTCAGTCAGGATGTGGGGAATGTAGACACTTCATCTCATTGGTGGGAAGGTATAATGGTACAGCCACTCTGGAAAACAGTTTGGAAGTTCCTCAAGAAGTGAAACACAGAGACCTTATAATTCCATTCCAACTTACACATGTACCCAAGAAAATTGAAAACCTAAGTCTACCCTTCATCATGCAGCAACATGCACCTGGCCCAAAAATGAAAGAAGCAGAAAGAGGATCCATCGGGAGTTTTCACTGCTACAGGCTTAGCTGCTAATCTGGACCAGTCAGGTCATTGGCATCCATGCTACTTTGTGTGAGATGCCATCGTGCCATGTGGCCTGGTGCAACTTTCTGAGTGTATGAGGCCAAAGTGGTTATAGTTCCATTTATAATTTCCAAATTTCATGCAAAAGATTTCTGGTGGCCCATGCTAACTCATCACCATGTAAGAAACAAAACTCTGGAAAGCATAGTTCTAGTTTAGCTAAGTTAATACAATTCAAATTGACCTCAATTATCATTAAATAATTTGGAGGATAAGGAATGCTGTGCAGTACACAAATTACATTTCACCCTTAACCGGAAATGTAAACCTGTGCTAAATTTCTTCTGAATTTAATAAGGCTTCTGCAAAAGATATATCCTTTACACAGGGTTTCTCAAATTCAGCTCTATTGACATTTTGCACTACATAAGTGTTTGTAGTGGGGTGGTGGGGGTTGTCCCATGCATTGTAGGGTATTCAGCAGCACCCTTGATCCCCACCAACCAGATGCCTGTATAACCTCCCCAGTCTAAACAATCAAAAATATTTTCAAACAATGTCAAATATCCCCCAGGGGGCAAAAGCCACCTCTAATGGAGAACCACTGCTTTAAGTGATGCTAAGTAGGCAGCAAGTTTGTTTTAAAATAAACTCACTTTTAGTTGATAAGAGAATATGTATTGTGCTGCTTCTGCATTTAATTCCCTAATGTTTTTTTGATTATATAAAATCCTGTCTTACATAAATATTAATTCACTACATTGGAAGAGACTCTGTTGGTTTGACTTTGAGTCAAAGCTTAAAAACAGGGCTCGGTTGGTCAAGGTCAGTAATTAAAAACACTATGAATGTGCAAGCTTCAGAAGATTCCACCCTTTATCTCAAAGGGGGAAGGATACAGCAGAGCATGACTGGCCCTAGGCAAATCTATGCCTATTTCAAGAAAGTTTAGCAAACTACTTCCCTTGCTATAAAAGGCTGCAGAGATGATGCTCTTACCATGGTGAATCATCTCTCTTGGCCATTTCAAATTCTCTTCCATTATTATAAACAAATTGTATTTAAATACTGAAGTGGTTATTCTCAGCCATATGGTCTCGAATAGCCCATCCCACAAAAGTTTCACCTATTTCAAAAATGAATAGCTGGACAAAAAGGACTAGCTAACATTATCAAAAGAGAACTGGGTGCATCTTGCCCTTTGTCAAATCACACTCTAACCCAAACACAGAAAACTGGAGGATCTTCAGGGGTCAGGTAGGCAAAGTTAAACCCACAGTGAGATTTAGGGACTATCGTGAATAAGTAACTAGGCCAACCTAAAAAGATAAGCCATTTAGGAATTGCTGATCTTTTGAGGTAGTCAGGAATCTGTGTATTTGTATGAAGTTAGTTGGCAACTGATTGGATTTTTTTTTACAACCATATTACCTTCCATATTTTTTTTTATTTTTATTTTTTTATTTAAATTCAAGTTAGTTAACATACAGCGTAGTCTTGGCTTCAGGAGTAGAACCCAGTGATTCATTATTTACATAGGATACTGGGTGCTCATGCCAAAAAGTGCTGTCCTTAATGACTATCACCCATTGAACCCATCCCCCATCCACCTCCCCTCCAGCAACCCTCAGTTTGTTCTCTATTTAAGAGTCTCTTATGGTTTGCCTCCCTTTCTGTTTTTATCTTATTTTTCCTTCCCTTTCCCCATGTTTATCTGTTGAGTTTCGCAAATTCCACATAGAGTAAAATCATAGGATATTTGTCTTTCTCTAGCTGACTTATTTCATTTAGTATAATATCCTCTACCTCCATCCATGTTGTTGCAAATGGCAAGATTTCATTGTTTTTGGTTGCTGAGTAGTATTCCATTGTGTGTGTGTGTGTGTGTGTGTGTGTGTGTGTGTGTGTGTATCACATCTTCTTTGTCCATTCATCAGTCGATGGACATCTGGGCACTTTCCATAATTTGGTTATTGTTGCTAGCACCTCTATAAACATTGAGGTGCATGTGCCCCTTCAAATCAGCATTTTTGTATCTGTCAGATAAATTCCACAAAGAAACACTACCTCACACCTGTCAGAATGGCTAAAATTAACAACTCAGGAAACAACAGATGCTAGTAAGGATGCAGAGAAAGAGGAATCCTCTTGCAGTGGTGGTGGGAATGCAAGCTGGTGCAGTCACTCTGGAAAAATGGTACGGTTTCCTCAAAAAATTAAAAATTGAACTACCCTATGACCCAGCAATTGCACAACTTATTCAAATTTTAAAAATCATTATAAGAAAATGCCATACAAGAAGAAATTGTATATGTGTATTTGTGGGTAAAAGCCAGGCTCAGTTGGTCAATTTGGTGTGTTTGTATTTGTATATATGTATGGCTTATGTACATATATGTGTATATATGTATATGTACGTACACATGTATTGGAGTGTATCTATAGGCTGAATTCGCTCATCAGGAGGCTAGATTATCATTTTTATTCTAACTACGGGGTTATCAAATTTATTAATAACAAGAGAGGTGGCAAAACTAGTTATTTCAAAGGACTTTCCTCACCCCACTAAGCCCTCAGTTTCTCATTAACATGAATATCTCAATATTGTCCCACACAAAGTATCCATTGTAGGATTACTGTTATAGAGCTCAGTAATAAAAGTATTTCCAATTTTAACAAGAGAAAACTGAGGCTCAGAGAGCTTAAACGGCTTTTCCAAGGTCATAAAGCTTGGAAGTAGTGAACCTTCAAGTTTGAAGGATCAGACTCAAGTCTTCTAAATACTGACCCAGAGCCTTTTGGCCACAGTCTGATTGTGTCGAGGACATTGCAGTAATTACCTGCCTTCAATTAACATAAATCTATGAGGGCTCTGTGTGCCATTGTCCTTCTTGAAAAACAAACCAAAAAACAAAAACTATGTGGTCCTTCACGTCCCCAGGTGGAAGTCTGACAAATGTTGTGCTAAAAACAAATTATACTGTACTGTGTGTGCATAAATTTCTTGGCTAATATTTCAGTTCACTACACTGTAAACCCCTTCAGAGCCATGGCGATCTGGAAGTATGTGCTTCATTGCTTCTAAATATTTGAATTCGAATTTCAAGGCCTGTCAATCTATCCAGACTCATAAGCTGGCTAACCTGATTTTCTCTGCTTCATGACAATAATGTTTAGTATTTGCTGGGCTGTATTTGACATAAGGAAATTTTAAATTACATTTAGTCAGATAGATTGAAAGCTGCTAAAATGGCCCCCTCTCCTCAAATTTGCATAGCATTGCATCTTTTTTTTTTTTCTTTTTAACACTGATGAGACTGTTACCAAACAATTACAGAGTTTATCTACATTGGGAGCTGTCAAATGCATAAAACCTAGCATGGCATGAATCTCAAGTTTTGAAAGAGATTGTAAAGAGTTCCTTTTACTTTGTTGAGAGCCTTTTCACAGAGAAAGCACTTAGATCTGCAGATAACTTGACTATCAGGTACTTTCCTTCCCAGAAAACAGAAGTGATATTGATAAATCAAACGAATAAATAAAGTCACAGTTCTCCTCCTACCTAGTCAATTTCTTCATCTTTTCCTTCTCACTTGTTAACACCAGTAAGAAAGAAATTAACATGTTAAAAATCAAGAAGGGGCGCCTGGGTGGCTCAGTCGGTTGGGCATCCGACTTCAGCTCAGGTCATGATATCACTGTTTGTGGGTTCAGGCCCCACATCAAGCTCTGTGCTGACAGCTCAGAGCCTGGAGCCTCCTTGGGATTCTGTGTCTCCCTCTCTCTCTGTCCCTCCCCGCTTGCACTCTGTCTCTCTCTCAAAAATAAATAAACATTAAAAAAAATTAAAAATCAAGAAGCCACCCTCAATTCTTTGACTGCATGCCTAAGTGGGGGAAATCTCTGTAAATCGTGTTAATTCTGGCTTCAGAATAAATCAAGTTTATTATTTTCTCCATCTTTAACTTTTTCCCCTGACCACCCTCCTTTCTATACTAGTTTCAGCAAAAGAAAAATGGTTTTCTACATCTTTTGGATCACAACGGTCCCTTTCTTAATATTTACCACCTACAATCTATTCGGCACACACACTTTTATAGCAGGAAATGCTGGTTGCCTTTCCAATAAGTATTCTTACTTCGTAATAGAAGTATGTTCTCCTCTGGATAGAAACATGCTTAGTTTTGGAAGGATGTATTTTCTGTCTCTCTTGCAGTTTTTAGTATCTAATTATTCGGGGGTCAGAGGACAAAACTTCCAAGAATGGACATACAGCCAGACAGACAGTTATCATATGATCCTAGGGTCCTTCTCTCTTCCCTTCTGCCCCCTGTGTGGAAGGGATGTGGGAGCTCTAGCAGCCATCTTGTGTATGTGAGGATGCAAGTCAGGGCTAAAGGTACCAGAGCAAAAAGCCAGGAGTCTAGGTTCCTGCTGATTTCAGAAAGTTGCCATGTCAGCCTCGGGCTGCCTTTTCCACTTTTTCCTCCTGCACTAGAACTAACCCTACTGTGCTTGAACCACTGTCATTGCAACTGAAAAAAATCTTTCAAACATACAAAGTAATTATTTTCAAAGGTAAATCTGACCAATTCACTAAGCTTTGTAGATCACCTGCTTTCCTAGGCTTATGTGGCCCTGAATTTCATTTCAATCCCCCTCAAGGCTCCTGTCACACCACACCTGTGGGTGTCTCCTTCCAATTCCTCATCCTTATTTGGACTTTTCCCTTTGCACTTGCTCGTCTCATGCCTTGAGGGTGTGACTGGACCCTTTCCCATTCTTAAGATGTCACCTGGAATGAACCACCCTCTCCTCAAAAGTGCTCTTCACTTTCCCCGGCTAAAGGCACCTTCTCTAGATCACTTTCTACCACATCAGTCATCTCGTCTGTTCCCATCTGAGAAAGGATCACAGTCCTAAAATGCCTTATCTACTCACTTGTTAGTTGCCTATCTTCACAGAGCAGAGGCCTTGTACTAGAAGCACATAGAGTTTCAACAAATATCTGTTAGATGGATGCTAAAGGAATGAAGTTTCCATTACTCCTGTCTCCAAAATCTTACCCCCAGCCCCAGTGCTCTGGTTACATACATCTGACTACACGAGGCCCTCAGCTTAAACTCCTCTCATGGTTATAAAATAAAATAAACTCCCATCATCCAGTAAATATGTTCTTTTGTGATTTAGCCTTGTATCTATCTACTACCCACATTTCCTGAAATGTATTTTTTATACTCTCTACTTTGAATGTGCAGTTCCCACTAACTCAAAGATTTCACCTGGCTAATAATTCCTGACCCCTTGAAACTTTCTCTGAGGTACGACCTCCCCCAGAACACCTGTGGGAGTCCAACCCTCAAATCTGTGTTCGTTGTCCCTTCTAATAGAGGCACAGAGATTACCACCCAAAGCAGCGTACTTCAGGAGCGGGTCTTTGGCTTTGCAGTCAGCTTAGGTTGAAATCCTGTATCGGTACTTAGTGGTTGTGTGACCTAGAACAGTTCTGGTTGTCATTTCTAAAAACAGATGATCACAATCTGGGGCAGGATAGAGGACTGGCATCACAAAATGCATATAACACACTTGGGAAGATAGGTGTTCAATCAACAGTGGCCACAGTTATCAAACAATTACCATCTAACAATACATAACCCACAGTAGTAGGCTACTATCATTTAGTTAGTATAATAAATATTACATATCTTGACTGTCTTCCCACTAAATTGTGAGTTCAGAGCTCAGTAAAGAGTGGGATTTGTTCAGTCTCTTTCTAACCTACAGCATAGAGCACCATGCCTTGCACAAGGTAAGTGTTCAAGTGATAATTAAATCTGTGATGGTGATTGGATTCAACTCGGGTAAATATAATACAGTAGTAGGTTCAGTCCTGTTCTGGCACAGGGCTCAAGTCACGGCAGCTAAAACAGATTGAATTGCGGTGCTCACCTTCATAGAATCAGAGTCGACTATTAGAAGATAATGCCACGAGTAATTACAACTGTGAGAAAAGTCACAAAGAGGAAAGCACATGCGGCTATGGGAACATACAAGAGAATTAAACCTTACCTACAGGGATAAGGATTCATCACCTTTTGCATCTTTGAAACCCCCTAGTGCACACCCCAAAGGTGCCCAGTAGTGGTTAATATCTATGTGACAAGGGTCTAACATAACGCTATTCTAAGATTGCTCCCCTTCAAACATTAGCTCACCAGATACCAATCAGATTCCACAAACTTGATGAAGTTTGATGTTCCATAGAGGATTAGATTCCTCAAAGAAACAAACAAACAAAAGGTAACATCATTTTGTTTGTAACAAAATGTAACGTCATTTCCATTTGTAACAAAATGGAAACATCATTTCCCTTGCTCTTATTTGGAAGGAGCCCATTATCCTGCTGGGCCAGAGGGAGAAAACACATTTTTTGTTTAATGAAACCAAAAAATAACCCTCACCACAGGGTATATGTTAGGATGTTGGGGGGGGGGCGACAACAAACAACAACAACAACAACAAATAAAAACAAAACAAAACAGAGAGGCATAGAAGAGAGAAGGAAACTGAAAAATCACCAGAAAGAAATGGAAATCCTGGGTGGTTAATGTGTTAGGCAAGCCTCATAAGTATTGTCATTATCTATATAAACAAATTTTAAAAATAATAATAGTTGCAAAGGCATAGATTTGAGGTTGGGACATTTTTTTTCCAATCTAGAATGTTGATGCCACTTAACAAGACCATCAATCTCAGCTCCCTTCTCTGAGTGATGAACACAGACTATACAGCAATGGGTTAAAAGTATACACTTTGGTGTAAAACAGAACTGGCCTGAATTCTGGTTGGGACACATAGTGGCCATGTGCCTGGGATATAATAACTCTGTTAAAATTAATTTCTTTCTCTGAAAAACTGAAATAACCTCTACCTCATAAGGTTGAACTCCACCCAAAAGAAATCACATGAACGTATGCTGAGGGTTAAATTTCCTGTCAATGATGCAAAACAATTTTCTCTAAAATTCATCAAGCTTTGTAAAACACAGCAGACCTCAACTTCCCAGGGGCAGCAAGGCAGTTGCAGGTGAAGCAATTACCAAGTTGATTGCACGGGCGGGGGGCTGCTGGAGTGAGTCACTGATTAAGAGATTGATTTGGATTTCTGTTAGAGCTGCGTTTGATTAGCTTGTCCACGACAGTGAGCAATCCAGTCTCCATGGACACATTCTGTTGGACACAGAATCATTCTATATTCTCAGCCCCAGTTGCCATTCAAGAAAGAGGTATGAGTTGGTATCATTAACACATGTTCATTTGTTTTAACGGAGCATTAAGACTGATTTATATGGCACCATTAAAGGAGAAAAATTATTCCAGAATTACACCTATATAAGGATACTTAACATTATCTTGCCAATAGGCCTTGTAAAAGGATGAATGCCAATGTTCCCGATTCAAGAAATTTCCATTTCACTCTACCATCAAGTTGATTGACCAGCAAAAAGAAAAAAAAGGGGTGGGGGAGCAGGAATACACAGGGAATCAAGTCCATCTTGTAGGTTTCTTTTCTGCAATGAAGTTCGTATTAGTGCTGGAGTACTCAAATGTTAGCATAAACAAAATAATACTTATTCTCCTGAATTTCCAAGAACAGCCTAAAGGCTGTTGTAATTCCTTTTAATAGATGCTTCTCCTTCTTTTATTGGTAATACTTTAAAATAATAGTATAGTCATTATTGATTTTACTACAAAGCATCATGACACCATTAAGAGAGCTCAACTCCCTATATCTTTACAAGAGTCAAGCCAAGAAGAACACCATTGCAGATTAACAATCTCCTTACACAACTTTCTTCTCAGCATTAACTCTTCCCCCACTCCTGTTTGCTATTCCACCTCCTCTTTTCTGGTGATAGCCCCTTTGTCTTCATTATTAATCACAAGTGGTTCTATCAAAAACAACTATGGAGTGGAAAACTACAAAAATCATGCCTGCTTACATTAGGCTGACTCCATTGAAAATACAGCAAAATATAACTTTTTAGAAATGTCCCTGAAACTACTGGTTAAGAAGATTTTCTCAGTGCCTGTATTTAGTACATGTAAATATTTAGTAATTTATTAGTAAGCTGCTTATTAAGCCTGACTTGCCCATTAACCTTGAACTATGAAAACAAGATTGGACTCTGAACATTCACCAACAGATACCAGTTCTTAGCATATTTGTCACATAAGGTGTTCAATAAATCCATCTAAGTAATGAATGAGCAGGAGGCTTAGTTTCCCAGGACTGTATTTTCCTGTTCATGGTCATCCCTCCTTGCTGGAGGAATAAAATTGACAGGCAACCATCTACCAATTCAGACCTTCTCAGTCTCACAGGATGCATACCTAACTCCTCAAGTTTACCCCTGGACCTTGATGCAAGCATCAGACAATGGAATATTTATAATGATAGACCATAAAAAAAAAAAAAAAGGAGTTTGAGAATTTGAGAGCTGGAAAGGGAGACAAACGTTCAAAACTGCAGCTCTACTCAAGTCTCTGCTTATTTTCTGTCCCAGTAGGATCAAAATTTTATCTTCAGCCCAGGTATGAAATCCGAATTAAATATTAATATTTACAAAAGGTACACACTTTTCAGTACAAGATTCTCTCCATTATTATTTATTATCGAGGCAAAAGCATCTCAGGATGTGGGACATGTTTCATATGTGAAATCACATTTCTGCTTGCTTTGAAACTCTGGGAATATACCAATGTATAAACAACACCTCGCCTTCCAAAGATGAGCAAAATCAGGCCTCCAGATACTTCTAAACATGCTGCACTTTTACTTCACACCTAAACACAAGACATCTCCCAGGTGTCTGTGATCTTTACATATTAAAAGTAAGGTATAAGTCTCATATCCACCTGATCTCTCACATCTCTGATTTCATAGTTTGTTAGTCTCAAGTAAATCCATTTTCATTTTATCTTTCTTTCTGTTTTCACACCATCAGTAATTTCATGAGAATCAGCTCTAATATGCTCATATCTCATCAAGAAAGATAATGGTCCTGCCAAGAAGATATATTTCTTTGGGTGGGATTCTTCAATGAATGAGAACTTTGTAGAAGCACAGAAAGAGGCTCAAATGACATTTCTGATTTTTGTAGATTTAACGGACCCTGCCAAAGTCTCAGGAAAAATGGCTCTGTCAATCAGAGAAACATCAGATTTAAGTTGCTTATTTGGCATTGCTACCTATAGCTTCCCTTTATGCCCAACATCCAAGCTGGTGAATTTATTATTCAATAGTTGGTGGTTTTATCCATGCTGTAAAATGAAAACAATTCAAGTAATCTCAGGGAACAAACCGTTATTAGCTCATGAAATCTGGATCTCTCAACCAATATTTTAAGCCCTGAAGTCTTTTGAACTGTGAAAGCAATGGAACAATACTCATGATTTCTCTATTTATAGGAACTTGTTCAGTTCATTATTTTTGAGATAAATACAAGAAAGAAACTGTGACCATACAAGTAGATTGAACAAAAAGGAATGCTTTTGGTGAGATAGAGGCAGTTGGCCACATATAAACATAGTAGGGGTGGGGGTTGAGACAACAAAAACAAATTTCTGGTTCTATCTATAGTACATAGATCTCTGGATTCTAGCCTAAGCTTAGTTTTAATGAACTAATGCGTATACCTCCAAGCACTCCAGAGCCAAAAGTAGGTATGTCTCTTATTAAAGGGTACTTTTCAGGAAAAGGTAAAACCATGGTTCTTACATATAAAAAAATAGCATTGTTAATGAGTTCATTCGACTCATGAGGGAAACAGCAGATGTTACAACCTATGCAGAGGAAAATTCACAGATGCATGTATTTATGAAAAGTAATCCTGAAATGAATTACAAAAGGGAGGCAAAACTGGTTTTATTTGTCCCTTACAGAGGAGGAGCAGGGAAGGAAGTCAACTGAAACTCTGCCAGATTGGGCAGGGTTTCCATGCCTATTAGATACCTATGGTTAACGGAATTTTAAAGTAGCTTCCCCAGAATCAGAAGATAAGTCATGAGGTAGAAGGATGTGCTACAGATCATGCCCACTTTTCCACTGAGACACACATTTTTTCCACAATTATAAATTAAACACTAGGAAAAGAGAGTAAGCGGATATTAGGCTGCAAACATCCTCTCTGGATGTTTGCACTTGTATCTTGACTAGCTGTTGCCCTCACTCCACACATACCTCAGTTACCACTGCTCGAGATAGCACTTGGCATTTTCCTACTTCCACCGGTAATAGACAAATACAGGGAGTAGACCCTCCAGACACAAACCCAGGACTCTAACAGTGCTCTGCATGTATAGATGCATGCATTAAATACTCAACTACTTCATGAATCTGTATCAGTCACCTGTACGGGACCCTCTCTTGAAAAGTTAGGACATCTTAAGAGTATTAGATAAAAATGAAGACAGATCAGACTATCTCAGGGGATTTTATTGGCACAAGTTGGGGGGGTGTGTAGAAAACCCCCAATCCCCAACCCTATCTCAAAGCAAGGGACATCCATAAAGAACATATGCATGATTCACTACCCCATGTCATTAGGTCTTTTCTAAGTTCCTCCCAACCTGGCTTTTCTCCCATCATCCTAATAAACCATATCCTGTAGTGATTAGAATAAAGACTATGGGTTTCTCTTGCTGGGCTATTTGTGACATCCCAGGACTGAACAGAATTCCTAATTAAGACAGGAGGGAGAGGGGCATTGCCAGCCACTCTAAATTCACCAGTTTCTTGCCATATTTAAATTTGACACTATGCTTTAAAACCCCCAAGTTACAACTATATTATATAGCAGGCAAGTAGGTCTTAAATTTATCAGATAAAGGAAACTAGATTTCTATCAGGCAGCCATGAAATGGCGAAATGGCAGTAAAAAGGTGAGGGGTGTGGGGGTGTCAGCCAGGTAGTCAAGGAATTTCCTAAGAAAACAAAGAGAAAAGCAAAAGATCGTTAGTCAAAGATGCCATCCAGTCTATTCCTGACCAGAGGAAATAATCTCCATTGCCTGGTTCCAAACTAGGAAAAGGGAGGAGCAAGAAGATGCATAAAACTTACTTTCCTTTACTGAGATTCTTTCCTCTTCTAATCCTTGGCCTCTATAACCATATTAGGATTTAATAGTAACCAAATGAGTCCATAATCAAAGGCCATTTTTCTTTCAAGTTTATTTGTGCAGAAATTTATTCCAGTCAGCTGGCATTAAACTGGAAGTGGTTAGGAGCTGGCAGGGGCTCAGGGAAAGATTTTCAGAGAAAGAAAAAACAGAAGCAAAGGAAGGATTTGGCTATAGCTTAAAGTCTAGCTGGATCTTTGTGATTGGTTATCCTTAGGTTTCAACGTAGTAATCTTGAGGCATTTAAAGGTTCAGATTTTGGTTTGCTTACATACACTGCCATGGCATTAGAGCCTCCTCAGTCTAATGGGCTCCTGGTTGAGTTAATAAATCCAAAATAAAACTTTAGAAGCAGCGTTTGTTTTCTTCCCATGGCTTTCTCCAAATTCTTTTTGACTTCATGTTTCCACCTGACTGCTAACTTTGTCATCCTTTGCTCTAGGCTAATGGTTCTCAACTGGGGTCCATTTCATCCTCCAGGGGACATTTGGCCATCTTACATCTGGTATAAGAGAAACTTTTTAAAAATAAACTTTCTTCGCTTGTAAAGGGAAAAGAAGCAGCTATCCTCTCTTCCTCTCTTGGAATAGTCTTCTAGAAGACATGGTGGGCCTGAAGTCTTTCTGTAACAAGTCTGTAACAAATGGTAGACCAGTCTTCCCAGGTACTAGAAAAGCCCCATCTATAGTGCAGAGAAGTCTCTAAAGCCACATGTCCAGAGCCTCTTGAAGTGTAAAAACTTATTTTTTAAACTTTTATTTATTTTAAAAGATAGAGAGCAAGCAAGGGAGGGGCAGAGAGAGAGGGAGAGAGAACCCCAAGCAGTCTCCAAGCTTTCAGTGCAGAGCCCAACATCCCACAAATCGTGAGATCGTGACTGTGCTGAAATCAAGAGTGGAAAAGTTTGACTGAGCCACCCAGGTGTCCCGTAAATGTTAAAAACTTCCTAATGGACTTAACCTAGAAGCCCATCTCAAGATGTAACTCTTTCAGGGAGAACCAAGAGGTCTTGGAGAAAAGACATGTTATTCTTTCAGAGAACAGTTTATTAAACAAATATCTACTTTAATTCCCATGAGAATTTTGTACTTGCTCTGCTGTGTATATTTTGTAATTTTGTCTTTCTTATCTCTTACATGCATGTAAACTATTATGTTAATTAAATAAGAAGTCAGTTTCCTTCCTTTCCATATTGGCATGGAAAGGTCTGTGTTGGTACAAAATTTATTTCTCCCCACACTGAAACCATTTTTTATCAGCACAGTGATGGGAGGCAGGGCGGTTACTAGTGGACATCTGGTAGTTAGAGGCCAGGGATGCTGCTAATGCTACAGTGCACAAGATAGCCTTCAATGGTTAAGAATTATCTGTCCAGAAATATTAACAGTACCAAGGTTGAGAAGCCCTACTGTGGGTCAGTGCTCTCTCACGGGGCTACTAGAATAAAACACCAGGTAGAAACAGTAAATATCCAATCAACTCTGCTAAGAAATCAATAAAATATATTGAAATAATTACAGATTTTTTTGAAATATGGATTCATACCTATAACCTCTAATACTAAATATTATTCTATTTTTTTTTATTTTTTTAGAGAGAGAGAAAGAAAGGGGGGGAGGGGCAGAGGGAGAGACAGAGAGAGACAGAGACAATGAGAAAGGAGAGACAGAGTATCTTAAGCAAGCTCTATGCCCAGTGCAGAGGCTGAGGCAAGGCTCCATTCCACAATCCTGGGATCATGACCTGAGCTGAAATCAAGAGTTCGATGTTCATCCAACTGAGCTACCCAGGTGCCCCAACACCAAATATCATTCTAAAGTGTACACACATGTTATGACTTGAGATCACAGATAAAGGGTCTAAAGCCTTAAGAATAAAATGTAAAAAGGTTTATGTGATAGTATGAAAAAGCCACCCCACCAAAGATATTCATCACTTATTTCATGGAACCTGTAAATGTTCCTCATATGTAAGAAGCATCCTTGCAAATATGATTAAATTGAGGATTTTAAAATGAGATTATCCTAAATTATCAGGATGGACCATACACTCAATCATGTGTATCTTCAGCAAGAGAAGGCAGAGGGAGATATGTCAGACACAGGGGAGAAAGTGAAATAAAGATGGAACAGAAAGAGATGTGAAAATAAGAATGATGTGGTCACAAGCCAAGGAATGATAGCAGCCACCAGAAGATGGCAGAGGCAAAGAATAGATTCTCCCCAAGGGCTTTGGAGGGAGCATGTCTTGGCTAACACCTCAGCTCCAGCCCATTAAAACTGCGTACTTCTGAATTCTAGAACTGTGGGAAAATACGTTTCTGTTTTAAGTCACTTAATCTGTGGTAATTTGTTACAACAGCCATAAGAAATGAGTAAGGCTGATCTCCTCTAATTTTCTTTGGGGCTGAACATAGATTTAATAACTTACATGATACTAGTCATTTTTTACATATAACCTATAAATAAACATTCTTTTCTTCAAACTAGCATATGATTTATAAAAAAAAAAAAATTGAAAATTACTTCTCCCCAGAAGTGGAAATTACTCGAGATACTTGTTTGTTGTTGTTGCTGACAAAGTTCTTTAAAACAACTTAAGCCAGCATTAAATACCAATTTCAACAAACATTTAAAAACACATGGGGCACCTGGGTGGCTCAGTCGGTTAAGCGTCTGACTTTGGAGCAGATCATGATCTTGCAGTTCTTGAGTTTGAGCCCCACATAGGGCTCTCTGCTGTCAGTGTAGAGTCCACTCTGGATCCTCTGCCTCCCTTTCTTTCTGCCCCTTTCCTCTCTCTCTCCCTCCCTCCCTCCCTCCCTCTCTCTCTTTCTCTCTCTCTCCCTCTCTCTCTCCCTTGCTCCCTCCGTCCCTCAAAAATAAATAAAAACATTAAAAAAACTTTTAACAACATGAAATACCATTTACAAGCAAGCCAACTCTTGGAAAACGGGAGATCTGGTAACCTAGCACCCATCATCTTGCAGAACAACAGTTGGCTGATGATGAATATCAGCAGCTCCTTTAGGGATACCTCTCCAGTTCCTACCTCCCCATCCCTACCTGGCTGGCCAACTCTGCTCCTTGTCCCTACCCAGCCCTTGGATGGGAAAAGTCATCAGCTCCTGATCTTTCCTGTCACTTTCATGTTCCTAATCTCATGTTCTAGGTTTTGTCTTCTGATCAGTAGCACCAAGTCTATTGTGGAGGGGCAGGGGGACCAATTGGGTGTTCCAACTGTTCAGTAAATAATAACACATTTATCAACTAAAAACAACCTGGATGATCCTATTCAAGTCCTACTGTTACAGCACCCCCAAGTAATCTTAAGTATTGACTAGCTTCAAGTTTATGCACTCCTTTCTTGCTGACCTAAGTCCCTTGGTCTGGAGCAGAACTAATCTACTTTCCTGGAGATTTCCAGACCACTGGCTTTGAGGAACAAAGGACCAGATTTCCCAGAAGGGAAGTCCTGACTACATTGGAAAACAGCTACTGCTGATGCCAAATCTGTTCAGGGTTATCTCAACATAGGAATAACCATCTGAGCACCAGCCCTGCTATACTGGCCCCATTTCCAATGCCTTCCCTTTTATTTATTTATTTTTTTTTTTAAATTTTTTTTTCAACGTTTTTTATTTATTTTTGGGACAGAGAGAGACAGAGCATGAACGGGGGAGGGGCAGAGAGAGAGGGAGACACAGAATCGGAAACAGGCTCCAGGCTCCGAGCCATCAGCCCAGAGCCCGACGCGGGGCTCGAACTCACGAACCATGAGATCGTGACCTGGCTGAAGTTGGACGCTTAACCGACTGCGCCACCCAGGCGCCCCTGCCTTCCCTTTTAAAACACTCCAGCTTTGCCTTGATGGGGAAGATGGTCTGTGGGACGTTAGTTCACCTTCTTCTCAGATTGCTGGCTTCCAGAATAAAGCAAGCTTTCCTTTTCAACCATCACCTCTCTCTGGTATTGATTTGAGTGACAAGGAGTCCAATCTTAGTGTGGAACAAGTTCTCTGGTAGCACTACCAATCTTCTAGAAATTATTCTGAGAAAGATGGCCATTTGGAAAGATGGCTTGACTTGGAGTCAAGAGACCAAGGTTTCAGGTTCTGCTGTGTGTAGAAGCATTTTTTTTATGTTTATTTTTGAGAGAGAGTGAATGAGCAGGGGAGGGGCAGACAGAGAGGGAGACAGAGGATCTGAACCAAGCTCTGTGCTGACAGGATAGAATGGATCTCAAAGTCACAAACTGTGGAACTACTCAACCATGAGATCATGACCTGAGCTGAAGTCAGAGCTTAACTGATTGAGCCACACAGGCACCCCAAGCTCCACTATGTCTAACAGTATGAGACTTTGGGCAGGTGCAGGCCACTGCCCTCTCTAAGTTTCCATTGCTATTTTCTAAAAAACAGAAAATTAAATTAAATAAAAAAAAACCAACAAAAAACAACAAACAAACAAACTCACAAGGTTTACAGCATGGCTAGGAAGATACAGAAACTAGATGCATGTTCTGAAGGCCACATGCCTGTGTGTGGAGGGGCGGTAGGGAGGGGGGAAGAGGAGGTCTATGGGCTGAGTTGCCCACCTTCAGGCCCACTTCAATGTGGGAGACCTGTTTACACGGAGGATGTCCTGCAAGTTCATGTGCGAGCTCCCTCCTGCCCAACCAAGCAGCCACATTTCCTGTCACTCTCTCCTTTATGCTCTGCCCTTAACCTGCCCTTGCTTTCTTCCACTTCCACCAATGCTCCGGCTTTCCTCCAAGCTATTGTGCACATCTGACAAGATGATGCTCCTGTGGTAAGTGTTTGAAATACTCCCTGGTGTTAGGATGCAATTCAGCCTCTTGGCTGTGGCCTCCACTCCTTGCATGGCCTCTCATTTGCTCACTTCAGCTTCAGCCTGTGCCACTTTCCCTCTCTTCTTTTGAATGATTCCATGACCTTCTCCTTCCCTTTTTACAAATCTGACACACCACTTCCACTTGGAGCCCTCTGTCCTGCTAGACCCTCTGCCTGAAACTTTCCTTACCCTTTCTTTCCTTCATCAACAACCCTTCTTCTTTCATAATCCAGGCCCCACACCTCTTCCTCAGGGAAGCCTCCTTATCATTTAAGAAGCTCTCAGCTGCAAGCAAGAGAACGCTGTGATTTAAATGGTTTAAACAAAAAGAAATGTACTTCATGTAGCAAGCCATCTGGAGATAGAGAGTTCCAGGGTTGATTCAGGTGTTGGTAGTCCCATCAGGTTGCGAGGCTCTCACCATCTTTCTGTTCCCACCTTATGTTCATAAGGTTACTACACAGTCCTAGGCATCACAGGGAGACCCTCCACTTCCACGGGAAGAGGACGCATGTGCCTGCCGGCCTGTCTATATCAGGGACAGAAGTACCGCCACAGACATCTCAGCTCCACCCAGCCAGCACTAGTTACAGGTTCTTTTTCTAACTATAAACGAAATGGAGAAACAAGGCATATTTTTAGCTTCCAGAATGAGAGGCAGGTTCTGCTAGGAAGAGAACATCAAAACATACAGGCAAGCTTGGCTCTCCCAGTGTAAGCACTGCTAGTCCCCTATACTCTTTATAATACGTAGAACAATAGTAATCACATAATGATTTTGCTAACTGCTTTGTCAATGTCCATTTTCCTCTGCTGCACTACAGGATTCTTAAAAACAGGCCCAACCCACTGTTGGTGGGAATGCAAACTGGTACAGCCACTCTGGAAAACAGTGTGGAGGTTCCTCAGAAAATTAAAAATAGACCTACCCTATGACCCAGCAATAGCACTGCTAGGAATTTACCCAAGGGATACAGGAGTACTGATGCATAGGGGCACTTGTACCCCAATGTTTATAGCAGCACTCTCAACAATAGCCAAATTACGGAGAGAGCCTAAATGTCCATCAACTGATGAATGGATAAAGAAATTGTGGTTTATATACACAATGGAGTATTACATGGCAATGAGAAAGAATGAAATATGGCCCTTTGTAGCAACGTGGATGGAACTGGAGGGTGTGATGCTAAGTGAAATAAACCATACAGAGAAAGACAGATACCATATGTTTTCACTCTTATGTGGATCCTGAGAAACTTAACAGAAACCCATGGAGGAGGGGAAGGAAAAAAAAAAAAAGAGGTTAGAGTGGGAGAGAGCCAAAGCATAAGAGACTCTTAAAAACTGAGAACAAACTGAGGGTTGATGCCGGGTGGGAGGGAGGAGAGGGTGGGTGATGGGTATTGAAGAGGGCACCTTTTGGGATGAGCACTGGGTGTTGTATGGAAACCAATTTGACAATAAATTTCATATATTGAAAAAAAAAGTCCCAACCCTTGGTCACAGCTTGGTATTTTTGCTTATTTCTGACATTTGTTGATCAGAGACTCCAATTCCAGAGGTCTCCAGTTGTTCCCAAACTTCCAATAAAACAAAGCACATCCTGCCTACAATTTATAACACCTACACTTCAAAAGTCTAACATGAGATAGATTCACTATACCATGGGCGAGTATCAAGTGAATGCTTGCCAACTCTGAATAAGGCCAACTCTGGAATCAGAGTGCAAGGGCTTGAATTCTGGGCATGGCCGTTAACTCACAGTATGACCTTAGGCAACTGCTAAACCTGGTACAGAACCTTTTTTCTCAGCAGAAATATGGTGATGATTATGCTAACAACTGTAGAAGGTTCTACTGAGGACTGAGTAAATGTGGATAAATAGCTTGGCCATACTTAACTCAAATGATTACTATTATTATTATAATGACTACTTATAGCTACCTTATAGTAAGATACTTGCTTCATGTTTTCCTTTACCTAAAACCCAAGCACAGGATCTCCAGCAAAAAGGAAACACAAAGGTCTCAGTGGCTGCACCCACCCCTAATACTGGAAGGAGTGTGTAAGAACTATCAGAAACAGGATGGGGCACCTGAGTGGCTCAGTCAGTTAAGCATCCACCTCTCAGTTTTGGCTCAGGTCATGATCTCATGGTTTCAGGACTTCAAGCCCCACACTGGCCTCTGGGCTGATGGCACGGAGCCTGCTTGGAATTCTCTCTCTCCCTCTCTCTCTACCCCTCCCCCCACTCAGGCTGTCCATGTCTCTCTCAAAATAAATAAATAAAACCTTTAAAATTAAAAAAAAAATAACTATTAGACATGGGAGAAACAGAATTCATCAGCCTCTTCTCAGAAGGAAAGGGCAAAGTCTGCAGGTTTCTGTGAGTCTGGGTATCAGGCCTCCCCAGAGCAAACAGTGGACCTCTTTAACACCTTCCAACTGAAAATCTTGCAAATCTACTGGGGAGGGGGGGGGAAGCAGCTAGCTTTCTTCCTGCACATTTATCGCCCTTGTTATCCTTGCCCTAGCCAGTTCTGAAATTCAATTCAATATGACAGAACCCATGGTATTACTTTTCTTTTCTTTTCTTTTTCATACTACTATATCCTGAGAAAATGTAAATATATGGAGAGAGAGAGCAGGTGCACAGGTCACTTGGGGGGAAGTTGACGATGCATTATGGCTTCCAAATTGCCATAGCACCTCTCAGAATCAAATTTTCACCTGCCACCAAGCCTTGCTTTCAGAGTGCTCTGTGTCTCTGACTCTCCCACTGTGATTTCAGCCGCCCCTGAAAAAGTCATCTTCACCACTTTGAGAAGTGCTACCAGCCTGGGCAAACATAAGCAAGAATAACTGTGTAAACAAAACCAGGTGCAACTTGAATGCAAGCTTAAAAAAAGACCACCTTTCAAGGGAGAAGACTAAAGATCTGGTTTTGTTATAGACTCCTTAACATCCTCATCGGGAATGAACACTGGATTTAAGATTGGCAAAATGGAGGGGGTGGTGGGACGATAGGGTGGTAATATATTTGCATTTTCTTTCACCAACACCGGACTAACGCGTATCATTGATAGTTGGAGTGACAGACGTAAATAGTTAGACTGATTTGACAAGTTAAAACATCAGTGACTGCATCTATACATGAACTTATGGAAGGGAAAGGCACAGAACTAGTTAAGTGTAGAGACAACTCTTAATTGAGAGCAAACAACTGAAAAATATCACTATGAATAGACAGACTTCATATCAAATTTGCAAGTCTGGGTGATTGACTGAAATAGTTGTCATTCATATCAGAATATTTGAACACTTGTCCTCACAAGAAAATCTAAGTGTCTAGATGAGTGCATTTTCTATGCTACCTATCCACCACTTGATGTGAGCTCATTATATGTGGAAGAGGTCTTTGTGTTTCTTTATTCATACCCAGGGTTTAACTTGTTTAATAATAGTTAAAATGGAGAACATCTTTCATAGTGTCAAAAATCACTACTGGCTTAAACTCAGAACTGTATTCATTATTTGTACTAAGCTTGAAATTCACATTAATCTAAACCTAAAAATAGTTGACCAATCAGTCATTTAACTGGATATTTATATGAACCTAAAACAAAGAATTTCATGGATAAGTATGCCCTCCAAATCAGAGTCCAAAATAACATTCAGGATCAAAAACGAGTCTTTGCCAGATTTTTTGTCCTCCCCCACAACAAAATTTGCTACTGGATAAATTTTCAAGAAATAAATCACCCAAGTATGGAGGAGTGAGAAGAAAACATATTAAGGAGGGTAATGTTAAAAGTAACAAACACAAAAAATGGAAGTAATACAAATACTACTATTCAAGTTGTTTGCTACCCTGGAAACTGTGTCAATTAAATAGCATCAATGAAATCTTCAGAGCATCATTGTCCAAGAACAATACCAATAGATGTTCTTCTATTGAGTTAAATAGCAAACCAACAATAACAAAAACGTCCCATTATTAAAGAAGGGGATAGAGCTCTCTGTGTTGTAAACATCTTATCCCAAACACTGCCCAGCAGGCAACAATAATCAGAGAGATAGAGAGGGGAGAAAGAATGATGAAAGAACAAGAAAAGATAGGAAAGATAGATTGAGCGTTCTAACACATAAAAGGAACAAAGAAGCAAAGATGAAAAAGCGTTAGTTGAATAGAAGTAGATTTTTTTTCTAGAATGAAAGAAAAAAATCACATTTTGGATTAATAAAGAACTGCTAGTGGCAAGAAGGATAATTAGAGTTAAGTCCACATGTAGACACAGTAGAATCACCCCCAAGGGGGGAAAAAAATCTTACATATTACCAAGTATCAGAGACCAATTATCTTCAAAGGAATGACAATTAAATTGAAAATGGACTTTTCATTAGCAACAATAGAGGTCCATTCTGGGCAGGGCTGAGGAAAAGCAGTCATTCAAGAAATGTTACCAAACCAATCACTGAAAATCCAGAACAAAATAAAGACTTTACAGGCATATGAAGACTAAGATAATTTATCCAAACCAAAAAAACTATTAAAAGAAAAGTGAACTCAAAGGGAAGGCATGCAGTTTACACAAGTACGATGAACACAAATCTTGATTTAAAATATTGGTAAAATTTTAGGTGACTACAAAAACAATTACAGTTGTTTTAATTAAACTTTCATTTTGAAGTCACTAGATTACCATACAGTTCTAAGAAAGAGGACAGATTCTGGAGGGAGGGCTCTTGTTGACAGTAAAATATTGAGGGCTGACTGACAAATGTAGGGGGGCGGGGTGAGGATGATAGAAAATCAGCATTGTTCTTTGAACATAACAGACCAATGTGTGCAAGTATCATTAATGTGGGATATTATGCTAAGAATCGAGACATGACTTCTGCAGTGAAGAGCCTGACTTCATTATTTTATGTTTGTCAATAGGCTATAAGCCTCAACCCTCTCTCTTCCCTTTCTGGCCTCCATCTGGCAAAGGTGATAAGAAAGCCAGGTGTTCCCTCTCTTGGTGCTGACAGGAGTTTCAAGTCAATTAAGCCTCTGCCCACCTATGAAAACCTTCATCCAGGCTACACCCCCTTCCCTTCCTTATTCTCTCTCAAGCGTGTTTGGACCAGCTTGGGAAACCTGTCCTGTTTCCTCCAGACAAATAAAAAACACCTCTTTGGGTACCTTATCTTGTTCACCCCCTCTTGATATGCGTCTGGAATCGTCAATCAAGCTCAACATCCACACCAAGTTGTGCGTGGGATCTATGCTGTTTAATCCGTCTTAAAGTAGTCAGTTGTAAAGTAAAAAAAAAAATAAATTATAGACATAATTATATACATACACATAACATATATATCATTCAGTGGAGAAGTAAGACCACACTTTGGGTAATCAAACTTGAGATCACTAATGAGGGGAAGACACACATAGGGTGTCTCCAAGGTGATGCCTTGAAAATGAAATGCTACCTAGGTAGTTTGTCGACTGAGAAGTCATCATTTATAAATCAATCCTAAGCAAATAACATATAAAACCAAAAGGAGAAACATCACATTAAAAAAGGGAGGGGCTACATATTTTATTCTTCAAAAATGTCAGTATCATAAATGACAAAGAGAGACTATGGAAATACACCAAATTAGAGACGTGTCAGCTAAAGGCAGTATCAACCTTCAGACTGGGTTCTGTGCTATCAGGGCAAGATGCTATCAGAGACATAGGGTCAACTGACAAAAATGGAACACTTAAGTATACTATCCATATTCCATCAATGTTAAGTTTAATGAAGCCAATAATTACTCTTTGTTATTTGAGAAAATATCCCTATTATTAAAAAAAAAATACATACTTAAGTATCCAGCTTAAAGGGCCATGATATAATTTATCCTTAAATTATTCAAAAAAATATGTGTATATACATTTGCAGGCATAGAGTATGCACATAAAACAAATGGAGTAAAATAGTAACAGTTGGTGCATCTAGATAAATATGTATACATTCTTTTACTATTATTGCAATTTGTTTGGCAGTTTGAATTATTTTCAAAATTAAAAGATCTTGCATGCTCTTGAATATGCTTGGTCATGAAAGTGTAATAAAAAATTAGTAAAATATTTCTAAGCTACTTGTAATAATTTACTTTAATATTATTTTGAGCAGTATTAATTTAAGAAAATTTGGTAGCACACTTGAGTATACAAGTTCCTGCCCCTAATAAGCAATAAATATACATGTTTCAATACTCAGGGAACATAAAGAAAGCTAGACTAGGTACCGTGTCACAAAGGATCACTGACAGCAATAGAGTTTGACTAGAAATCAGCAATAAGAAGAGAGTCTTAAATTTGGAAGCTTAAACTCTCTCATGTGATGAAAAGAAAATCAAGTTACAAATGATAATCTTATAGCTGAATGACAATTGAAAGATCCTATGTTACAACTAGTAGGAAGCAGATTTTAAAAATGGTACTTGGAAGTAGAATTATAGCCATGCTCAATTTTTTTTTAAAGAAAGGTTTTAAATAAATAGAAAAATTCATCTACAAAAGCTGAAATAGTACATTATAAACCAAATGAAAAACAGATAAAAGCAGAAACTCATCTAATAGAAGACCTAATGTGAAAGTAAATAAAAGCAAATAAATTCAAAAGCTTTATCTTTAGAAAATAGACAAAGGTTTAGCTAGGGCTTATTGGAGGAAAACAAATACTAGGAAAGAAGAAAGAGACCTAACTGGTAGTAGGACAGAGTTTCTATCTGTTGTCTGAATGTCAGAGATAAATAGAAAACAAAATGGCAGGTTTTCTAGAAAAACAGAAATTATCAAAACAACCCAAAACAGTAGAAAATTGAAACAAACTAATTAAAAGAAGTAACCAGATTTCACCTCAATGAAAAGATTTTTAAACATCCACCCTAAATGACACTATCCAGCAAGGAGAACTTCATTGTTTTATTATCAGATCAGTACAAAAAATATAAAAAAAAAAAAAGAGAAAAGTTCCAATTACTATGATGCTGGTATATAGTTTGATGCCAAACCAAAGAAGGTTTTAGTTAAGAAAATGAGACCATTTCCTTTTTTCATGGATATAAGAAGATGGGGGACAAATTTAAATACATTGTTCATGAACATTCTAAATCAGTAAAGAAGACTCACTTTGTTCTAACTGTTGAGATATTTACTAGTCCTTGCTACTAGGCTGTTAACATCTCAAGAACAAGCACTGTGAATTTTCCATTTGGACACTATGGTTAAAAAGCTATTAAAAAGGAATGAGCATAGAATCAATTATGGAAATTTGTGTGTATGTGTGTGTGTGTGTGTGTGTGTGTGTGTGTGTGTGTGTGTGATTATTTTATTTCCATTTAGATCTGCAGACTCTATCCCCAAAGAAATTGATTAGGTATAGGTAGGTTTGGGCAGGACCCAACATGGTTATTTTAAAATAAAACAAACTACAGCTGATCCAATGCCCAGCTCTAATTAATAACTACTATGCTTGAGCATAGTGCAACGCCTACACATAAAAATGTTCAGTAAGTGCCTGTTAAATAAAACAATTTGTGATGTACCTAACCTGTCCTTGTTTTGGAGTCTTCTCAGAGTGTGGTGTTCCAATTAGGTTTCTATCTCCTTAGCCCACATCTGCCTTTGCTTTTACTACACTGGGCTCTCAAGACTCACTCTTTCTGCTTCCATGTTAAATCCATGGATTCCTGGGGCAAAGATGCCATGGGAAGAACACAACAGAGATAACAGAAACTTTCAGCCTAAGGAACCAATACTCCGGGAGTACCTGGCTTAGGCATGAGGAACCAGACAGTTATATAGACATTTTCTTGGTGAGATTTGCTGTCTCAGTGGCCATAGTATTCAATGTCTTCATGGTCAGCCTCCTGAGAGTCAAGATTTCAGCATTAGATTTTTCCATGAACAAGGACAACATAAGTTGAAGAAATAGAAAAGCAGGGGGTTATTAACAGTCCTTTCTATGCAATATCTTTGATCAGGTTTAGAAGCAAATTAACTATCATGGCTCAGGAAGTGATTGGGAACAAGGGACATTATCATTTAAAAGTTTGAGGTCTCAGGACAGGACTACTTGGAAGGGTCTGTCCTCCCACTTCCTTTTTTCACCCCCATACATTCAAATCTCCTCCTCAGCTTGCTGAAGCTGTGAATCCCTTTGAGTGGAGGCAGAGGGCCTCCTGCAAGACTGTGCATTCCACAGAATGAAGATACCAAGCAGAACCATCTTGATGTAGTAGTAATGACATAGTCATCACAGCAGAGAAGTCCAGATCTGACATATACTGGGATAGCGGTTATGGATCCATACTTACCTGATCCTAAATATGTCAAGACAGGAGTTGAAAGAGGGAGAGAAGAGGCAGGAAGAAGATTCTAGTTACTCCTGAAAGACTAAAGAACTGTGCAGTTTCCTTATTAGAAGAAACTTGGCAGACCCAAGTAGCATGCTTTGAGGACCATCTAATGATTAACTGCTAAGGGCTGAGTAGCTTTCCCTCACTTGACTACACACCACATACCTTTTACAGCCATGATGCCAGGGAGGCTCCCACATTAGCTAGTATACCCCATGCATCTTGGTGCTCTGCAGCATAGACACAACAAGCACCCATGCACACCTTTCTGGTGATTTGAGAAAACCCTCCTCATAGGTAGGGGAAGAAGAGGAAAATTCTATATCTGGATTTCAGAGGGAAGATCATTTGAGGGAAACTTGAAGGAAATTAATTTGTCAGATAACAACTAGTGTGATCTCATCTGTTTTCACAGGCTGTTGATCAGATCAGGGAACCCGAGGTTACTCAAATATTGAATCCTTTGCTAATGACAGATTTAAATGCAAAGGAATTACTGATGTTTGTTCAAACTCTGATGATACTGGAGAAGAAAGTAGAGATACATTTCCCTAAATATTTCAAAGACAGAATCTGATAGACACTTTATTGTGCAAGGGACATCATTAGAAGAACAAGCTCACAAGAAAGTTTCTATGAAGTGTTCACTTATGTTCTATCCCACTGTGCCTACCCCAAGAGCACAGAAAAATTATGGGAAAATTTCAAGTGGGGTCTGCTGTTAGACAAAAAGGCTATTTATCTGATTTAAATATGATCTTCCAGTCACTTTGAAAGTGATCTCATAGTTAGAATAGGTCACACATTTTTCTAAGTCTTTCTCCAAAATTTATTTCCTCTGTGATTGAGTCCATGCTGTGTTAGCTTCTCATCTTCCTGCTATTAAACGCTGTATTTATTATGCTTATATTCATCTCCCAGACCACAGGTAATGATTTTACCCAGAAAAATATAAATTACTGAAACCAAGCAACAAGTATTAGCTGATGACCTCCAACAGAGCCACACATGATCTCTGACACTTAGGTGTATAAGTAGCCAATTTTTGACAATTGATTTTGGGAAAACAGACATATGCACATGAGGCAACTGCAGACAGGCCTCAGTCTAGTCATGAGATAGACTAGAGAGAAGTCAGTGTGGTTTGGGTTACTAAGAAAATTGTAGAGGAAACTAAATTTGGGTTAGCACTTGAAGAATGCTTAAGCACTATAGAGGAGGCAAGAAAAAAGTTAAATTAAAAAAAAAATTGGTCATGTAATACTTGAACCTATTCCCAAGTTTGAGGAGTTTCCTACCATCTAAGGCAGAATTGGCCCACCAGTAGTGAGGCTGTAAATACCACACGATCTTTCTTCCAATCAGTCCTTCCAGTTCAGATATCAACACATGACTTCGGTTTGCCAAATCAAATGTTCCTATTGCGAGCTATTAGTCAGAAGCTGGAAGTTTAAGGAGGTAGGGGCCATTTCCAAGCAACCAGGTATAGAATATCTTCACTGGAGCAGTTTGAGACATGATTTTGAGTATTGTTCTTGGCTTCAGAGCCTCAAAGCTTGGCTCACTGGCCCCCTGAATATTATTGTTAACTACCATATATTCTTTCAATAAATTTAATTTTCTTTTTAAGATAACTAGAGGCAGCTTCTACTGTTTTCTACTAGCAACCCTGAATGAAGTAGGAATATTGCACTTGCAGAGGTACTAGAAATAAGACTAGAGAGAAAATTTGGCACACATAAGAGTTTCAGGAGGCTATAACCTGGCTTGGTGGATGTTGGAAAAGGGACGATCATCTTTTCTCAGATCTACCTGACACGTCCATGTGATCAAATTAATCCACCAGACACTTAACAAAAGACAGGATGTCAGTTTAGACAAAAAAAAAAAAAAAAAAAATTAAACCAATCACCTATTATTCTTCCTCTCCCAAGCCAGTACCAATACACGATAGTTTCAGGATATGATCATTCTCTCTAGTTGGACAGGGTCGCAAAGGAGGTACTATCAATGACTTCTTCCACTTAGATTTTAATAACCTTTCTTTGGGTCCCATCAAGACAGTGCTCTGGAGAGTCTGTGAGGTATTAAGTTTGAAAATATTCCACATGGATTACTTGAAAAACAACCACTGGGAAGCTTGTTTAAAATGTCAGTGCCCTGGGGCGCCCGGGTGGCTCAGTCAGTTAAACATCTGACTTTGGCTCAGGTCATGATCTCACAGTATGTGGGTTCAAGCCCCATGTCAGGCTCTGTGCTGACAGCTTGGAGCCTGGAGCCTGCTTTGGAATCTGTGTCTCCCTCTCTCTCTTTGCTTCTCCCCCACTAATACTCTCTCTCTCTCTCTCTCTCTCTCTCTCAAAAATAAATATTAAAAAAATTTTTTTTAATAAAATGTCAGTGTTCTGGTGCACCTAGGCAGCTCAATTAGTTAAGCATCCAACTCTTGATTTAGGCTCAGGTCATAATCTCATGGTTCATGGGCTCAATCCCTATGTTGGGCTCTGCCCTGACATGGAGCTTGCTTGGGATTCATTCATTCATTCATTCATATTCTCTCTCTCTCTCTCTCTCTCTCTCTCTCTCTCTCTCTCAAATAAAGAATATAAATAAATAGTCAATGCCCTGGTCATTTTTCCTTAAGGTGATTCAACAGATGGCTGTGAAAGGCCCTGGGATCTGCATCTTAATAAGCTTTTGGGGCTAGTCTTGAACACATGAAAGTTAGGGAACCAGCCACCTAAGGGCTCAGGCTGAGTGTTAGCATTCATCCAAAAGTAATATTTCATCTCCTGACAGGTCTTGGTCTTATGTAGAGTTTTTCTTCAAATCCTGTCCAGCAGAAACAGGTTCTGCTTCTCTCTGGTCTCTCCATTGATCATTCAATCCAAACTGTGATTTCTTCATTCTTGTAATCTCCTTGTAGAAGGAGGATCTAATTATTGCTTTACCCTCTTCAATTTAATTACATATGCTAAAATTTATGTTAATATAGGAACATATTATCTCTTATCAAAGCTTTGTGGAATGTTATAAAATATTTCAGCAAATATCAAGTCAGCCAGTTTATACCAGAATGCATCCATCATGACTCTTAGGTTTATCCCCATCAGATGAGGGAAAGACATATTCTTCAGAAAGTTTGCCATTCACACAGATCAAAAGACATGGGAAAAATAAATAAGTCCAGGCAGATAGAAAAGAACTAGATGTATGGAAAATTTAAACTGAAGGTCATGTGGACACAGCCAGCATAGTGAAAATTATGCTGCCCCTTCTTTGCACATGTTTCTTAATCTTGAGCTCTTGAGAGCTTCATGCTTACTTTCTCAAGTAGGGGGTTCTATTTGTTTCCTTTGGCTGATATGATGAATTACCACAAACTGGATGACTTAAAGCAACAGAAACTTATTATTTCACAGTGTTAGAGACAGAAATCCAAAATCAAGTTGCTCGTGTGGCCATCCATTCTTTGCCTCTTACTGCCTCTGGTGGCTTTTGGCATTCTTGACTAGTGGCCACACCATGCCCATCTCTGCCTCCATGGTCATATTTCTTTCTCCACTTTTGATTGCTTCACTCTCTTAGGAACATTTATCATTGGATTTAGGGCCTACCTGGATAATCCACATAAGATCCTCCGTTCAAAATTCTTCACTGAATCACATTTTTGGCATATAGGTTAATATTCACAATTATCATATAAAGTAATATTCATAAGTTTCTGAGACTAGGATATGGACACATCTTTTGGGGGGCCACCATTTAGCCCACTACAGGGGTCTTAACATTAAAATGAGGGGAAGGCTATATCCCATTAAATGCAAAATTTAGCTCTCTACATGTTTTTCTGGGGAGAAGATTCATAGTTTTGATTATATTCCCCAAATGTCTTTGATTCAAGAAAATTAGTTATTGCTTTACTAAAATACAAAGCTGGACATACCTGGAGAATATGTAGTCCAACTTTCTCAACTGCCAAAAGGGGATTTATGCAAACATTTCCTTACACCTCTCCCCAAAGCTGTCTGTCCCCAGGAACTCCCAGGCTACTTAAACACTTTGTATGCATCCATCATCAGCTCCCAAACTGATGAAAAGAGGAATTTTCCAGTCACTGTGTGGCTTCCCTCAAGTCACTGCTTATCTCTGGGCCTCAGATACTCTCATCTTCAAAGTAGTCAAATGGTCCCAAACAAAATGATTTTCTAAGGTCTTTGTGGATTATTCCTAAGACTAGGAGGTCATTACAAAGTGATGCCAGTCCCTCGGCCCACCATGACTGCTTCATGACTTTTACTGGATAAAATGTCATGCCTTCAGATTTCCTGGAATTCTTCCCTCCTTATCTATTTCCCACCCAGAGGAAAAAATAAATTTATTTTTTTCTTTTGGTCCCAAGAAAGGAGGATGGGATTTATCTCAACAAACAGCAGCTGCAAAACTTTTCTAACCTCTGGTAATAGGGCTTCCTAGACAGGATGATGGTAAGAACCCAATTAATAAAGAAGAGAGAATAAACCTATAGACAAAACGTGGAATAACCAGCGTTCTTTAAATTCATAGCATCAGGCATGGATCTTTTCCTCCCCTCTTCATTTCAATGGCTCCTGCCTCTACACTCAACACATCTTTTCTATTTCTACTTGAATTATTAAAATGTACATCTTATTAAAAATTCACCTACTGTTTCTGAAGATAGAGTTTCATCTGTTAAGTATGAATATATGCCATATTTGTTCAACTCTATTTTCTGCAAAATAACTCACTTTTACTTAAATTTTACTCTAGTGTACACTTTCATGTGTTCATTTCTCTCATTCTAATACCAATTAAATATAACTATTAAAGTTCAGAAAATGTCCATGACACCCCAACCCACCTGCATATTTGTGGTATTCATTCCACCTTTAAAAAACACTGCCTTCATTAATTCATTTATTTATTCGACATGTGCCTGCTATGTCCCCTAATCCAAAGGTTTCACGTCCAAATGGTATGAATTTTTTACTATCCCTAAGGGATGAAATAGTTTAACCCTTACTTAAAGGGCACCTGCCAATCAAGGAGAAGAGGTGAGTAGCCTTTACGGGTCATTTGAAGCATATCTGCAGTTACATAGGTATGTATATTTCTGTTCTTAGGAAAACTGTTATAGAAAAAGAAAAGATTGCAGGAAACTGACTAGCAATGACTCATGAACTCGTCAGTTTGTCAGCTTTTAGCCCATTTAATGATGTCCTACCTAGCAATCAGTTTTATCACTCCATTTCACTCTGTGCTATGAACTGGGCAGCCTCAGAAAGCATAAATCCCTAGCCTCATCACATACTTGCGAAGAGAAAGGTTGTGCCAGGACAACTGGAACACATGTTTTATTGAAGGAGCTGTAGGTGAAAAATGGAGAGCATCTTTGTACACTGGCCTGGAGAAATCAAGCAAGAAACCATGTGGATGAGAAGCACTTAGGTTCTTACAGAAGACAAGATTGGAGATAGAGGAGACCATCTCAAACCATCAATGGCCTAAAATGTACAGACCAAGCACTTGGAAAACAAAATCCAGAGTCAGAGGAGTCGTTACAAGCCTTTTCCATAACTGACTATAAAATTACTGTCCTTGAAACCTTATCTTCTGGATTTGTGTCTTTATGTAATTAAGACACCTCAAATAAATGAGTCTTGATATAGCATGGTTATCAAGAATACAGGCACTAGGGTCAAATATACCTGAGTCCAAATGTTGGCTTCATCACTTTCTAACTATGTAGTCTGGAGCAAATAATTTCAAGTTTCAAAGAATCTTGAGCTTCAGTTTCCTCAAGTAAAAAATGTATGATTGGGAGAATTAAAGTAAAAAATGCACAAACCCATGGCTCAGATATGTTATGCAAAAAGTACTAGAGAAATGTAGCCAAGATTATTTCCCCTTTATTAATCACCCCAGGTTGGGAATTGGACCTGAATATCAGAACTTGTGAGTGACCTGGAACAGGACGAAGTAGATATGGAGTAGATACTTGCTGGACAAATTCTTGCTTAGAGTTATAAAATAGAAGCAGACTCAGGAAATAAGTTTTCCAGAGACTGTATATAAAACCTACCCAAGGATATCTACCAGTGTCTCCAGAGGAAATTTCGATAATATGAGCCTTAGGTCATACTGTAGGAGAAAATGACCTTGTCAGTAGTTCTAAAAGGAGTCACTGAGACCTCCTTTTGTTCTTGGCCTTTTAAAGAGTTAGGGATAAACACAAAAACTATGACAAAAATACTTCTGTGCCTACCGTCTAGAGCTGAAACCATTTTCCTATTTGTTTCCAGGATTTGAAAAGGCGTTACAACCTCACAGATGAAGTCCCCTTTGTCCTTTATTTGCCCAACAGGTCATTCTAATGAGCATGGAAAGGAGAAACCCCTATTGAAGGCAGGCCATCTTACCCAGTCACACTAGGTTTCCCAATCACCCCCCTCATGCCTCAACACAAATCCATGCACACCATAGCCAAAATTAGCACTCTATCTTCAGTTACTAGAAACTGAGAAAAAAGCAACGTGCTTAGTGGTCACAGACTCTCTCCCTGCTTGATAATTCACCATAAGACTCCACACGTTTCAACTTGGTTTTCTCTCCCTTACTGCTGGGAAGCAGATTCCTAGCAATGGACTCATCAGAGAGGAGTGAGTCCACAGAGCTCCACTCTCCTACAAAGGTCTGAAATATCCACATTTGCTTTTTAGTAGTTCAACTACACACCTCCCACACTCTAACGTAATTCTTCCCCAGAGAACCCCTGAGAAAGATGGAAAATCCGAAAAAAAAAAACATCAATGAATTGGACCAGTGACACCCCAGAAAGTGAGAACAGATCAAATCTCCCTTCCGTCAGTCTGTAGCCTTAATTACAGCACCGCCGTTGCTCATTATCCATCTTTCTTTGCAGGCTGTGTAAGCAGGGAGCCCGCAGAACACTTAACAAATGCAGGGGTTATAGGGCGCTGAAAGATACTCCCTTGGGACTCTATGAAGTATGTTTTAAGCAATTCTGAGCATAAATTCAGCCGGTAGAGTTATTTGGATGAAAGATACCATATAAATGCGGCTCATTATCATTATCATTAAGCAACTGTTCAGGAGGAGCAAAGCTCTGTCTCTGCACCCTCTCCTTCCCGTAGTAAAGAAAATGTCTGAATTGGTCTGTGTTCATTGATAGCAAAAAAAAAAAAAAAAAAAACGCAGCTCAGGAGGAAATTTTGACCCTTGATTTTGCAAGTCCAGCGTCATTCAGAGGCAAAGTACCTTACTCTCCACGTACGAATACTTTGAAATTCTTAGGCCGGGTTCTGACCCAAGTCTTTGTTTCTCTTCATAAATGAGATACATTTCACATCTAACAACCAGAAGTTACTCACCCTGGTGTTGGTCTGAGGGTAGGTGCACGTTGTGAGCATCAAGGGAAAGATGGACGAGCAGGCATTAGGGTCCACAGGGAGGACTGGCTGGAAAAAGACTGGCAAGAACAGCAGGACTTAGCAGTTCGGTCAAATAGGACCTCAGAACTGCTGATGGACAACACCTGGCTAACATGGAGTGGGTCACGCCATATAATCAAGGAAATTCCTAACACCTGTAGTAAGGGCACGTGCTATTGCTTGACTGCCACGTGCTGACCCAGCGGCTCTCAGAGGAACGTAGGGGAGAGTGGTGGTTCTCAAATCAGTATGCCTAAGGACCACCTGGAGGAATGGTGAAATCCAGATTTCCGGGCCTTGCGTTAGTGATGCAGTGAGTCCAGGTCTGGGTCTAAGAAGTTGCTTTTCTTGTAAGACCGCATGTGATGCTGATATTGCTGGTCTAGGGGAGACTAGCTGGAGGGTAAGAGGCCGGACCTGACAAGGAGAGAGCAGGACCTGACAAGGAGAGAGCAGGACGGGGACTACTGTCACCCTTTGTAAACTTCAGTGCTGGGCCTCAGCTGAGGCATGCGAACTGGACCAGTGTTTCTCGGCGTGGTTGTCCATCTATTTGCAACTCAATCACCCAGGGTGCCAGGGAAATGCACAATCCTAGGCCCAAGCTTAGCTATCAGAGTCCTGGAGCTGGTCCCTAGGCATCTGTAGTTTAACCATCACCCCAACTGATTCTTATCCTCACTAAAGTTTGAGCATTGCTGAACCACACAGCTTCTAGTGCTCCTAGTAGGTCAGAAATACCACAAACTCTGATAATAAAGAAAAACAAAATAATTTTGTGCTCCTGAGGAGACAATCATCATCATCTCCATGTGGAAACAAACCTTGCAGATTCTAATCCAGACACATTATTTTAAATAAACCAAATCCTGGCCGTATATTAAAATCACCTGCATTGCTTATAGAACAAAACACAGGTACAGATTCTAAGTTGAAACCCACTTTTTTGGAATCAGAGTGGAAGGTAAAGAGGTCAGAAGATTCGAGGGAAAAAGCAATAGGCTCTCAATCACTCTTTCCCATTTCCTGTTATTTCTTACAATGCTTATCACCTGTATTAGTCAGTGGTCTCCAGAGAAACAGAATCAACCAGTGTGTGTGTGTGTGTGTGTGTGTGTGTGTGTGTGTACAGAGAGATATTTTAAGGGATTGGTTTATGCAGTTATGAAGCTGACAAGACCCAAATCTGCAGGCAGTAGGTGGGAGACCCAGGGAGGCACAGATGCTACAGTTAAAGTCCAAAGGCCATCTTCTGGCAGAATTCCTTCTTATTCCGCGGAGGTCAGTCTTTGTTCTATTCAGGCCTTCAACTTCTTGGAGGTGGACAACTCACATTATGGAGGGTAATCTGTTTCACTCAGAACTCTCCCCTTTCAATGTTAATTTCATCTAAAAAACACCCACACAGAAACATCCAGAGTGAAATTTGACCAACTATCAAGGCACTTGACAGTTGGCCATGTTGACACACAGAATTAACCATCATTTCACCCCATCACTTACTATATACTGTACTTCTTTATCATGTTTCTGGTCTGCCTCACACGGATGGAATGGAAGCTAGTTCCACTGGGGCAGTGTTTGTTTTGTTCACTAATGTATGCCCAGAGTCAGGACTAATGTCTAATGCATTTGTAGGCACAGAATAAGTATCTGTTGAATGAATCTTTATCTTCGTCATTACGATCCTCCTCACCTTCATCCAATGTCACATGGTCACTTTTGGAAAAAACAAAACTAAAACCCCTGTCTATTACCCTTATATAAGTCTCTTTCCATTTCTGTAATGGAAAATACATCTTCAAAATTATCTGTAAGTCCCAGGATTCTCCCAAATAAAGTGGATGATTTTTATTTATCAGACAGAGTCCATGTTCTTTAAAACCCACAGATTACCCTTAGACTGGGCTATGGGTATTCTCTTTTTCCAGAGAGGGCCTGAGGGCTTTCTTTCTTTCAGCATAGTGAAGGAGGATCCCAATTCTCCTGTTACTAACAGAAAGCTAGAGCTAAGCTGACCAAGACGTAGATAATAGTGCTAATTTGAAATTATTTACAGCTTTAATATCCCTTTTATATCTTGACTGTCTGAGTTACAGGATTCCTATTGCCAAGATTCACAGTGACAGGCTATGACTCATTTCATTTTTTTCCCTCTTCCTTTTGCTGTCTCAGATTCATGGCCCTGAACGCAACAGTTATTTATGGATAATTCCTGGGCAGGGCCCTCAGTGGTAAAGGAAGAGCATTTGATTCTGAGTGCTTTGGATATTCATAACCTATGCAAGAATATGTTTTAATAAATGACTGCCCAAACATTTCAAAGAAAAAGTGAATGAAATTTGATACACCCTTTTGGAAACTAATCGGCAATAATGCGTGTCAAGAAATTTAACAGCAATCTTATCCTTTGACCCAGCAATTCCACTTTAGGGAATCTATCCTAAATGTCAGGAAAGATTTGTGCTCAAAGATGCCCATTAAGATATTTTCACTAATAGCAAACATTGGTAACAATTTAAATACTCATCATTATGTTTAGTGAAAATCTAGTACACAAAATTATTTTGTAAAATATGACCCAATATAAAACAAAAGAAAAGATAGTGTTAAGACTGAATAGGGAAAGACATTATTAACATTTTTTATTTGGTTAAAGAAATTATGAATGATTTTCCAGGCTTTACATATAACATGTATATCGAACTTTTTGGGCCCCATTCTGAGGAAGTACACAACTCTAGTTATTAATTTTCAGGGGACATATTTTATTAATTTTTAAATCTCTTTTACCCATAACCAAGGCCAAGATGAACATGTTACAGTTTGTCTCTTAATTGCTATGTGCTTTCTCTTTTTCCTTGTGCATCATTTTACTACATAGTCATTGCATAGAATGACAATGTAATTCACTGTCCAAACTTTCCTATTTCTGAGAGGGAAGCAATTGCTATTAGCAATAATTCAGAGACAATAGGCATAAACCAGGACTGTCCTGGACGAGCAAGTTCACCCTCCACTGAGAGTCTTCATTTTGCTGGTTAAGCATTGGGGTGGGGTCTCATTACCAAATATCCATCAGGTGTAGTTACAAGGCCTTGTCACCTGCTATTGGTTTGACTGTTGAAACCAGAGGCTAAGGCTCCCAGTATCCCTGAGGGCAGTTGTTGTGCCAGGCTTAATTCCTTGGTTTAATAGTCTGGATTCCTGCGTTTTGTTTTTAGATCCTGTGTATTTGCCGCTAGTTCTAAAAGATGTGGTTATTTAAAGAAATGTTCTTTGTATTTTATCCAGGATCCTTGGTGCTTTGTAGTAGAGGTCCCACCACTTCCTCCCTACCAGTCCAACTTTCTAGCCCACACATTGCCAGAATTCTGCAGAAGTCAGTTAATGGTTATTAAATCTCCCAGGAACTTTTGGAAAATGTGTTTTCCAAGCTTGTGTCCAGAGTTAGTGGGTGATGCATGGACCAAAGGTGAGACCTTGCATGACATTGAATAGTGCATGGGCAGAAGTCATTGCTGAAGTCACAAACCATGGCACTTTGGCACAAAATACACAGCAAGTATTTATAGTATATACAAGTATAAAAGAATAAGTGAATGAATGAACAATCACTTACAAAACTACATGATGTTTTATTGTGCTTTACAACAATATCACACTTTCTAGCTCAAGAAGTATGCAGTTCAATTATTTAACCTTAAAATAGTTTAAATAATTGCATTAGATTATTTTAACTGCTTGTAGTCCCTATTACAGAATAAGTACTTATTCTGTTTTATATCTACGACACTTTATCGAATGTGGATGCTGTGAGAAAGTCAACTTAAAAGAGATCTGATGGAGACATAAAATAAAACTGTCCCTGTTTGTCCCAAGATGGAATGAAACCCACTTTCTATTAGCAAACTAAGTAGATCACTTTCAGAAAACATTAACTCAACTCTCCAAGAGACATTTTATTGTGGCAAAAAAAGTGTGAACCAAGATAATGGGTTTGACAACGAATTCTTTCACGAATGCCACTGAGTGGAAGGGTTAAATCAAGACAAAAACTCCAGTTTCTTGGCTCCCTGTTAGATATTGCACCCATGGCTGATTCACAGCACTTTTCCTTAGTGAATAATCTGTGCCTGCTTCTCAAGATCCTTCGCACATATCTTTTCTCCTACTCCTCCCAATCTGGCATTTAAACAATAAAAAATCTCTTCCCTTACCAACAGTTCTCCTTCTTTAATTCTTGATCTTTGTTACAAGACAGTTCTATTACAATCTTTAATCCCTTCAAATGAAACCAAAACTCAGACTCTGTGTGTGCTTTTTATTTATAAGTAAATATAAACACATAAATGAATCTGTTAGATGTTGTTTTACATTCAGTTTGTTCGAAAAAAAAATATTTGCCTAACATTTACAGTGTATCAGACATTAGCGTAGTATCTTGAATATGAAAGGGCACAAGAAGGGTCTTTTCTCTCATGGAATTTACTATCTAGGGGGAGGGTGGAGCAGGAGGGGAGGGAAGAGAGACAAGACAGGAAATCAAGGAATTAGGATGTAATTAACAAATGTATCAGTTGGGTGACAGAAACCAATGGCATAGGTGTTCAGCGGTAGTAAAGAGGCTGTTTCCCAAAGAGTGGAGGAAACCCAATAAGCAATAGTGCAGTACCCTGGAGCTGGGAAGAGGCAGGAGCTCTTAGGATCGATCCCTAGGTCTGAAGGGGCAAGAGAAAAGACGGTAACTGTAGGGAGACCTGCGTAACAGGAGCTACAGCCTCAGGTGGAGAGACACAGACAACCCACTGCAGCCCACCCTCTCCATCACTCTCCTCCCATCCCACTCATCTGCCAGGCAAAACTAAACTGGAAACTACAGGGCAAAGAGACCAAAGATCAGCTCTCTGTGGCACATAGGAGAATGATAAAGCATGAGAGTGGGTCTGAAGTGGAAGATTGACGAGGTCCTGCACACTAAAGCAAGGTTCTATTTTAGTCCTTACAGTGGCTCTTAAATGTACAGTTGGAGGGCCAGAGGAGGAGGTGCTCAGTAGAGAAGGCACTATCTCAGCTGGAATCTGAAAATTGAGATCACTTACTCAGAAAGACCATTATGAGATGTCCACACAGGAAACAGCCTGTGGCTGAGGACCTTTAGGCACAAGACAGTGTGGGCTCTGTAAGGAACTAAAGGAAGGCTACCACGAGAATAGAGAAAATGAGCATCAGAGTGAAAGGAGATGAGGTTGAAGAGGTAAGTCAGTGGGAAGCAATTGGGAGTGTTTCATGCAGGGAAATGGTATGGCCGACTTTGCTTTATATTAACAGAGAACTGAAGCTCAAATGGAGAACGTCTGGAAATAACAGACCAAAATTCATCAACTTGTGTTGTGGCTTGGGAAATATTCCATCCCCTTATGGGGACTCCTCTAACTTCTGTACTAATCCATTTTGTGTAGATAAAGTACTTAGTTCTAGAGCAGTGTACATCTTTGACTTCCAGCTTCTTAAAGGGTGCCTCACTACCACTTGTGCACAGCCTACATCCTCCCTGGGGCCTCATGGCTCTCCATGGCTAGGTTCCTATAACTGGATGATTCCTGAATCTAAAAGTGGGCTTTAGTACTATGAAGTCAAAAAAAAAAAAAAAACAAAACAAAAAACAAAAAACCATAGGGTAGAGAATCCCTGCCTTAGTTTTTGAATTCATACTTTGTTCATGAAACAGCTACTGAATTTCTCTATCAGATAAGAAAGTGACTGTGCTTTCATTATCATGCAAAATTACATTTTTCTGATTTAAAAGCAGTTCTTGAGTAGGAGTAGAATGGAAAACCCAAATTCTAAAAGTCCAACCAGCAGGGACTCCCTACTCTAGCTGGAGAACTGAATTTTTCCTCTTCCTTTGTTCCTAGGCTAATTTGCCAAAGTAAGATGTCCTTATATAATCTTTGAATGCATAGCTGTTTAATAACATCTGGACTCCCTATTTGGAAATGTGTCATAATGTGGTGGCTGAGATAGAAACCAAAGGAGAAGTCAGGAGACCTGGGTTCTATTGGGTGATGGATCCTCTCTGCCAAGAAACTTCTCTATTCACCCTGGAAAAGTCACTTCATTTCTCTTGCCTTTTGTCCACCTATGTATCATATCAATAATTTATTCATTCATTACTTATTTGACAATATATATCAAATGAGGCCATGTGAATATAGCAATGACCAAAACAGGAAAAAGTCTCTGCTGCTCTCATGAAGTGTGTTTGTCAGTGAGGGGGCAGGCAATCCTCAAAGTAGATCAAAGTACAATACATAACTTATTAGATAGTGGCGGTTAGTGCTATAGAATAAGATAGAGCAAGGAGGTGGTAGGTGGGGTGCAGTTGTAAACAGAATAGACAGTTGATAGGCAAGGGCTCACCGAGGAGATATGTTGGAATAAAGACATGAAGCAGGCAAAGGGTTAAATCATATGAATACGTGGATGAATACAGGTCTAAGCAAGAGCAAAGGCCCTGAAACAGGAGGATGTCATACATGATTAGGAAACCGCCTAGAGACCAGCATAACCAGAACAGAGAGGGGGGATACTAAGAAATGATATCAAAGAGAGAATGGAGAGCCAGTACAGCACAGCCTCATAGTCCACAGTAAGAACTGGGTTTAACAGTGAGTAGCTAAGAGGTAGATCTATTGACTTTTATATTACTTTTGAGTTCTTCTGAAACAAAGAAGCTTGGAATGAATACTTACCATCTCCTACTCTGCCCAAGGAAGAAGGCAGGATTGATTTTCCCAGGCCTTTCTTGGCATTCCTGAATAATGTTTTATAAATGGGAATGGTTTCTCAATCCCCAAGTTGCTTGTTCCTCTCCTTCACCGTGTACTGAATCGTACCTGGTGAATAGGTTTTTCTGTGGTGTTAAAGCTGGCAGTTCCCTCATGGTATATTCTGCTCTTGTGGCTGGACTCAGGGACTTCTCCGAGAGGGCCAAGTTCTGCCAAATTCTTGGGCGAGGAGATGAGTTGGGAAAGGATAAGTAGGTCCTAATCAGCATCAGGTCTAGGGTTCATTCACCCAATCCATTTTTCTAGAATTCTCTGCCTTTGGTAGATTATTGGGTTGCCATTGTGGATGTTCACAATGCTGTTACTTTTATTAAACTGAACTAATGGCCTGTGTGTGTATTCTACATTTGTTTAGAATTATGGGAAAGGATACATTCCAATATTTTTTCTATCTTTAAATTCTCTGGTCTTCATTACAAAGGATTCACAGGTTACAAATGTTAGAGGAGAGGAATACTGTTTATACGACTTGAAAAACCTAAAATGAACAAGCACATATTAAAGTTCAGCCCTGAATGTGGTTTTGTGCTGTTATGAAAACAATTGTGGTTATCAGATCTAGAAACCTGCATTCTAGCCTTAGTTCTGCAACTAATCCATTATAAATCATTTGGATGGTCCTTGTATTTTATTTTTCTCATCAGCAAAAATGGAGAAATTTCCTACTCATCTATCCTACTTACTTCACCATGAGGATTAATGAAGTAGTATTTGAACCATAAAAATAGTTTGGAAGAATAAAGTAATTATACAGCAATAATTATTGTAATTATTAAGAAAGAGTAATACTTTCTATTTGTTCTTGGTTATACTGAATGTAGTTTGATTATCAAATCCTCATAGCCAGATTCCATCAAAACTCAAACCCCACTCCCTGGGAGATTCTCCCTAAGCTGTCACCAATGATGTTAATGATAGTAATAATAATAATAACAACACACAAATCATGTAGAAGAAGGATACTGAACTTCAGGTTCAATCCAGCTTTGGGAAGAGACTTGCACACCATTAGAGAACAGTATAAGATGCTCTGCAATCCAGCTGAATTGTACACTATAAAAATAAATGCTCTGGGAGTTTCAAAGAGAGAGAACAATGTGGATAAGAATTTGGGGGGGTGAGCCTCCTGCTCTTGTTCCTCTTGGAGAAACAGAGGCAACCTTTCTAATGAAAATGCTTCCCTTTAGTCAGCTCAGAGTGGCCTCAGTGGGAAGTTTCAGCAGCTGAAAGAAGATATGGTTTTAGAGGAGGTGAAAGGACCCATTGTCAATCCATCAACATGGCTGTTTTATCAAGAAAACAAGGGTAAGAGAAGGGTCATTCACCAAGGATGAATGCCATCCTTTTCAAATCCATGTTTCTTCAGTATTGTCAAGTACTATTGGGTGAGATTTGTTCTTTTTCCTTTGATACCTATTTTCTTACTTTTTAAAAAATATCTTCTTGTTTTACAAGCAACATATATTCACTGTTGAGAAATCAGAATAAAAACATACAAGCAAAACGATGAAAATTAAATAACATATTATTCCACCAACTAGAGATGCCTATTGTTACCCTGTAATATACAGTTGACCACTGAATACCATGGGTTTGAACTGCACAGTCCACTTATATGTGGATTTTTTTTATATAGTAGAGTCTTATAAATTGTATATTCTTTTTCTTATTTTCTTAATAGCATTTTCTTTTTTCTAGCTTACTTTTTTGTGAGAATATAGCATATAATCTATATAATATACAGAATGTGTGTTAATCAGTGTTTATGTTATCAGTAGGTCTTCTGGTCAAGGTCAAGGCTATCAGTAGTTACGCTTTTGGGGAGTTAAACCTTATATGTGAATTTTCAACTGCACTGGGGCTGGCACCCTTAACCCCTGCATTGTTCAAGCATATACTGTATATGTTCCAGACTCTTTTTTGATGCATATGTACTCAGTGGGCTTCATTTCATTTTTCAAAAATGTGTACTATTTGTAATCTGTTTTCCACTTAAAATAAGTATTAACTTCCTCCTAGTAATTAAAGGTATTTCTATAATACCGTGTTTATAGTAGGTATATCACTTTGTGTAAATGACCTAATATGTACTTAACTGATACTCTATTGATGAACACCTAGATATTTTCATTTTTTCACTGTAATTCGCTGTATAATAAACATCTCTTTAGCTAAATTTTTGAACAATTGTGTTTGGTTCATTAGGATAAAAATCTAAAACCAGAATAATTATTATAATAGGAATTAATTACTTCATATACTTAAGTACAAGAGATAATATAACCTTATTTTCTTAGATCAAATCAATCCAGCCCTGAATCCCCATTGGCTTCAATATTCATCAGTCTCCCTATTGCTCTACCACCACCTTGAGTTATAAAATTTCCTAGGCTTCAAGTATTCCAGAAAAAAAAGGGGGGGGGAGCAAAGTCTCTGTGGTTTTCAGGGCTTTAGTATTGCCATCATTATGCTTTGGCATGGTCACTTTAGGGTCCCACTCTAGCCAGTAGATAAGGAATACATAACTGATATTCAGAAAGGAATTGCCTCATAATGTGGTCAAAGGCCCTTTAAAGTGCACCTGTGGCAAAAGGCATGGAACTCATGGTTCCTTTATTCCTCTAACCTGGTGGGAAGGTAGGAGGTATGGGGGGCGGGTACCTCACTCTGTGTCACTTGCATTGATTCTGGAAGCTGCGTTGCTCACTTGTTTCTTTCTCTGGTGTGTTTTCTTTGTATTGCATGTTTGCTGGTAATTCAGCAGCCAATTAAAGGAAGGTAACTTGAATGAAGATCGAGCTGTCAATCTCCCCACTTCTGGAGAACAGCCCAGCTGCCAAGGTCAAGGTGATGAGTGTCCAGTCCCCACAAACATCCATTCAGGTATCACCCATTAGAGGTGTTATAACCTCAAGGGCAGTACACTGAGAGATTTGGGTCTCTGCTCCAGAAGCCCACATAAATCTATCTCCTGTCAGAGTCCCACAGGGTAACACCAACCAAGACCTCACCCCTAGGAAAAGGGCTACCCATTTTCTGCTTTTGAAATACAAAGTTTCTATCCCCTTCTGTTTCCAAATAATAAAACTTCAATGGTCTCCTTTGGCCTTCACAACATTCATAATCAGTGTTTCTTTGGGGTCATCTTACTGGGATTAGGCTTTTTTTTTTTTTTCTGCCTCCACCTCTGTTGTCATTCCCACCCCTAGTTTTAAATGGTTTATTAAAAGTTGTTTAACTCTACACTTGGAATAAAAGGGAAAAAAGAGTAGAATTAAAACACCAAATAGTATCTCCAAAATTTCATCAGGCATATATTTTAAGAATTCAATGCATACTTATTTTCAGTTTTCTTTTATATTCATGGACATCTTACCCATCTAAGGATTCTATTAAACTGACACCTCTCCACAGGAGTTTTGATCCCTGTGTGATCACTATAACCACAGATATTTTCGACCTGGGATGGTTTTACTCCCCAGGCGACAGCTGGCGATATCTGGAAATACTCCTGGTTGTCACAATTGGGAACAGGAACCACTGGCATCTAGTGAGTAGAGGCCAAGAATGCCATTAGATATCTGTGATGTGCAGGCACCCCTACAACACAGAATTGTCTGGCATGCAATGTCAGCAGTGTCAAGGTTGAGAAACCCTGCTCTAAACTATTAACATGTATTTGATATTTTATTATATTTATTTTGATATATAATTGATATATTTTGATATAATTTGATATATAATATATATAATTATTTTTATATATTTATTATATTGCCTACAGTCCATATATTGTTTTGTAACATCCTCAGGGTGAGTGAGGGGCTGGTCTGAGAAACTTCTATATATCCTTCACAGCTTCTGTCTCCACATCTTATACGTAGCTGGCTTTCAGTGATTGTCAACTGCCTGGCAGATCCCCCTGCAAAAATACCAAATAATAAGAGGGATGCCTTGGAACAAGTTGCATGTTCTTGGAACCTACTCTTTAGATTTTTTTTTTTTTTCAACTCTGGCTATACCATATAACCTTGTGAGAGTTTTCAAAATATATCTTAGCTCAGACCTCACCCCAGACCAATTGAATCAGAAGCTTGGAATGGGCCTGGACATGAATATTTTTAAAAATCTTCCCAATAGCTGTAGTGTGCAGCCAGAGTTCAAAATCCCTCTTTACACTGTCTTTCAGAGTCTGCCCCTCTGTCCTCACCTTCTATCTCTCAACACACATTTAAACTCACTGATGGTAATGTTATTCACAAAGACATATAAAAGAAAGAGAGAAGAGCTATAAGCCTTACTCCTCTTAGATGAATTTGCTTTAAAAATAGGGATCAAATTCTTAAAGCTACTGCCTCAGGCTCTGATAGAGTGTGGTTAAATCATCATCGGGTCCAGGAAGCACTGTGTTGGAAGCCATTTCTACCACTTTTCAAACCGCATCCTTCTTCCTGTTACTGAAATTGACTCTTCACTTAGATGGCATCACATTATACCTGCCTGTACTCAGACCTGCTCAACAAGGTATTTAACTACTCTGAGTTTTGAAGCCATAAAGGCTAGTTTCAAATCATAGGCAGTGTATTTTCCCTCCATTTCCATGCAGGACAGCTGTGAAGATTAAGTTATATCACATGAGTACAAAGGTATATGACTTGTCAATAGTGTTAATTTCCCCAACTGTCTCCCTCTCCTTCACCCTTATTTTCCTTCTGTCTTTCACTTTCTTTCCTATTTCCATCCACTTATCCAACACATATTCCCTGAGTACCTACTCTGAGAAATGTACTCTTCTAGGGGCAATAAGACAAAATTACTGGTCTCATAGCTCTTGAATTTTAGTGGGGATGGGGAACAGGAGGCTGACAGTACAGTACAAGAAGCCAAGGGTAAGTGGGATAATGTCAGATAGTGACTAATGCCACAAAAAAAAAAAACAAAAAAAAAAAACAAAAAAACAAGTTAAGGACAAGAGGTGGACATGTTGTAGGGGGTGTGCTTTGGACAGTGGGTCAAGAGTGGCCTTTAATAATGCAGCATCATTTGAATTGAGGACTGAATGAGAGGGAACCTTGCATGTGAAGGTCTGGAGTGATGAACCTTTCAGGGGGTACTGACAGAAAGATCAAAGGTTGTCAGGGTGGAAACAAGCTTGGAGTTTTCAAGGAAAAGAAGACAAGTCTGTATGACTGGAACACAGTAAATACAGGATGAGGCTAGGAATTGGGTTTGCAGAGGGCCAGATGGTGAAAGGTCTTGTAGGCCACATGGGAGTTTGTGTTTTATTTTACACATAAGAATGGCATTATAAGCAGAGATACAGGGATCTCATTTACATTATAAGAGATCTCTTCAACTGCACCTAGATAAGGAAGTGTTTGGGTGCAGGAGTGGCTCCAGGATGTCCAGGAGATTACTGCAATAGTCCTGGCAGGGGGTGATGGTGGCTTGGATGTCTAGTTCTCTTTCTGAAAGGAAATGAGGTGGCTCAATGCCCAAATAAAGAGAGGAGGTTATCTAGATCTGTGGGAAACAGACACCCAGATTCTGAGACCACCAAATTTGGCAATAAATCTTGTTGTGTATGAGAAGTAGTGAGGATGCAAAGGATGATCTCTGTTAGATATGACAGGGCAGGATAAATGAACTGGGACATGATCATTTAATTATAGACTCTTAAAGTTAGAAGTTAGCAAAGAAATTGTGCCCAACCTTCCCACTGCTTAACTAGGAAAACTGAGTCTCAGCGAGGAATTGACTTGCCTAAGGTCACACAGTCAGCTGGTGCCAGAACCCACCTCTCCCAGCTAACCCCCTGAGGACTTTTTTTTTTTTTTTAAGAAAGATCACCTTTCAGTATTATAGTAACCCATTTCAATATAAAACCTATGATGAGCCAGAGGGAGACCAAACCCTTGATGTTACCTTATCCACCTTCACCACAATCCTTGGATCAAGCTGCTTTCTGCTTAGGCTCCTAATATTCAGGGGAGGGGCCCCCCCCCCGCCTCCTCCAGAGTGGCTGCCTCTATGTTCAGGTGTTTTAGAAAACACAATCCCTGCATAGTGCAGATGTAGACTGCATCCTTTCTCCACCCACCTGCTTTTCCTTTCCTGACTCACAGCTTCTGACCTGCTGGGAGCTGAGCGGGGGCGAAGGTGCTGCCTTCACTGTGCCTCTGCTGGCTTCCTGCTTGCTGTAACTTCCAAACAGACCCAGTTTCAGCCAGGGGAGTAAATCTTTCATCAGTATGATGCTAACAGGCAGCCATGGAATAGGAAGGCATAGAGAAAGCAATCATGGAATGAGATGAAATAGTTAAGATTACTGATGAAAATAATTCATCTATAATACCCACAGCTGTGCCTCCCTTGGACAAAGAAATTCTTGAGTGTCCTTTGAGATGAAGAGACTCTCTTTATGCATATAATGTTTGGCAGTTTGCGGCACTTTTCCACATGATGTGTGACTTTCTGACATGTATAGCTTTATCTCCATCGTGAATAAATTACTCTCTCCCTGTTGTGTGGCTCCTCTTTTCCTTGTTCAAACTTCAATTTTGCTATTCATCACACTATTTTGAAATGATATTTGGCTCATTTCCTTTTTGGAATAGGAGTATTTCTTGCGTGGGTAGAAACTGTCTTCTTCATCTCAATATTAACAGTCCCTCGCAGAATGCCTCACACATAACAGTACCTAATAAATGTGTGTTGGCTTTTCTTGTTAGTTTTATTTACTTAAGTAATCTCCACACTCAAAATGGGGCTTCAACGCATGACCGCAAAATCAAGAGTCATAGGCTTATCCAGCTGAACCAGCCATGTGCCCCCAAATGTGTATTGACTTCTAAGAGTTGGCCTCAGGAATTCTCTAAGTCTGGACACTCAAAATATAATCCAGGGATCCAGCTTCAGCATCACCGAGCAGTTTGTTGAAATGCAGACTCTCAGCCCCTACCCCAGGGCTACTGGTTCTGAATCTGCACCTTAAGAAAATCTCCAAGGCAATCATATGCACCTCAAAATTTGAGAAGTACTCCATCTAAAAAAGCCCCATCTTGGGGTGCCTGGGTGGCTCACTCAGTTGAGTGTCTGGCTTCAGCTCAGGTCATGATCTCACAGTTTGTGGGTTCGAGCCCCACATCAGGCTCTGTGCTGACAGCTTAGAGCTGGAGCCTGCTTCGAATTCTGTGTCTCCTTCTCTCTCTGCTCCTCCCCTGCTCATGCTCTGTCTCTCTCTCTTCTTCAGAAATAAATAAAAACGTTAAAAAAATTTTTTTAAATAAAATAAAAGAGCTCCATATTACAGATAGAAAAAGTGAGGCTCAGAAAGAGGAATTGTTATATCTCAGTTCATGCAGCTTATCAGTGACAAAACTTCAAGTAAGACTTGCTTCTTAATATCAGTGTTTAATGCTCTTGTCACTTCCCAGTCTGACTCTGTTGTATAGTCCTCAGAGTCTGATTCATCATGATTAGGAATTGGTATAAACTTAAAAATGAGAGTTCAAAGGCCACAGAATAATTCTTTGTCAATTTAAAGCCTAGTGTCCATTGTCTCCCATAAATAGAATCCTACATTGTATAATCTGAGAAATCTCTGAACACCCTTACCTTAAATATTTTGTCCCTGCCTCATGCAGGGTCTCAAATTTCACCATTAGAAATTAAATATTTGGTCTTGAAATGCAGATATTCTTGAGTGAGGCAATGATTGAAAGCCTTGTTATTTATTACCTTAGGGTGATGATCTGATCCCTAGCTAAGGGGCAACAGGTGCTGTAAAAGCACATACTTAGGAATTAGATAAACCCAGGTACCACAGAGTGATTTGGGGCAACATGGTAGTCACCAGTCTGTTCACTAAAAGGGCCAGAGAATATCATCAGAAACACCAACTCTATAGGCAACACAATGACACTACATTCATATCTTTCAGTACTCACTCTAAATGTTAATGGACTAAACACTACAATCAAAAGACATAGGGTATCAGAATGGATAAGAAAATAAGACCCATCTATATGCTGCTTACAAGAGATACATTTTAGACCTAAAGACACCTTCAGATTCAAAGTAAGGGGATGGAGAACCATCTACCATGCTAATGGTCAACAAAAGAAAGCCGGAGTAACCATACTTATTATATTAGACAATCTAGACTTTAAAATAAAGACTGCAATAAGAGATGAAGAAGGGCATTATATCATAATTAAGGGGTCTATTCACCAGGAAGATCTAACAATTGTAAATATTTAGGCCCCCAACGTGGAAAACACCCAAAATATAAATCAATTAATCACAAACATAATGAAACTCATTGATAATTATACCATAATAGTAGGAGACTTCAAAACTCCACTTACAACAATGGACAGATCATGTAAGTAGAAAATCAACAAGGAAACAATGGCTTTGAATGACACACTGGACCGGATGGACTTAACAGATATATTCAGAACATTTTATCTGAAAGCAGCAGAATACACATTCTTCTTGACTGAACATGAAACATTCTCCAGAATAGATCACATACTGGGACACAAATCAGGCAACAGATCATACCATGCATATCTTCAGACCACAATGCTATGAAACTAGAAATCATCCACAAGAAAAAAATTTGGAAAGACCATAAATACTTGGAAATGAAAGATAATCCTACTAAAGAATGGATGAGTTAAACAAGAAATTAAAGAGGAAATTAAAAAGACATGAAGCCAATGAAAATGAAAACACAACAGCCAACAACCTCTGGAATTCATCAAAGGCAATCATAAGGGGAAGTATATAGCAATCCAGGCCTTCCTAAAGAAGGAAGAAAGGTCTCAAATACACAACCAAACCTTATGCCTAAAAGAGATGGAAAATAACAGCAAATAAAACCCAAAACCAGAAGGAGAAGGGAAATAATAAAGATTAGAGCAGAAATCAATAATATTGAAAAAAAAAAAAAAGCAGAAAAAATCAATGAAACCAGGAGCTGGATCTTTGATAGAATTAACAAAAATTGATAAACCCCTAGCCAGATTGATCAAAAAGAAAATGGAAAGGATCCAAATAAATAAAATCATGAATGAAAGAAGAGAGATCACAACCAACACCACAGAAAAACAAACAATGATAAGAGAATATTATGAGCAATTATGTGCCAACAAATTGGAGAATCTAGAAGAAATGGACACATTCCTAGAAACATAAACTAGCAAAGCTGAAACAGGAAGAAATACAAAATTTGAACAGACACATATCCAGTAAAGAAATTAAATCAGTAATCAAAATTCTCCCAACAAAACAAGAGTCCAGGGCCAGATGGCTTTCCAGGGGGAATTCTACCAAACATTTAAAGAAGAGCTAACAGCTATTCTTTTGAAGCTGTTCTAAACAATAGAAATGGAAGGAAAATTTCCAAACTCATTCTACAAGGCCAACATTACCTGGATTCCAAAGCCAGACAAAGGCCCCACTAAAAAGGGGAACTACAGCCCAATTCCCCTAATGACCATGGATGCAAAAATTCTCAGCAAGACACTAGCCAACCAGATCCAAAAATACAGTAAAAGAATTATTCTCCAGGATCAAGTGGGATTTATTCCTGGGATGTAGGGCTGGTTCAAAATCTGCAAATCAATGTGATACATCTCACTAGCAAAAGAAAGGATAAGAGCCACATAATCCTCTCAATAGATACAGAGAAAGCATTTGACAGCACCCTTTCTAGATAAAAACCTTCAAGAAAGTAGGGATAGAAAGATCATACCTCAAGATCATAAAAAAAGTCATATACTAAAGATCCACAGCTAATGTTATCCTCAGTGGGGAAAAACTGAGATCTTTCCCGCTTCCAGGTTAGCAACATGACAAGGATGTCCACTCTCACCACTGTTATTCAACATACTGTTAGAAGTCCTAGCCTCAGCAATCAGACAACACAGTGAAATAAAAGGCCTCCAATCAATCATCAAGGAGGAAGCTAACTTTCATTCTTTGCAGATGACATGATACTCTCCGTGGAAACCCCAAAAGATTCCACCAAAAACCTGCTAGAACTGATCCGTGAATTCAGAAAAGTTGCAGGATATAAAATCAATGTACAGAAATCAGTTGCATTTCTATACAGCAATAATGAAGCAGCAGAAAGAGAAATCAAGGAATCGATCCCATTTACAATTGCACCAAAAACCATAAAATACCTAGGAATAAACCTAAGCAAAGAGGTGAAAAATCTACGCACTGAAACTAGAGAAAGCCTACGAAAGAAATTGAAGAGGACACACACAAAAAAATGGAAAAACATTCCATGCTCATGGATTGGAAGAACAAATATTGTTAAAATGGCAATACTATGTAGAAATCTACATATTCAATGCAATCCCTATCAAAATAACACCAGCATTCTTCACAGAGCTAGAACAAACAATCCTAAAATTTTTATGGAACCACAAAAGACCCTGAATAGCCAAAGCAATCCTGAAAAAGAAAAACAAAGCTGGAGGCATCATAATTCAGACTTTAGAATGTATTACAAAGCTGTAATCATCAAGACAGTATGCTACTGGCATAGAAGCAGACACATAAATCATTAGAACAGAATAAAGAACCCTGAAATGGAGCCACAAACATGGCCAACCAATCTTTGACAGAGCAGGAAAGAAAATCCAACAGAAAAAAAGACAGTCTCTTCAGCAAATGGTGCTGGGAAAACTGGACAGTGACATGCAGAAGAATGAACTGGACCACTTTCTTATATCATACACAAGAATAAACTCAAAAGGAATGAAAGATGTAAATGTACGACAGGAAGCCATCAAAATCCTAGGGGAGAAAACAGGCAACAACCTCTTTGACCTCGGCCACAGCAACTTCTTACTCCACATGTCTCTGGAGGCAAGGGAAGCAAAAACAAAATGAACTATTGGGACCTCATAAAGATAAAAACCTTCTGCACAATGAAGGAAACAAACAACAAAACTGAAAGGCAACCAATAGAATGGGAAAAGATGTTTGCAAATGACATATCAGATAAATGGTTAGTATCCCAAATCTATAAAGAACTTCTCAAACTCAACACCCAAAAAAACAAATAATCCAGTAAAGAAATAGGCAAAAGACATGAATAGACACTTCTCTAAAGAAGACATCCAGACAGCTCATAGACACATGAAAAAATGCTCAACATCATTCATCATCAGGGAAACACAAATCAAAACCACAATGAAATACCACCTCACACCTGTCAAAAAGGCTAAAATTAACAACTCAGGCAACAACAGATGTTGGCAAGGATGCGGAGAAAAAGGAACACTTTTGCACTGCTGGTGGGAATGCAAGCTGGTGCAGCCACTCTGGAAAACAGTATGGAGGTTCCTCAAAAATTTAAAAATAGAACTACCCTACAACCCAGCAATTGTGCTACTAGGTATTTATCCAAAGCATACAGGAGTGCTGTTTTTTTTTTTAATATATGAAATTTATTGTCAAATTGGTTTCCATACAACACCCAGTGCTCATCCCAAAAGGTGCCCTCCTCAATACCCATCACCCACCCTCTCCTCCCTCCCACCCCCCACCAGCCCTCAGTTTGTTCTCAGTTTTTAAGAGTCTCTTATGCTTTGGCTCACTCCCACTCTAACCTCTTTTTTTTTTTTTCCTTCCTCTCCCCCATGGGTTCCTGTTAAGTTTCTCAGGATCCACATAAGAATTAAAACATATGGTATCTGTCTTTCTCTGTATGGCTTATTTCACTTAGCATCACACTCTCCAGTTCCATCCACGTTGCTACAAAGGGCCATATTTCATTCTTTCTCATTGCCATGTAGTACTCCATTGTGTATATAAACCACAATTTCTTTATCCATTCATCAGTTGATGTACATTTAGGCTCTTTCCATAATTTGGCTATTGTTGAGAGTGCTGCTATAAACATTGGGGTACAAGTGCCCCTATGCATCAGCACTTCTGTATCCCTTGGGTAAATTCCTAGCGGGGCTATTGCTGGGTCATAGGGTAGGTCTATTTTTAATTTTTTCAAGAACCTCCACACTGTTTTCCAGAGTGGCTGCACCAATTTGCATTTCCACCAACAGTGCAAGAGGGTTCCCATTTCTCCACATCCTCTCCAGCATCTATAGTCTCCTGACTTGTTCATTTTGGCCACTCTGACTGGCGTGAGGTGATATCTGAGTGTGGTTTTGATTTGTATTTCCCTGATGAGGAGCGACGTTGAACATCTTTTCATGTGCCTGTTGGCCATCCGGACGTCTTCTTTAGAGAAGTGTCTATTCATGTTTTCTGGATTGTTTTTTGGGTGTAGAGTTTGGTGAGCTCTTTATAGATTTTGGATACTAGCCCTTTGTCCGATATGTCATTTGCAAATATCTTTTCCCATTCTGTTGGTTGCCTTTTAGTTTTGTTGATTGCTTCCTTTGCTGTGCAGAAGCTTTTTATCTTCATGAGGTCCCAATAGTTCATTTTTGCTTTTAATTCCCTTGCCTTTGGGGATGTGTCAAGTAAGAAATTGCTACGGCTGAGGTCATAGAGGTCTTTTCCTGCTTTCTCCTCTAGGGTTTTGATGGTTTCCTGTCTCACATTCAGGTCCTTTATCCATTTTGAGTTTATTTTTGTGAATGGTGTGAGAAAGTGGTCTAGTTTCAATCTTCTGCATGTTGCTGTCCAGTTCTCCCAGCACCATTTGTTAAAGAGACTGTCTTTTTTCCATTGGATATTCTTTCCTGCTTTGTCAAAGATGAGTTGGCCATATGTTTGTGGGTCTAGTTCTGGGGTTTCTATTCTATTCAATTGGTCTATGTGTCTGTTTTTGTGCTAATACCATGCTGTCCTGATGATTACAGCTTTGTACTAGAGGCTAAAGTCTGGGATTGTGATGCCTCCTGCTTTGGTCTTCTTCTTCAAAATTGCTTTGGCTATTCGGGGCCTTTTGTGGTTCCATATGGATTTTAGGATTGCTTGTTCTAGTTTTGAGAAGAATGCTGGTGCAATTTTGATTGGGATTGCATTGAATGTGTAGATAGCTTTGGGTAGTATTGACATTTTAACAATATTTATTTTTCCAACACATGAGCATGGAATGTTTTTCCATTTCTTTATATCTTCTTCAATTTCCTTCACAAGCTTTCTATAGTTTTCAGCATACAGATCTTTAACATCTTTGGTTAGATTTATTCCTAGGTATTTTATGCTTCTTGGTACAATTGTGAATGGGATCAGTTTATTTGTCTTCCTGTTGCTTCGTTATTAGTGTATAAGAATGCAACTGATTTCTGTACACTGATTTTGTATCCTGCAACTTTGCTGAATTCATGTATCAGTTCTAGCAGACTTTTGGTGGAGTCTATTGGATTTTCCATGTATAATATCATGTCATCTGCAAAAAGTGAAAGCTTGACTTCATCTTTGCCAATTTTGATGCCTTTGATTTCCTTTTGTTGTCTGATTGCTGATGCTAGAACTTCCAACACTATGTTAAACAACAGCGGTGAGAGTGGACATCCCTGTCGTGTTCCTGATCTCAGGGAAAAAACTCTCAGTTTTTCCCCATTGAGGATGATGTTAGCTGTGGGCTTTTCATAAATGGCTTTTATGATGTTTAAGTATGTTCCTTCTATCCCGACTTTCTCAAGGGTTTTTATTTTTAAAAAAAAAATTTTTTTAACGTTTATTTATTTTTGAGACAGAGAGAGACAGAGTGTGAACAGGGGAGGGGCAGAGAGAGAGGGAGACACAGAATCTGAAGCAGGCTCCAGGCTCTGGGCTGTCAGCACAGAGCCTGACGCGGGGCTCGAACTCACAAACCGTGAGATCATGACCTGAGCCAAAGTTGGATGCTTAACCGATTGAACCACCCAGGCGCCCCACTCAAGGGTTTTTATTAAAGGCTGCTGAATTTTGTCAAATGCCTTTTCTGCATCGATTGACAGGATCATATGGTTCCTATCTTTTCTTTTATTAATGTGATGTATCACGTTGATTGATTTGCGAATGTTGAACCAGCCCTGCATCCCAGGAATGAATCCCACTTGATCATGGTGAATAATTCTTTTTATATGCTGTTGAATTCAATTTGCTAGTATATTATTGAGAATTTTTGCATCCATATTCATCAGGGATATTGGCCTGTAGTTCTCTTTTTTTACTGGGACTCTGTCTGGTTTAGGAATCAAAGTAATACTGGCTTCATAGAATGAGTCTGGAAGTTTTCCTTCCCTTTTTATTTTTTGGAATAGCTTGAGAAGGATAGGTATTATTTCTGCTTTAAATGTCTGGTAGAACTCCCCTGAGAAGCCATCTGGTCCTGGACTCTTATTTGTTGGGAGATTTTTGATAACTGATTCAATTTCTTCACTGGTTATGGGTCTGTTCAAGCTTTCTATTTCTTCCTGATTGAGTTTTGGAAGAGTGTGGGTGTTTAGGAATTTGTCCATTTCTTCCAGGGTGTCCAGTTTGTTGGCATATAATTTTTCATAGTATTCCCTGATAATTGCTTGTATTTCTGAGGGATTGGTTATAATAATTCCATTTTCATTCATGATTTTATCTATTTGGGTCATCTCCCTTCTCTTTTTGAGAAGCCTGGCTAGAGGTTTATCAATTTTGTGTATTTTTTCAAAAAACCAACTCTTGGTTTCGTTGACCTGCTCTACAGTTTTTTTAGATTCTGTATTTTTTATTTCTGCTCTGATCTTTATTATTTCTCTTCTTCTGCTGGGTTTAGGCTGCCTTTGCTGTTCTGCTTCTATTTCCTTTAGGTGTGCTGTTAGATTTTGTATTTGGGACTTTTCTTGTTTCTTGAGATAGGCCTGGATTGCAATGTATTTTCCTCTCAGGACTGCCTTTGCTGCATCCCAAAGCATTTGGATTGTTGTATTTTCATTTTTGTTTGTTTCCATATATTTTTAAATTTCTTCTCTAATTGCCTGGTTGACCCATTCATTCTTTAGTAGGGTGTTCTTTAACCTCCATGCTTTTGGAGGTTTTCCAGACTTTTTCTTGTGGTTGATTTCAAGCTTCATAACATTGTGGTCTGAAAATATGCATGGTATAATTTCAATTCTTGTATACTTATGAAGGGCTGTTTTGTGACCCATTATGTGATCTATCTTGGAGAATGTTCCGACTGCACTCAAGAAGAAAGTATATTCTGTTGCTTTCAGATGCAGAGTTCTAAATATATCTGTCAAGTCCATCTGATCCAATGTGTCATTCAGGGCCCTTGTTTCTTTATTGACCATGTGTCTAGATGATCTATCCATTTCTGTAAGTGGGGTGTTAAAGTCCCATGCAATTACCACATTCTTATCAATAAGGTTGCTTATGTTTGTAACTGTTTTATATATTTGGGGGCTCCCATATTTGGCACATAGACATTTATAATTGTTAGCTCTTTCTGATAGACAGACCCTGTAATTATTATATAATGCCCTTCTTCATCTCTTGTTACAGCCTTTAATTTAAAGTTTAGTTTGTCTGATATAAGTATGGCTACTCCATCTCTCTTTTGATTTCCAGTAGCATGATAGATAGTTCTCCATCCCCTCACTTTCAATCTGAAGGTGTCCTCAGGTCTAAAATGAGTCTCTTGTAGACAACAAATAGATGGATCTTGTTTTTTTATCCATTTTGATACCCTTTGTCTTTTGGTTGGCGATTTTAGTCCATTTACATTCAGTGTTATTATAGAAAGATATGAGTTTAGAGTCATTGTGATGTCTGTAGGTTTCATGCTTGTAGCGATGTCTCTGGTACTTTGTCTCACAGGATCCCCCTTAGGATCTCTTGTAGGGCTGGTTTAGTGGTAACGAATTCCTTCAGTTTTTGTTTGTTTGGGAAGACCTTTATCTCTCCTTCTATTCTAAATACCAGACTTGCTGGATAAAGGATTCTCGGCTGCATATTTTTTTTTCTGTTCATCACATTGAAGATCTCCTGCCATTCCTTTCTGGCCTGCCAAGTTTCAGTAGAGAGATCCGTCAATAGTCTTATCAGTCTTCCTTTATATGTTAGAGAACGTTTATCCCTAGCTGCTTTCAGAATTTGCTCTTTATCCTTGTATTTTGCCAGTTTCACTATGATATGTCGTGCAGAAGATCGATTCAAGTTCCATCTGAAGGGAGTTCTCTGTGCCTCTTGGATTTCAATGCATTTTTCCTTCCCCAGATCAGAGAAGTTCTCAGCTATTATTTCTTCAAGTACACCTTCAGCACCTTTCCCTCTCTCTTCCTCTCTGGAATACCAATTATGCATATATTATTTCTCTTTAGTGCATCACTTAGTTCTCTAATTTTCCCCTCACACTCCCGGATTTTTTTATCTTTTTCTCAGCTTCCTCTTTTTCCATAATTTTATCTTCCAGGTCACCTATTCTCTCCTCTGCCTCTTCAATCCGAGCTGTGGTCCTCTCCATTTTATTTTGCAGCTCATTGATAGCATTTTTTAGCTCCTCCTGGCTGTTCCTTAGTCCCTTGATCTCTGTAGCAATAGATTCTCTGCTGTCCTCTATACACTTTTCAAGCCCAGTGATTAATTTTATGACTATTATTCTAAATTCACTTTCTGTTATATTGTTTAAATCCTTTTTGATCAGTTCATTAGCTGTCTTTATTTCCTGGAGATTCTTTTGAGGGGAATTCTTCCATTTTGTCATTTTGGATAGTCCCTGGAGTGGTGTGGAACTGCGGGGCACTTCTCCTGTGCTGTCTTGAATAACTTGCATTGGTGGGCGGGACCACAGTCAGACCTGATGTCTGCCCCCAGTCCACTGCTGGGGCCACAGTCAGACTGGTGTGTACCTTCTCTTCCCCTCTCCTAGGGGCGGGATTCACTGTGGGGTGGCATGGCCCGTCTGGGCTACTTGCACACTGCCAGCCTTGTGGTACTGCAGATCTGGCATATTAGCTGGGGTGGATTGGCAAGGTACACAGGGGGTGGGAGGGGCAGGCTCAGCTCGCTTTTCCTTTGGTGACCCACTTTGGGAGGGGACTGTAGCACTGGGAGGGAGTCAGACCCACCACCAGAGGGATGGATCTGCAGAAGCATAGCGTTGGGTGTTTGCACCATGCAACAAAGTTCCCTGACAGGAACTGGTTCCCTTTGGGATTTTGTCTGGGGGATGGGCGAGGAAGATGGCACTGGCGAGCACCTTTGTTCCCCGCCTAGCTGTGCTCTGTTGTCCGGGGCTCAACAACTCTCCCACTTGTTGTCCTCCAGCCCTCCTGCTCTGCGAGCAGAGCTGTTAGCTTATAACCTTCTAGATGTTAAGTCCTGCTTTCTGTCCGAACACACTCTGTCCGGCCCCTCTGCTTTTGCCAGCCAGACTCGGGGGCTCTGCTTGGCCGGCGAGCCGCCCCTCCACGCAGGCTCCCTCCCGCCAGTCCGTGGAGCGCACACTGCCTCACCACCCTTCCTACCCTCTTCTGTGGGCCTCTCGTCTGCACTTGGCTCCGGAGACTCCATTCTGCTAGTCTTCTGGTGGGTTTCTGGATTATTTGGGCAGGTGTGGGTGGAATCTAAGTGGTCATCAGGACGTGCTGAGCCCAGCATCCTCCTATGCCGCCATCTTCCCCAACTTTTCCAGGAGTGCTGTTTTGAAGGAGCACATGCATCCCAATGTTTATGTCAGCACTATCAACAATAGCCAAAGTATGGAAAGAGCCCAAATGTCCATCAACAGATGAAAGGATAAAGAAAATGTGGTATACATAAACAATTGAATATTACTTGGTGAACAAAAAGAATGAAATCTTGCCATTTGCAGCAATGTGAATGGAACTATAGTGTATTATGCTAAGCAAATAAGTCAGTCAAAGAAAGACAAATATATGATTTCACTCTTATGTGGAATTTAAAATACAAAACATAGGAACATAAGGGAAGAGAAGCAAAAATAATATAAAACAGAGAAGGAGACAAACCATAAGAGACTCTTAAATACAGAGAACAAACTGAGGGTTGCTGGAGGGTTGTTGGGTAGGGGAATGGGCTAAGTGGGCGAGGGGCATTAAGAAGGACACTTGTTGGGATGAGCACTGGGTATTACATGTAAGTGATGAATCACTAAATTCTATTTCTGAAATCATTTTATACTATATGTTAACTAAATTGGATTTAAATTTTTAAAAAAAGGAAAGAAAAAGAACCACTGCAGAATTCTCCATACTTTCTCTTTATCTCTGCCTCATAGATTGACCATGATTCAGAATGCCCAGTGTATTGGCCTGGGTGTCAGGCTGAAGACATGTAAAATGGAACCTTCAGACAACCCTGGATGGACAGAAGCATAATTACAAAATATGGCTTTGTTATTTAAGTCACTAGGCACTGAAATTTGGAATTCTTTTGTTTTGATGCTTTTTGTTTCCCATTCTGGCCCTTTCAGACAAGGTACTTAATTCTTCTCTGCTTCAGTTTCCCTATCTATAAATGACATACTACTACCTACCTGGAAGTTTCTTCTTCTCTTTTATAAGTTTATTTATTTATTCTGAGACAGAAAGAGAGCAAGCATGCAAGTGGGGTAAGGGCAGAGAGAGAATCCCAAGCAGGCTCCTTGCTGTCAGCACAAAGTGTGGCTTGATCTCAAAAAATGTGAGACCTGAACTGAAAATAAGAGTGGGACACCTAACTAACTGAGCCACTCAGATACCCCTTAAAGGTTCTTTGTGAGGATTACATGATAAGGCATATAAAATGTTCAGTATAGTTCCTGGTTCATAAAAGAAGCTCAGTAACTCCTTTCGTTGGATGAAATTAAGTCCTACTAGAAAGCAATAAAGTATAGAAATTGGTGAAGAGGGAAGGAGAAAGAATAGCAGGGAAAACTGTTGGAATGGGGTTAGTAAAGAGCTCAGAATGTCATTTGAAGAAACTTGCAGTATATTAGATAGGGGAAATAATATTAAAATGGAGTACCACTGAATACCACTGTCCTCAGGGAGAAACAGTCACAAAGAGGCTCCATAGCATTCACTGGGAGAAATATCAGGGAAATATGGGTAGAAAGTAGCTGGAGGTTAGTGGTATATTCATTACATGTACACGACGTTTTATATACCACCACCCTAATCCTTCACTTTAACCAAATTCTTTCCATCCTTCATTACTCAAATCCAACATCACCTGCTCTGTGATTTCCAGATTCTCAATTTCCAATCTGAAATGTATGTTTTTCTCTGAACTTCCATGATGCTCAGTCTGAACGATGTGTGTCTGCCATTCAACCATCTATGGACTTGTATAGACAATGGCCTTCTCTCTTTCAATTTTATGTTTTCCAGAACATTAGTAGAGCACATCCTCCAGTGATAATTGCTTCTGTTTATTCCAATAGGTCTGCTCAGGGTACTTTAAATGCCTTATTTGTTTACTTTCCCAGTAACCATATGAAGCAGATACTAATATTATTTCTGCTTTACACATGAGCACACAAAGGCTGGGAGAAGGTAATAAAGTGGTTTGAGGTTACACAAACAGTATTACAACAGAGCTGATACACAAACACATTTTTAAGAAAATAATACCCTTAATAAGTGTTTGTTGAATGAATAAAAGAATAATTATCAACTCTTTTTAATGCATAGATCAGGCCCAACTTGATTCTCCTGCCTGCCCTGGTGAGCATGGCACAGGCATGTCTGAAGTTCCAGAAAACGTACAAGGTACAAGAGAGGAGAGAAAGTAGTGCTGAGATGCACTCAAGATGATTTCCTCATTCTCCATGTTGTGAAAATGGAGGCCTGCTTCCTTAACCTCCTGAGTATTCTTCTACAAAGCATGAAGTCTTGTAAGGATCAAAAAGGAATGGGAGCAATGTTTTAGGGGAAAGATAGATTTATTTATTTATTTATTTATTTATTTATTTACTTATTTATTTATATTTATTTAAATTTTTATTTATTTGTTTATTTATTTTGAGAGACAGCACATGAGCAGGAGAGGGGCAGAGAAAGAGAGATGGAGAGAGAGAATACAAAGCAGGTTCCACACTGTCAATGCAGAGCCCAACGTGGGGCTTGATTCCCATGAACTGTGAGACCATGACCCGAGCCGAAATCATGAATCAGATGCTTAAATGAATGAGCCACCCAGGTGCCCCTAGGGAAAGATTTAAAGCAAAGTATGACTTCAGATAAGGAGAAGGCTTCATAAAAATGTGATAGAGGCTGATGGTTTATAAAGCAATTAGGGACATTTCAATGTGTTTCAGAGGTTCATCTCATCTTTAGGCCTGCGGTTTGACTGAACTTTTATCAGACTGACTCAGTACTCTTTCCCCTAACCTGCTTCTCAGTTGGCTGAGATGGTTCCACTGATCTTGTTCATAGAAAATTAGCCCTCACGTGATCTCAAAGTCCTAATGCTAGGTTGTCATCCCCATCTTCCAGTAGACCCACCATCAATCTCCAACAGCTTACTAGCAGCTGAGTTCTAGACACAAAGCAGATCTCCAGACTGCCAACCCAGTGCTCTTTTCCTGAGTGACTTCTGACTACCAAGATCTATTCTCAGAGAAATCTGCCTGCCAGTTATACATGGGACACAAAAACAAATCTACCTACAGAAAACAGCTGTTAGCAAACTCTTTCATCAGAGTCTTTATGATAGTTCTATTATGAATGATCATAATGTATTAGCTAGAATCAGATTCTGAGTCGTCTGAAGAACTGTCATCCCCTCCTCCCCCAATATTGATTCAAGCTGGGTTCCTGCTAAGAAATGCAAGTGAAATTTAAGCACATCATTGCTTCCTGGCAGGCAGTAAAGGCCACAATAAATTAAGATGAGCTCAGTCCCAACAGATGATTTTAGACACCAATATAAATGTAAATAGGTTCCTCACGTCTCAATGTGCTAAATGTTATCTCTGTTGATGGACGCTGGCTTGAGTGTGGTAGAGACCCAGATGTAGCCTTAGATATGCATTCAGGCAAAGGCAACAAAATATGTGATGCTGATCTGAGTTCCATCTGTGGTTTAATCATTCCATATTTAACACTGATTATGTGCAAAACACTAAGTAGTGTTCAGTTAGAATAAAAATAAATCAAAGGTCAACCCTAGCCTCAAAAAGCACCAAGTCTATTTAGAAATCAGACAAATATATACACAGATAACAAAGAGGTGGTGGGAAAAGCTCTTTATAAATTTAATTATATTTGTTCTTCTGGGTTGGGCAGGAGTATGTACATTTGGGCAAAGAAAAGGTGAAATGGAATTGCTCTGAGAAGTAGAAGGAGAGTACTTTGGGGTTCCTAGTGACAATTTCATTTCATGAGAAAATGCCAATGAAATCTGAGTTATTGTTTCTATGGCCCCATCTCTAGCCATGGGATCTCAAATATAAAACCTGTAAAACCTAGATACAAAAGTATATCTTGAGCTCATCTATCATTCTGTACAAAATTCCTTCTAGACTAGGGTAATAGCTACATCAAATAAAATGGTACCAGACTTAACCTTCTAATTCTCTGATCAGATCACTCAACCTCTGCAAAGGCTTTAAAATGTATCCCTTTGCAATATAAATGGGTGTAGCCACTGTGGAAAACAGTATGGAAGTTCCTCAAAAAATTAAAAGTAGAATTATAATATGATCAAAAATCCCACTATTGGTTATTTATCCAAAGAATATTTAAATAGCAATTCAGAAAGATATATGCGCCCTTGTGCTTATTGCAGCATTATTAATAATAGCCAAGATATAGAAGCAGTGACCATGGATAGATGAATGGATAAACAAGATGTGGTATACATGCACAATGGAATATTACTCAGCCATAAAAAAAAGAATGAAGTCTTGCCATCTGCAACAACATGGATAGATCTAGAGGGTATAATGCTAAATAACATAAGTCAGAGAAAGACAAATACCATCTCATTTCATTCGTATGTAGAATTTAAGAAACCAAACAAATCAAAAAAATCAAACCAAAAAAGCAGACTCTTAACTATAGAGAATAAACTAATGGTTACCAGAATGGAGGTGGGTGGTGGGAATGGGGAAGTAGGTGAAGGGATTTAAGAGTACACCATCATGATAGGAACACTGAGTAATGTATAGAATTGTTGAATTGCTATATTGTACACCTGAAACTAATGGAACACTGTATGTTAACTATGCTGGAATCAAAATTAAAACAAAAAAACCCAAAAACTAAAGTAAAATAAAATAAAGGGGAAAATGAATACATACATACATACATACATACATTCATACATAAAATGCACCCCTTTGGGTGCTAACACCATAAAATCCACACACCTAAATCCTATGACATTCTAGGCTTTCCGTACCAAATCTCAGCCTCCTTTATTTTGGCTCCTTAATCTTGCTTCCTCGTGGGAGACCTGCCAGTTTTCTACTTCAGGGCTTCTGCTCAGCCTGTGCTCCCTGCCTGAAATACCCCTTACTCTAGTCTCCATATGCTGAACCTTAACCTTTCTTCTGGACCTCATACCCTGCCATCCCCAAAAGGCTTTCCAATGATTACAGCATATTCTAGCAACATGACCTCAGACAATTTGTATATATTGTTTCTCAGTTTCCTCATATATAAAAACAGGTAATATGGTACCTACTCCATACTGCTGGCTGTGATGATCGAATGAAATAAAATATGTAAAGCACTCAGTGCACTACATACATAATGAACATTTAAAAGGGATAGTGTAAAGAGCAGCAACATGTTATTGTCATTATTTTTATTGCCATTTTATTAGTACTGCTACTTTTCTGTTCTCCCCCTGAATTTTATACTTCTAATATAGCCTTTGCATACCCAGTGGGCCTTGGGTTATATCCACAATCTTTCACTGACTTGTGAGAGAGCCAGATGCCATGGCATACTCATTTCTTTCTTCAGCAGTGCCCAGTGCCAGGTGTAGCATTGCACAAAGCACAGGCTTCATGAACGATTGTTAAATCTTACTGAACATGTATATTGTATTTGTCATACAAGCTACAACTTCTATTCAAGAAGAGGCTAATGGCAGCATTAGTCTGAAGGATTAGATAATGTGTCACAGTCTAAATTGAGTCAGAAGAAAATATATTTTCATCAATGCTGAAGAATTTAATTCACAAGGTTAGTCAAGAAAAGTACAACCATGTGGTATGTGTATCCTTGTGTATTTTTTTTCCTTCTTGCTATTAGAGTTATTTGTCCTCTCTAGAATCCCCATGTTGTGCCAAAGAACACACAGTAAGAACAAAGCTATAATTTAGCCTAAGAAGAGAAAGGATGCTAATACCTAGGACGTAGCAAATCAGAAACTACCAAATGCTGCTACTCAGGAAATAGGTATTAGTATCTCTTACAACCAGTGGTATATATTAGAAGGCTCAAAGAAGCACAATCTTTGACTCAGCCATTCTGCCACTAGGAATTTATTCTGAGGAAATCATGACAAATGTGAATAAGGAAGTTTATGAAAGAATATTAATTAAATGGGAAATAAACTAAGTCTTCAAAAGTAGGGGATGAGTTACATAAATTACGGCACATTCACACGTTAGAATATTGTGCAGCCATTGTCATCATGATGTGGGAGAATAACTAACATGGAGAAACGTTCAACAGAACTGAGAAATTATTAAAGTGGCTACAGAACTCGGTGTTCCTGATATTGGTGGATATGCAGACATGTGGCTAGGTACATACAAGTCCCCCGTAATTCACAAAAATAATGGAGATGTTGAAGTTTTACAGAAGGACAAGAAATTAGGCCCTTGAAGCCAACTTTACATAAATCTATCAAGGGAAGATGCAGAAGAAGTGCCAGGTGACACAATTATTGATTTTAAAATCATATGCCAAAAGAGTACAATGATGTCGATAAGTATAATGCATATTCATAGCTATATAAATACTGCTCAGTGTATTTTTTTTGTATGATACTGCATCAAGTGAGAAAAGCTGGGGAGGTGTTTAATTCTGAAGGATGAGTTTAGGAGGGTATGGCCTAAAAATGTTGACTCTGTGGGGTTTTGGGAAAACACCCTGGGGAAAAACGCAGTACTCTTCAAAAGAAACTAAAAGGGAGATTGAGAGATCAACACCTACTCCCAAGAGGTACTCCATGTACATTAAGATACTATGGCTAGAGCAGGCAAACCATGGTTTTAACTGAGAATCCCAAGTCTGATCATCGGAATAGATGCCCAGATTGCAGGCTTTGTCTGCTATTGAGTTGCTCTTCATAAGGACAAGTCCCCAGTAAGAAGTGTAGCAGGAATCCCCTTCTTTAATGATGGTTAAAGATCTCCCAGGCAATAATGTGGAGAGCGGCTGGCATCAGTACAATAAATGAGGAGAGACCACATGAGTCCCGACCGCCTGATCTCTTGATCCCTTGCAATGGAGGCAAAGTGAAAAGATAAAGTTATGGGGACCTAGATGTAAGTTTTATCTGCTTCAGGATGTCCCTATTCCTAACCTGAAGAAATACATAAGATGCAAAGAAAAGTCATGGCCTGGTCCCACTTATGAAAGCCACATTCAGATTATACTTCTCTGAGAAACTTTGTTTCTTTCTTCTGCTTTCTCAATTGTGGTCTATCAGAATGGGTTGCCTCAGAGCCTCAGAGCTCTTGTGCTTGGTAGGTCAAATACCTACCTATCATCTGCTTCAGACAGGATTTCATCCTTTAGTGGGAGTTCAGACTGGGTGACACTGGGAGAGCTCTCTTCAAGCAAAAAATCAGCTTCCAAGAAACTTTGTATCAATGAGTATTTTTTTTCTACCTAGTCTCTCTGCACAAGAATCTTTATGTGGGCTGTCCACATTGCTGGGGCAGTGAAAACAGAGTTGCCCCAGCTTTCTTATTAAAGGAACATTGTGCACATAATTAAACTCGACAGATGAAGAATATAAGACCACAGCTAAAAGTGTTGGCCTGGTGCCCAGGCTTCTTAAGAAAGCTGCACTGAGAAGAGATTATTAGGGAAGGCTAGGAGTCTCCTAGGGACAGCCATTTGTAATAGAGACTTTTTTTTTTTTTTTGGTGTGTGTGTGGCTTTTGAGCAAATCCCAATGGTCATGATAGTTACTGTCTAAGCCTTGGCTTCTTCCCCCAGTATTCATGTTGATTAAGTGGAAGATTCCAAATGAAGGCTAAAATTTTTATTCTTCTAGACGTGATCACAACAAAATGTCAAAATATATTATACTTGATAAATCACTAAGAACTCCCAGAGCTTCAGATAGTGGATTGGGCTTGGGGTTTTTGGTCAGGCACATGCAGGTTCAGACCCTAGCTTCACCACTTACTTTTCTAGATGCTCTTGGGCAAATTTCTTTACATATCAACCTCCTCAAACAACAAAATTAGGATAATGGCATTTACTCATCAGGATAATCACGAAGATTAATCACATTTAGGGTTGGTTATAGTTCCTGAAGCATGATAGATTGTCACAGATTTTCTCTCACTTGCTCTGCTGCTCTCAGATATTACCACCTAACTGGAGAGACAAATCTAAGTCACTTGGAAATTTCGACAAAAAGGGAAGACCATAAAGGGGTTGGAAAGGCGTGCCCAACGTCAAGTACCGTGTGATAGAATTCTTACACAGTATCAACATCATGATGGTTTAGTGGGTGCCACTTCCCTCGTATCCTCCTTGAGCTTTATCATTTCAGTGAGTACCAGCTTACCTTCCAAACATGACTCTGCCTCTCTTTGGCCACATCTTTTGCCAGCCCCTGGAGCCCACTCTGTTCCACCTCCCTGGCAGGCCAGAAGTGCTGGCATTAATGCCTCCAGGAGCACCTCATCAAATCCTTGAAGAGAATTGGTAGATAAAAGTGGTTCTCAAATTTTGGTGGGCATCAAAACCACCTGAAGAGGTCTTTGTTAAGTCACATACTGCTGAGTCTAAACCCAGAGTTTCTAATTCAGTAGGTCAGGGATGAACTTGAAAATTTGCATGTCTATTAAGCTCCCAAGTGATGCGGATGCTGCTGGTCCTGGGACTACACTTAGAACCACTGGGTTGCACATACTCCTGGGTCCTCACTCCTAAAGGGGGATAATTCTGAAGTGTGTGGTCTACATGGGCTACATTCATCTGCCTGGACTGCTTTAACAAAATACAGAGAAGAGGCGCCTTGGTGTCTCAGTTGGGTGAGCATCAGACTCTTGATCTTGGCCTAGGTCATGATCCCAGGGTTGTGCTATCAAGCCCCACATTAGGCTACATGCTGAGTGTGGAGCCTGCTTGGGATTCTCTCTCTCTCTCTCTCTCTCTCTCTCTCTCTCTCTCTCTCTCTCAAAAGTAAATAAATAAACATCCAAAAAAAAAAAATACAGAGCAAACCCCAGGGGTCCTAAAAGTCTTCTAAACAACAGAAATTTATTTTCTCATAGTTCCAGACCTAGAAGTCTAAGATCAGGTGTCAGCAAGGTTGGTACCTCCTGCGTTCTCTGTCCTTGCCCTTCACATGGCTGCCTTCTCACTCTGTCCTCACACAACCTTTGCTCTGTGCACATGCTTCCCAGTATCTTTTCCTCTCCTTGTAAGGACCCCAGTCTAATTGGATTATAGCCCCACCCTTAGGATCTCATTTAACTTTAATTACCCCTTTAAAGGCCCTATCTCCACATACCACTGCGTTGGAGGTGAGAGATTTTATATATGAATTTGGGGGGAACCCAAGTCAGTCCATGACACTGGCTTTCAGAACTCTCCAGGCAATTAAGCTCCAGCTATTGAAAGTATACCATTTGTCTGCCTTCTTTTGTCTCAGCTACTCACTCCCCCACTGGTGTTTCCCAGAATTATATTCCAAATAAACTACTTGTACTCCAGTCCTTATCTCAGGGCCTGATTCTGTGGCAGCCCAAATTCAAGCAATGTACAGAATTAGAAGTCAAGAGAAAATTGTAATTCCAGGTTTGCTGCTAATTTACTAATCTTAGAAAGCTGAGTGATTGAATCTCTCTAGGTTTCAATTTCATCATATATTAAATATATTTACCAATCTCAGCCTTGACCAACTTCAGTGGGTAATGTGAAGATATGGATCACTCCTAACTCTTTGGATGTAAGTAACAGAAATCTATCCAAGCCAGCTTAAGCAATAAAAGGGCCACTCACTAAGAAGAAGGTTAACAGGTAACTTGCATAATTTAAAAGTCACAGAAACAAGACTTTTCCATATAAGCAGACACTACTTGACTGCCCTGCCTATAGGAGGACACTCACATAGCAGGGGGTCATATGAAAGCAAAGCCAGGATGATGAACCCCACAGGGGAAATTATGCAAAAGTATAAATAAACTGAATGTGTTCTAGATGTGGTCTGTTGAACGCATGTACTGTTGAGTTGGGTACCATCTAATTTAATAAGTAGCCTCATCAATCAAGCTTGGAGGAGTCTCACTTCTGAAGTATGTGCCTCCAATTTCATGGAGGTCCATGTCAAGCAAGCTGCTGACATTGTCAATAGAGAAACCAGGGGAAATGGAAATGCACCAAGTAGGTGATAAATTGTTGAATATTATTCAAGACCATCTTGGTGAATCTCTGATCTCATTCTTCTTTTTTTTAATCATATAATTAGTAAAGAGAGTTTAATCATATTTTTTCAAGCCTGATTATGCAAACCACTTGTTTCTTAAAGAATAAGCTATTGATATATTTTAGGGCATTGCACCATTTGCATTTTTAAGTTTTTATTTAAATTCCAGTTAGCATGGAGAGTAATAGTTATATAATATAGTGATTCAAAAATTCCATATAATAGCCAGTGATCATCACAACAAATGCACTCCTGGTCCCCTGTTTTACTCAACCTCCCACTTACCTCCCCTCTGGCAACCATCAATTTGTTGTTTGTAGTTAAGTTTCTGGGTTTGCCTCTCTCTCTCTTTTCTTTTTTCCCTTTGCTCACTTTTTTTTGTTTCTTAAATTCCACATATGTGTGAAATCATATGGTATTTGTCTTTCTCTGACTTATGTTGCTTACCATAATACTCTCTAGCTCCATCCATGTCATAGCAAATGGCAAGATTTCATTCTTTTTATGGCTGAATAAAATTCCATCGTGTGTGTGTGTGTGTGTGTGTGAGAGAGAGAGAGAGAGAGAGAGAGAGACATCTTCCTTATCCATTTATCAGTCTATTGACACTTGGGCTGTTTCCATAATTTAGCTGCTGTAAATAATGCTGCTATAAACATCGAGGTGCATGTATCCCTTTGAATTAGTATTTTTGTATTTTGGGGGTAAATAGCTAGTAATCCAATTGCTGGATCATAGGGTAGTTCTATTTTTAACTTTTTGAGGAACCTCCACACTGTTTTAGAGAGTGGCTGAAACTAGTTTACATTCCCATCAACAGTGCAAGAAAATTCCCCTTTCTCTGCATCCTCACCAACTCCTTTGTTTCTTGTGTTGTTGATTTCAGACATTTTGACAGGTGTGAGGTGATATCTCCTTGTAGTTTTGATTTGCTTTCCCTGATAAGTGATATTGAGCACCTTTTCATGTATGTTGGTCATCTGTATGTCTTCTTTGAAAAAATGTCTATTCATGTCTTCTGCCCATTTTTTAATCAGATTATTCATTTTTTCGGTGTTGAGTTTTATGTTCTTCATATATTTTGGATACTAACCCTTTATCAGATATGTCATTTGCAAGTATCCTCTCCCATTCTGTAGGCTGCCTTTTAGTTTATTGGTGGGGAGAATGCATACAGGGGAGGGGCAAAGAGAGGAGGACAGAGGATCCCAAGCATGCTCTGCACTGACAGGCTGATGGTAGCAAGCCTGATGTGGGGCTGGGAATTCGCAAACCTTGAGATCATGATCTAAGCTGAAGTCAGACACTCAACCCACTGAGCTACCCAGGCACCCCTGCCTTTTAGTTTTGTTGATTGTTTCCTTCACTGTGCAGAAGCTTCTTATTTTGACAAACCCAATAGTTTATTTTTATCTTTGTTTCTCTTGCCTCAGGAGACATATTTAGAAAGAAGTTGATATGGCCAATGTCAAAGAAATTATTGCCTGGGTTCTGTAGGATTTTTATGGTTTCAGACCTCATATTTATATCTGGAATCCATTTTGAGCTTATTTTTGTGGGTGCTGTTAAAAAATGCTCCAGTTTCATTTTTTTGCATGTTGTTGTCCAGTTTCTCCCAACACCATTTGTTGAAGATTCTGTCTTTTTGCCATTGGATACCCTTTCCTATTGTGTCAAAGATTCATTGACCATATGGATGTGGGTTCATTGCCGGGTTTTCTACTCTGTTTTATTGACGTGTGTGTCTATTTTTGTGCTAGTACCATACTGTTTTAATTACTACAGTTTTGTAATATAACTTGAAGTCAGGAATTGTGATGTCTCTAGCTTTGCTTCCCCTTCCCCCAATCCCCAACCAAGGTTGCTTTGACTATTTGGGATCTTTTGTGGCTCCACACAAATTTTAGGATTATTTGTTCTCTGTGAAAAATGCTTTAATATTTGTTTTATTGATTATTTTATTTTATTTTATTTTATTTATTTATTTTTTATTTTTTTGGCTGTTTTTTTTTAAATTTTTTTCAATATATGAAGTTTATTGTCAAATTGGTTTCCATACAACACCCAGTGCTCATCCCAAAAGGTGCCCTCCTCAATACCCATCACCCACCCTCCCCTCCCTCCCACCCCCCATCAACCCTCAGTTTGTTCTCAGTTTTTAAGAGTCTCTTATGCTTTGGCTCTCTTCCACTCTAACCTCTTTTTTTTTCCTTCCCCTCCCCCATGGGTTTCTGTTAAGTTTCTCAGGATCCACATAAGAGTGAAACCATATGGTCTCTGTCTTTCAAAACAGACACATAGACCAATTGAATAGAATAGAAACCCCAGAACTAGACCCACAAACATATGGCCAACTCATCTTTGACAAAGCAGGAAAGAATATCCAATGGAAAAAAGACAGTCTCTTTAACAAATGGTGCTGGGAGAACTGGACAGCAACATGCAGAAGATTGAAACTAGACCACTTTCTCACACCGTTCACAAAAATAAACTCAAAATGGATAAAGGACCTGAATGTGAGACAGGAAACCATCAAAACCCTAGAGGAGAAAGCAGGAAAAGACCTCTCTGACCTCAGTAGTAGAAATTTCTTACTTGACACATCCCCAGAGGCAAGGGAATTAAAAGCAAAAATGAACTACAGGGACCTTATGAAGATAAAAAGCTTCTGCACAGCAAAGGAAACAACCAACAAAACTAAAAGGCAACCAACGGAATGGGAAAAGATATTTGCAAATGACATATCAGACAAAGGGCTAGTAACCAAAATCTATAAAGAGCTCATCAAACTCCACACCTGAAAAACAAATAACCCAGTGAAGAAATGGGCAGAAAACATGAACAGACACTTCTCTAAAGAAGACATCCGGATGGCCAACAGGCACATGAAATGATGTTCAACATCGCTCCTCATCAGGGAAATACAAATAAAAACCACACTCAGATATCACCTCACGCCAGTCAGAGTGGCCAAAATGAACAAATCAGGAGACTATAGATGCTGGAGAGGATGTGGAGAGATGGGAACCCTCTTGCACTGTTGGTGGGAATGCAAATTGGTGCAGCCGCTCTGGAAAGCAGTGTGGAGGTTCCTCAGAAAATTAAAAATAGACCTACCCTATGACCCAGCAATAGCACTGCTAGGAATTTATCCAAGGGATACAGGAGTACTGATGCATAGGGGCACTTGTACCCCAATGTTTATAGCAGCACTCTCAACAATCGCCAAATTATGGAAAGAGCCTAAATGTCCATCAACTGATGAATGGATAAAGAAATTGTGGTTTATATACACAATGGAATACTACGTGGCAATGAGAAAAAATGAAATATGGCCTTTTGTAGCAACGTGGATGGAACTGGAGAGTGTGATGCTAAGTGAAATAAGCCATACAGAGAAAGACAGATACCATATGGTTTCACTCTTATGTGGATCCTGAGAAACGTAACAGAAACCCATGGGTGAGGGGAAGGGAAAAAAAAAAAAAAAGAGGTTAGAGTGGGAGAGAGCCAAAGCATAAGAGACTCTTAAAAACTGAGAACAAACTGAGGGTTGATGGGGGGTGGGAGGGAGGGCAGGGTGGGTGATGGGTATTGAGGAGGGCACCTTTTGGGATGAGCACTGGGTGTTGTATGGAAACCAATTTGACAGTAAATTTCATATATTAAAAAATAAAAAAATAAAAATAAATAAATAAATAAATAACTAGAATGCAAAAAAAAAAAAAAAATTAAAAATAGATCTACCCTATGACCCAGCAATAGCACTGCTAGGAATTGATTATTTTATTTTTAAAAGAGAGAGAGAAAGAAAGAGAGAGGGAGCAGGAAGATCAAGAGAGGGAGACAGAGAATCCCAAGCAGGCTCTGCACTGTCAGCACAGAGCCTGATGCGGGTCCCATGAACCGTGAGAACCTGTGCTGAAACCAAGAGTCAGATGCTTAACCAATTGAGCCACCCAGGTGTAATGCTGTTAGTATTTTGATGGGGATTTCATTAAATGTCGTAGATTGCTTTGGGTACTTTAGACATTCTAACAATATTTGTTCTTCCAATCCATGAGCATGGGATGTCTTTCCATTTCTTTGTGTCATCTTCAATTTCTTTCATCAGTGTTTTATAGTTTTCAGAGTACAAGTCTTTCACCACTTTGTTTAGATTTGTTCCTAGGTAGCTTATTGATTTTGCTTCAATGTAAATGGGATTGATTCCTTAATTTCTCTTTCTACTGCTTCACTATTGGTGTATAAAAATCCATTCATGATAAAAACCCTCAAAAAAGTATGTTTAGAGGGAACATATCCATGTAATAAAGGACATAAATGAAAAACCCATAGAAAATATCATCCCAAATGGGGAAAAACAGAGTTTTTCCAGTGCAGCCAGAAACAAGACAGCGACATTCTCACCACTGCTATTTAACATAGTACTGGAAGTCCTAGCCACAGCCATCAGACAACAAAAAGAAATAAAATGTATCTAAGTCAGCAAGGAAGAAGTAAAACTTTCACTATTTACAGATGACATGATACTATATATAAAAAAAAAACCCAAAATATTCCACCAAAAACTGCTAGAACTGATAAACAAATTCAGTAAAATGCAAGATACAAAATAAATGTACATAAATCCACTGCATTTCTATGGACCCATAGTCTTGAAGGCAAGTAAGATGTTAGTTTTTAAGGATACAAATGTAACATCTGATCATCATGGCATAATCTATCAAACCATCAATTTTACATCCAATACAATCTAGTGAAATATCTCTACACTTGTCCTCATCTGGAACCACCATGTTCAAGATACAGTTCTGGGAGAGAGAGTCTGATTGGAAAACTTAAGTGACATGATTTCCCTTTGGCTGTACAAGACCAGCCCCCCCAAAAAAACAAAAACAAAAACAAAAACAAAGGATCCAAAGGAATAAGTTTTTTGGTAACACTTTGATCACTATAGTAGGAAAGCAAGGTGACTTGGTTTGCAGTCTCACTGAGACATCACATGATAGGAAAGAAGTAACTTCTCACACCCGCAACATACACATACCCTGCTATCAGGAAGAGAGAATGGGTGATTGGATGCTGGATGGTTCAATATAACCAGTCTCTATTACAAAACCAAATTAAAAAAATATGTACCGGCGCTTTTAAAAATATATAACCTTATACTAATATGGAAGATTATTATTGTCCTCTTGCTATTGTATATAATTATTTATATAGCACCTGAGAATTTTGGCAAAGAAATTCAGCAGCAAAACTGAAAAAGATATTGAATTAGGGGCTTGATTAAACTCCTTTGTAATGAGGTCTACCAAAGAATTGCTTTTACATGCCATAATCCTATGAAAATGCTATGGGGGGGGTACAGATAATACCCATCCTCTTTAATATTTTCTAGAGAATTTGACTTGGTGACTATAGTATTGGAGTTTGCTAGAAGCAGGCTGTGCTATGTTCTGTCTCTGGTTTAGTCAGAATCTTGTTGTGTGACCTGGGCATATCCTTTCCTCTTCCTAAACCTCCACTTCCCCATTCTTTTTTTTTTAATTCCATTTTTTAAAGTATAATTTATTGTCAAATTGGTTAACATACAGTGTGTAAAGTATGCTCTTGATTTTGGGGGTAGATTCCCGTGGTTCATCGCTTACATACAATACCCAGTGCTCATCCCAACAAGTGCCCTCCTCAATGCTCATCACCCATTTTCTCCTCTCCCCGATCCCCACCCCCATCCACCCTCAGTTTGTTGTCTGTATTTAAGAGTCTCTTATGGTTTGCCTCCCTCCTTCTCTGTTTGTAACTATTTTCCCCTTCCCTTCCCTATGGTATTCTGTTAAGTTTCTCAAAATCCACATATGAGTGAAAACATATGATATGTGTCCTTCTCTGACTGACTTATTTCACTCAGCGTAATACCTAGCTGCACGTTGCTGCATGATTTCATTCATTCTCATTGCCAAGTAGTATTCCATTGTACATATAAACCACATCTTCTTTATCCATTCCTCAGGAATTAAAAGCAAAAATGAACTACTGGGACTCATCAAGATAAAAATCTTCTGCACAGCAAAGGAAACAATCAACAAAACTAAATGGCAACCAACGGAATGGGAAAAGATATTTGCAAATGACATTGGATAAAGGGTCAGTATCCAAAGTCTGTAAAGAACTTACCAAACTCAACACCCAAAAATCCACTTCCCCATTCTTAAAAAGAGGATTGGATTAGATTTTCACAGCTTGATGCCTGTGTTTCACAAATGAAAGTCGACTGAACAATAAGCAGTCTTATTGCAGAGTCAGGGAGTCAATATGCCACATTGGGTTCCCGTGGAGGCGAGGCTTGGGCTGGGTAGCCCAGGAGATCAGAGAGACAGAGAGAAAGAGAGAGAGATAGAGGCAGGGAGAGAGAGAGAGAGAGAGAGAGAGAGAGAGAGAACATCAGGTAGTCACCACTGTTAAGAAGAACCACGGACTTCCATGGGTAATACTTTGGCTTTGAGAACCAAATTCTGTCCCCGCCATGGAAGCACATTCAATATTTCTATCAAGCGGTAATTGCCCAAGTGGAGGCTGTCGCATAGGTTGGTCCCAATCACTATAGAACAGAAAATAGAATGAAAAATGAAACACAAGGGAGGTAAAACTGCACCTTTATGCTCACCACCTTCTTAACTACAACGATCTTGGCAATACCTTCATTTGTCAGGAAACTGCAGGAAAATTTTGTCTCCATAAAATGTCTATGGTGAGGGAGGTGGGAAATTATTTATCAGATGTTAGCCTTTTTAAATACTCTATTCATGATTTGCCTGAGACTTGTGTTTCTATGACACTAAATCAGATAAAGGTAATAATGACAATGCCTGTGTGTGAAGACCTTCAGTCTGAAAGGAGAATGACAACATTTAAAAATTCTTTCTCAGAGCTAACTGTGGTGACAGCCTGATAACACTCAGGTAGAGCAAATTATGGACCCCAAGAGGAAATCCAAGTTTCTGAAAAAATTATCTCTCAGAATAAACATATTCCAAGCAGCAGGAAACAGGACTAAGGGTGGTGGAGGGAAAGCAGGTTATTTCATTCATTCACCTGCATTAAGACAGGACCACTCAAAAACATCCCATAAATGTGACTTTTAAAAAATAAATTCCAGACTTCTATGTCAGACCAAAACGGAGTAATAGGGACCAAATCTGCCCTCCTGCATAAAACTACCAAATACAAACAAGCAAATGAAATACATAAAACAATATTTTCAAGACTCTGGATGCCAGGCAGTGAGACAATAATGAACAAATTCAACCCTATGACTGTCCAGGTTATTGTACTGAGAGAGGAGAACACTTTCCAACCACCTTACAATCTACAGACCCAGAGAGAGCAAATGGTCGTGGGAAGTAACACCTAGAACTATTCTCAAGTTTACATTGTTGTTTAAATAAGTTTCCCAAGTGGGAAATGTTCTCAACATCAAGATCTGGGGTAGAGCTTCTGTCCTTGTCTGTAGCAGATTGCATTGTCCAAAGGAAACCACACAAATATCCTCCATCCCACACGTTCTTCTTACAATGTGACCTCGACATTTCTTCTTCAAGAGACAGTCTATTCTCTGCCTTTGAATCTGGATGGGCTTATAAGTACAATGGAAGTGATGTTGCATAATTTCTGATGCTAAACTATGAAGGGTATTAGAGCTTCTGCCTTGCTCACTTTCTTAGGACATGTACCTGGGAACACTGAGAACACATATAAGAAGTCCAGCCACCCTGAAGCCGTTATGCTGGAGATATCACATGGTGAGACCACATAGTGATAGAGGAACCCCACACATTCCAGCCCCTAGCTGCTTGTCCCTACCCAGACCGGGCACCAGACAGGAAAGTGAGTAAGCCTTCTGTTGCTTCCACCTCCAAGATTTTGAGCTGCCCAGGTGATTCCAGATGGGACAGAGAGGGACAGTCTCCACTGAGCCATGTCCACATTGCTGATTCACAAGAAAATAAATGCTATTTTAAGCTATGAAGTCTCGTGTTTGTTTGTTAGGTAGCTGAAACGTTATCTCACCTGCTTCTAGTTTGGAAAGGCAAGTGTGGACAAGTTTAATGATCTTTTGGGGGTGAGAGTAATAGGGATCAGGATGATGAGGTGGCCATTCTGGCATCTCCTCTTTACCAGATTAGCCATGTTATAAGGTCAGAGCATTTCAATATAACTGCTTTTGAAATCTGGTTCAAAAAACGATTCCACTCCGGACTATCAGGCAAAAATTAAACAGAGGAGGAAGTATTCCTGGAAGGTGGCATGCAGATAAAGGAATCATTTGATCTTCTCCAAGATGCAGTGGTACAGTTTCTAAAGATGGGTGCTGTCTTAAAATTCAATAAGTCATTTCAAATAAGGCAAAAACTGAGGAGATTAGGATTTCTGTGTGTATATTTAGAAGATTGAGAGCCCATGCCTTTTCTTCTTGTGGGGTAATATTACCTAGAATGAATTCATTTGCTGTCAAAAGAAGTCGTTTACAAAGCAACTCAAAACCCTTTCAGGCTAAACCTAAAGGTAGTAAAAAGATATATTATCTGACATTTCATTAATTAAAAATTACTGAAAATTAAAATTTCTTATATCCCACAATTCAATTTTTCAAGCTAGTAATTGGCACCAATTTTCACACTTAATGTGAATAATCAAGTGAATTAGATTTAGAAAGAACCCTAATAAGTAGATATTATGTATTACCCCTATCATATTTAGGGGCAAAATAATTTAATCTCTGCCTCACAGAGATTAATCGCAGGTTTTTCATTACAAATCTCAACTTTCACATACACTAAGGATAATTTAGAATGAAAATAACATGGGTTAGCATTTAGTAGACTCTCAGTTGTGAAATCTACAGTCAGAAAAATTATGGATTTTTTAACTTGGAGAAGAGCAAGAGACCTTGAGAACTTTTTCACTATCTCAAAAACTATTATGTGAAAAAGAAAGAAGAAAGTATCTGTGATGCTGTGAGTATACTTGCAGGACAAGGAAAAGGACACTATAAGGAACTTTATTTTGGGTTAATAATAATAATACCAATAGCAATAATAAAATCTCTGATGATTACATCTATTCAACCAAGAAATGTGTTCCCCATTGCTAGTGAATTTAAGAAAAAGATAACCAATGGCACATCAGAATCAAGCAGAAACTAAATGAAAACTGCATTCTCTGATGGAATTTAAGCACTATGAGGTCAAGGATCATGAGCAATCATTCTGTCTTGTCAAAAGTCTTCGGCTCACTGCCTGGCACAGTGCTAGGCCCATATAATGGTCTCAAAAAATACCTTTGCAGAGGAGTTGTGTTAAGTGACCCATTCTAAAGGGCAAATACCATTATTCTACCCTTCCCTTTGTAAAATCCTGAAGACAAGACTATTTGAGCAAATGATTCAACTTGCCCAACCATATGCAAACAGCTGATGTGACACACACAAGCTGACGAAGCAGAAGTTATTCTTTGGATTCCAACTTGAGACATTTTTTGCATGTATTTTGAAGTACCAATCTAGCTGTCCAAAATGCTTTTGTTCCAATAGAATAATAATCAAATTTTAGTTCAACAGCTGTGTGCAATGCATATTTTAAAAAGAACATTTTTTGATTTACTCCCATTTTCATTTTTCTATACTTCTCAGTTTTTCAGTGTTGATGACATTAAAACCATAGTGGAGGAGAGTGGAAAAGAAGAAAGGAGAAAAGTGAATACTGACTGATCTTCCAGGATATACTGTTTAGATAGGAGAGCTTTTCCTCGTAGCGTTAAAAAGATTGTCCTAATTCTGAACAGAAGGTCAGCAAAGTTTTATCATAATGGTCTATACAGTAAATATTTAGGCTTTGTAGACCATATAGTTTCTGTTGAAATTTCTCCCTTTAGCATAAAAGCAGCCATAAACAATATTTAAATGATTGGACATGATTATATTTCAATAACAATGTATTTACCACAATAGGTGGCAGACAGGATTTGGCCTGTGGGCCATAGTTTGATGACCCCTTTTCTAGACCATGTATTTTGCTTATATGGTGCTTTATTTTCACCTGGGCCCATGCCATATATGGTTTCATTTGAGCTCCAATTGACAGTTTGAGACAGCAAGTGATTTTAACCCAGTTTTAGAAATCAAAATGCTAACATTCATAGCTGAAACTATTTGAACAGAGTCATATAGAAAGTTATTCCTATGGTCAGATCTAGAACTCTGGGCTCTGAACATCTATTCTACAGCTGGTAAACCACAATATCTTGTTTTCTTCATATCTACACATGGATAAGTATTCCATCAATAGATAATGTGATTTAAAAGGACTGAAATATAGTTCCACACTGGTATGACCTTGTGCTCAGATTTTCACCAATAGAAATTTATTTCTCTGAGTAAGGACACAGTCTACTTTGAAAGAGAAAATTTCTTTTAGAAGTTGTATTATTGAAGGCATTGTCAGAGCCGGAGATAGAAACACAACTGAAACTGGCTTAAACAAAAATGAAAAGGATGGGGATTTATTGGCTAACATACCTGGGAAGTTTAGAGATATATTGGCTTCAGACATGGCTGGATCCAGGGTATAGTCTCTTCCCACCCGTTTGTTCCACTGTTCTCCATGTTGGCGTCACGTTCAGGAAAGTACTCACCATGTGGTGTCCTCCAATATTTCAAGTTTAGACCCTTGTAGCTCTAAGCTAACGGAAAAGGAAGCCTATCTTCCTCAGCAGTGTCATCCAGAGGCTTAGGGTTATCTCTTATTGGCCCCAGTTGGATCACACGCCCATGCCTGGGAAGTCAAGCAATCCAATCAATTCAGGTGAAAGCCATGGGCTGATTGGCTAATGCATCACAACTCACTGACCCCTGCAAAGATGGGGTCAGCCCGTCCCAACCATATGGACTAAAGGTGTGGGTAGTGTAGCTTCTGAAATGAAAATTGGATTCTCCGTTACCAGAGAAAAAGGTAATAAATGGATTTTGGTAGCAAAAAGTACAGGTGCTCACTAGTAAGGGACAAAACATAAAGTCTATATTAATCAGTATCTAAATAGTGTAAAATAATCCCATAGAAATTAGTCATTCAATTACTTTGCAGACCTTGAGACAGGTTAATTTTGAGGACAGAGTTGGCCAAACCAATCTAGCACTTAGGCATGGAAAAAATGATGCTTAAATTCACATGTCTCAATGGCTCTCTGCATAAAAATGTGTGCTATTTTGGTTTTCAAGTTGAACTTTCTCTGGAATGCATTATGAACTGGCCTCCCCAAGTTTATACACACTCCAATTCTCTCTTCGTCTTTCTGTACTACAAAAGATGAAAGCTAAAATTCTTGATTTCCTGCCATCACTTGCACATATAGATGGCCCTGATACACAAAGGTGAACAATGAGATTGAGAAAATGTTCCTGAGAATGGCTTTTCTTTCTGTATATAAACAAATCAAGAGTTGCTAGAAATGCTAGATGTTTTTTATTCCTTCTTCCTGCCAGAAGATGGAAATGAGGCCTAGAGATGCAGCAGCTATCTTGTAACCAGGAGGCAACATATATGAAGACAAAGGATCATAGAACTACTATAGAAGCCCTAGATGGCCTACCTCCTGACTCCTTGTAACATGAGATAATTAAATTCCTATTATGAAAGCCATTGAAGTCAGGTTTCCTGTTTTCTTCCAGCTGAATGTACTTCTGTCTTATACTTTCCAAATGAATCTAATGTTGCTCAGGGATGCTAAGAAACTGGGACCACAGTCACCCAAGCAGCATCCCCTACGTGCTAGACACTAATAGATCACTCATAAACTAGAACACTCTGGCTTACTGCATTGGAAACACATTACTACCAAGTTTTTACTATTTTCCTCCTAAATGTTTAGAGAGACCCATGGGAACTCTTACAGCCATATGTACCACAACCTGAAAGAAGATAAACCAATTTTCTGTTTATATTTACACTGGGACATGGCATTTACTCAGCCATTTTCTTTGGCAAGTGATGCTGTAAAACTGCAAAACCCTTTCCAAAAGAAATCTGTTGACTTTTTTCTCCCATGATTTTACCTAAATGATACTTGGGAAATGCTAGGAGGCAGAGGAGATAAACATTTTAATCTTCATTAAGTTTCCCAAAATATGCAAGGATTTAAGTCCAGAAAGACACAAAGATATAAAAGTCTCAAGACAACATAGGTAAGGAATTGCATAGAGAAAATTTTATGCAATTTCTTCAACAGGTTTAAAGGACAAAAAAAAAAAGATTTCTCTAAATTGAAAGTGAACAAAACAAGGCGTATCTATAAAAGAAGTTTTTTTTTTTCTGTAATTATAACCTACCCCTCATCAGGAAGCAAGAAAACATCCAAATGTGCTGTTTCTTCCTGGGGAAACCATTTCAACTCTTTTCTGATGGTTTAAATCCTCTTCCTCTTTAGCCCGAGCCAACACTTCTCCATAAACTATTCTCCAGTAGAGATCTTGGACAAAAAGATTCAAAATATAACTAATTATTTAAAATAAAAACTAACAATAACAAAAATCTTTGTGTTGGTCTTATTATTTCACTACTTCACTTAACTATAAAACATTCTCTGTGGTATGATTTGGGGTTTTCAGCCTGTGTTTTTCTTTTTGTATTTTTGGCATTGTTAAGTTATATTTCCAATATTTGTCTCAATTCCCTTCCAATAAAGGAAAAAACTGAATTCTCTGTAGTAACTGCACTTTAGGTGCAATGATTTTCTACTTAAACCTCAATTTTCTCCTCTTTTAACAAAGGAATCTGAATGTCATTAAGTGGATTTCAAATAATTTTTTTTAGTTAAAAAAGCTTTATTCAAAAAATATATATATTTCTGGAGGTACTTGAGTGGCTCAGTCGGTTCAGCGTCCAACTCCTGATTTTGGCTCAGGTTGTGATCTCAGGTTCATGGGATTGAGATCTGTGTCGTTCTCTGTGCTGACAGTGTGGAACCTGCTTGGTATTCTCTCTCTCCCTCTCTCTCTGCCCCTTCTTCGCTCATATGCTCACTCTCTCTCTCCAAATAAATAAATAAACTTTAAAAATACTTGCAGGAAGTCCAATATTCAAAAGAAACAATGCATAGCCAGCCTGATTGAACATGGTATGCCACCTAGACATCCCTCCCTAACTATATGAAGAGTTCCTAGGCACCTCCAGCAACCTCTAAGATTCTGTCGAGCACTGTTTGAAAACCACTAATTTATGATATATCAGATCCCTTCCAGCTCCAGTTTTCCTTGTATGATTCTAATCTATTGTTCTGGCATTCTCACTCTTAATTTTGACAAGATGCATCGTCCTCAACCTAATTATACATCTCTCAGGTGTGTTTATCTCCCCATTTATTTGGGAAACATTTTCAGAGCAGGGATAATATCTTATTTATTTATCTCCCACATTTGTTCAATAAATTTTTGATCCCCATATCTGTCCCTAGTATCATATGAGGGGTGAATAAGCTAGGAATATGAGGTGACAACATCTGGAACAGCGCTGGAAGCCCACCATTTTGTGCTGGTCTCATTTTGTTCACCTATAAGCCTCCATATGTGAATAATATATTCAAACATGCATTTCCTCTAGTGGATTCCTGGAAATCTGCCTATAAATTTGAGAGGCATTCAGCACAGAATAATGGCTGAGCATATATAGGCAGCCCTCCATGAAAGAAAATTCAGATACAAGACATCATTTGATCCTCACAGCAATGCAGGAGGACAGATCAGGCAGCTACCGTTGTTCCCTTGGCCAGATAAGGAAAGGAAGTCCTAGAGAGATTTATAGTGACTCCTATAAGATGGTGGAATTGAGCCTTGAAATTGATTTCCTGGTACCTAGACACATTGCCTAGCTCTGTCTACTAAATCACACTGACATCTAGGGGGAAAATAAAAGTGTGTATCCCCTTATGCCTTCAGTTTAAATGGGTAGAAGGGCAGGTTGAGACAAAATCCAAATTAGAGAATTTATGAAGATAACTTTTTAAGGTTTTTTTTTTTTTTTTTTTTTTTTTTGAGAAGTAGTACATCAGTGGACAGTGTATACAGTAGTTAAAAATTCAGTCTTGGAAGCCAGACTGCCTGGGGTCCATTTGCGGTTTTCCCATTGACCAGCTGCAGGACCTTAGCAAGTGGATTGGCCTCTCTCTGCCTAAGTTTCCACAACTGTAATTTGAAGATAATAACACATTGGCTCAGTCAAGTCGGGTGTCTGACTTCAGCTCAGGTCTTGATCTCGTGGTCCGTGGGTTCAAGTCTCACGTTGGGCCCTGTGCTGACAGCTCAGAGCCTGGAGCCTGCTTTGGATTCTGTGACCCCCTTTCTCTCTGCCCCTCTCCCGCTTGTGCTCTCTCTCTCTCAAAAATAAATAAACATTAAAAAATTTTTAAATATATAAAAAATAAGATAATAATACATACACTGGGATTATTTGAGAATCATGAGTTCACATATCTGAAGTGTTTAGATGGGTGTTTAACCCATAGTAAATGCTAAATAAATGTTTATTATTATCCCGCTATTCAACAACTACAGAAGTATACAGAACAAAACAAGAAAACCCTCCTCCCCTACATCTCCCCTATACAACACTACCCATTGGTAATCTCAGTCAACACTGCTATGTATATCCTTTCAATAGGTTTTCACCTATATATAAGCCATATATACACCTAACTTTTATTTTCAAAGACAGTATCGTATCATACATAGATTTAGTAATGTGCCTTTTTTCCTACTTAACAATGTCTAGATATAAATCCATATTAGCATGTAGTGTTTTGATTTTATTCTCTTAAATGGTTGCCTGTTAGTCCATAGTATAAATGAAACATGATTTATTCAACCAATTACCTAGTGATGAAATTTTAGATTGTTTCTTCTTCTCCTTCTATTACAAACAGTGCTGTAAGAAACTTACTTGGACATTCAGCACTCAACCATAGAGTTTGGTTTGGGCTGAATTGTGTCCCCTCCGTCCAAGATCACATGGTGAAGTCTTAAGCTCCAGTACCTCAGAATGTGACTGTATTTGGAGACAGGGTTTTTATAGAGGTAATTCAGTTAAAATGATGTCATTAGGGTGGGCCCTAATCTAATATGGATGGTATCCTTATAAGAAGAGAAAACTAGATGCAAACACACACAGAGGAAAGACCACATGAAGACAGAGAGAAGACAGCCGTCTACTGTGCAAGATAGAGGGAGAGAGGCCTCAGAAGAAACCAATCCTGCTGATTCGTTGGCCTGAGATTTCTAGCCCCCAGAACTGTCAGAAAATAAATTCCTGTTGTTCAAGCCCCTCAGACTATAGTACATTGGTATGGCAGCCGTAGAAAAGTTAATATCAATTTCTAGAAATGAAATTCTGGGGGCAAAATTCTTCCAAATTGATTTTCTGATTATTTCACCAATTCTCACTCCCTCCATCAGTGTAAAAGACTGCTCATTCCCCTATATGCACACTTACCAAAATTTTAACGTATTCTAAAATATAATTTATAATACTTTCAAACACTCTCAGAGGCACTTCTAACACTCAGGATGCAGGATGCAGTTTGCCAAAAAGAAGTGCTAAAGGGTCAATGACAAAATATATATATATATACATATATATATATATATACACATACACACACACACTTACTTACCTATATATAAATATATAAATAAATACAATAATATATATTATTATAAGTGTTTATTTATATATTTATATATAGATAAGTATTTATATATATTATTGTATTTATTATTAATTTAGTGGAGAATCTGTCATTAATTACACTTCCACCTCTTCATTTTCCAAACAAACAATTGTCACGAATCTCAGTGCAATTCTTGCACATCCATTGTAGTATTATTCACGATAGCCAAGGTATGGAAACAACCTAAATATATACCAAAGGATGAATGTATAGAGAAAGCACACACACACACACACACACACACACACACAATGGAGTATTATTCAGCCTTAGAAAAGAAGGAAATCCTGTTGTATGCAACAATGTACATGAACTTGGAGAACATCATGGTAAATGAAATAAGTCAGACACAGGAAGAAACATCTTGCGCGAACTCACTTATAAATAGATTCTAAAATAGTCAAAATCATAGAAATAGTAGAATAGTAGTTGTCAGGGCTGGATGGGAAAGTAAATGTGGAGATGTGGCCAAAGTCTAGAAAGTTTCAGTTACTCAAGATGAGTAAGTTCAGATCTAATGTACAGCATGGTGACTACAGTTTATTAAGACTATATAATAGGGGCGCCTGGGTGGCGCAGTCGGTTAAGCGTCCGACTTCAGCCAGGTCACGATCTCGCGGTCCGTGACCCGTGACCACGATCGCGGTCCCGCGTCGGGCTCTGGGCTGATGGCTCGGAGCCTGGAGCCTGCTTCCGATTCTGTGTCTCCCTCTCTCTCTGCCCCTCCCCCGTTCATGCTCTGTCTCTCTCTGTCCCAAAAATAAATAAAAACGTTGAAAAAAAAAAATTTAAAAAAAAAAAAAAAAGACTATATAATAAAACATTATAGTTGAAATTTGCTAAGAGAGTAGATCTTCACTGTTCTCACCACAAAAAGAAAAGAGAAAAAGAAAAGAAAAAGAAAGTTACTACAAGAGTTGGTGAATCAGATGAGTTCCTGAGGCTTCATTCTAATCCTTCGTTTTATTCTCTTTCACCTAAATTCTTGTAACCGTCTCCTAACTGTTGTCACCACCTCTGGCCTCTCTCCTCTCCATTCCAATTCATCTACACATTACCACTAGTGATTTTAGTGTTTTTGTTAGCGTAAAAGCAAATGTCAGATAGGTTAAGATGAAATGATCACTAGTTCAAATTAGTGGGCTCCGATAATAGTCACATCTTCCTAAAACATAACTGCAGGCAGTCCTAACATTCATCATTTGTTTCTTAAGTTAGAGCTTCCAGTTGGTGTGCCTGGGTCTTGATCCCTCAGCCTTGGGGTGGAACTGTTGCCTTGGGCCAATTAACTTCATTTAATTACCTCAGTGTGTGTATAAATATGTTAATATTTTATGTGTTACAACATGAAAGAGTTCAAAAAGCACCGGATTGAGTCACTCCCACTTGATATTTTATAAAGCAGCTAAATGTAAAATCTTACATTTTTTTATTTTTTATTTTTTTAACGTTTATTTATTTTTGAGACAAAGAGAGACAGAGCATGAACGGGGGGGGGGGGGGGGCAGAGAGAGAGGGAGACACAGAATCTGAAACAGGCTCCAGGCTCTGAGAGGTCAGCACAGAGCCCGACGCGGGGCTCGAACTCATGGACCGTGAGATCATGACCTGAGCCGAAGTCGGATGCTTAACCGATGGAGCCACCCAGGTGCCCCATTACATTTGTTTTTTATGTCCAGTGTATTTTTTATGAAATTGGCAGGTAGGAAGAATAAATTTTGAAAATATCTGATAAGGATATGTATATGCTTCTTTTTAGTTATCGTAACATAAAGCTCAAAGGAAATGTGCCCAGTCTTCCAATGGCCATCCAGTCTTCTTTTAGCTAGCTCTAGGAATTCTTATTTCCAATGATAGAATTCCCACATTCACTCAAGACATTGCCATCCAAATGGTACAAATGAGGTGATACCTTGATAAACTGATTTCCCTTTTTTTTTTTTTCAGAGGAGTTTATACCTGGTCCAAGAGGCCAGATATGGGTGGGATGTCTGTTACCTCCATATTTCTCATTCCTTAGGTATATAGACAGACATATACACAGCCTTGAGCCTAGGCTAGAATTTATGGGCAAAACAAGGAATTTTGATACAGCTGCATAAGACTGAAAGGGATGCCTGCATGATGTAATGAGGAGCATAAAAGGCCTGTATGACCAGATATATCTCTCATTTAAATGAACTATAATGTTTCAAATTTTCATCAGTAGGAAGGACTAAGAATGGTATATTTGGGTGGATTTTTCTTTAAGTTTACTTATTTTGAGATAGAGGACAGCATGAGCAGGGGATAAGCAGAGAGAGAGAGAGGGAAAGAACGAGAAAGATTCCCAAATAGGCTCAGCACTGATATGTGAAGCCAGACACGGGGCTCGATCTCACGACTAGGAGATCATGACCTGAGCCAAAATCAAAAGTTCGACCCTTTACCAACTGAACCACTCCGGTGCCTCAATTTGAGTGGATTTTTAACCACATAAAGCACCCTTAATTAGAGTATGTATTAGTGCACTGATGTCAAATTAGAGAGTAGTCTCCGGTATCCTGCCTAACAGTCTTGTCCTCCACCAATCCCCAGTAAATATTTTTATTCTGAGTTGGGTAAGGACATTAACTGAATTTGAATTGAATTTGAATTTGTCTGTTCTACAAGCTGGAAGGAGCATTACTTATTTGTATGATCATTTTAGAATTCTAAAAGTTCTCAGTGTTCTGCAGTAATGGAAAGAATTTTAAACTTGAAATTTATTAGGGATGAATACAGACTTCTAGGGAATTGGCTAAATGATTACTTGGGTATCTCTCAAACCTTGAAATACTACTTTTTGAGTCCAAAAGCAGATGGGCCTTCTTATACACAATAGAACTATATTCCAGAAGATGCCATTCACAGACACTGCAGTGTGAATGCTGTTCTCCCTCCCCCTACCTGTGTAGTACAGCAGGCTAAGTACAGTGTGCCAAGTTCATGCAAATCTCTCTGTTGCCACTGTCATCATGTGGTCCAGGTCACCATCATCTCTCTCCTGGAACATTGCAATAGCCCATGAAAGATCTCCTGTCTCCAATGTTGCCACGTTGCCACCCCCTCAAGTTTATCCTCCACACATAAACCAGGATAAACGTTTGCAATGTACAAATGTTTATATCATGCTTCTTCTTAAATGCTCTCCAGTGGTTTCCCAATATCGGAATGTGTTTTTCTTTTTAAATCCTGATAATGGCCTTGAAGCCCTGCAAGATTATCACCTCTGTGCCCACCTCAATCATGCCCCTTTTTATGCAATATTCACTCTGTTCCAGCCACAATGGGCTTCTTTCTTTTGCAAAACATATGCCAAGCTGGGTTCTAATTCATGGTCTTTGACTTTGCTGGTCTTCCTATCTAGAACATCATTCTCTTAAATCTTTACATGACAAGCTCAAACTCATCATATTTTTTATTTTTTTCTGTATCATTTATAACAATTATACTGCTTTTATATTTAATTTATTCATTTTACTATGTCTTTATTTTCTTTTTCTTGTTAGAATTTAAACTCTGGGAGATCTAGGGATTCATAATGCTTTCCTGAATCCCCAATGTCTAGATAGAATGATGTCTAGTCCAGAGTGGGAATTCAATGCATATTTATAGGAAGTAAGAGAAGGAAGAAAGAAGGGAGGGAAGAAGGAGGGAGGGAGGAAGGGAGGAAGGGAGGAGGGAAGGGAAAGTAGAAATTACCTGTTAAAAATTTCTTTAGAACTAGCTACATGTCTGATTATATGAGAACAATAACTATATGATACCAGATTTGTAATCATAATGGTGCACCCACCCTTCAAAAACGGAAGCAAATAGACAATTGAGCGATTTATCTTTTATAGAAGAGAACATTAGTTGTCTTTAAACAAGGCATTTTCCACATTAAGTTGTCATTCAGAGCTAAAGTCCAATTAATCAAGTTCCTAGTAATGAATTTTCACTGTAAGAGTAAAATTAAAAATCATTATAAACAGTTATGGAAAGAAGAAAATCAAACTATAGTGGGTAACCTCTTTGTCTCCCAATAGATAAATAAACAAATACATAATAAATACATTCCCTACATACCACTTAGGGAATTGGGTATGTCAGATGTAAGTAAATTTCAGGTAAGGGTATTACCAGTTTCTCTTTATTAATTGGTGCCAGATTTAGTCTTGAAGTGAAACCTCCTTTGGAAGAAATACTAGGGATTAGTCCCAGTAAAAGAAGGAAAAACAGGAGACAGATTTGACATTTTCATAGAGAAAATATGGAAAGTACGTGTTCTCCCATTAAAAAATGGTATTTTAGTGGCTTCATGCTCTGAAGAAGATGTTCTGTACCTTGTCTTTGTCTTCTCAAGTTGAGGAGAAAAACAGTGATTTTAGCCTCAGGTGTAAGTAATTGTATGACATCGTCTGTAATCTATATGACTAGAATGTTCCTATTCAACAAACGGTCCTTATTTTAACAAGCCATGGTGACCATGCTAAGGAGGAAAACAGAAAGCTTTGATTATTCAGGATATTATAGGTTTTATTGTGTCTCTACAAAGGTTTTTACCATCAATTATCCAAATCCTGTGTCCACTTGAAATTCTTTTCCCTGAATGAGAAACATCTATGGTTACTTTCATTTCTACCCATGCAAGGGGTGAAAACTTAAGCTTATCTTTCTTGTCCTACTCAGTACCCAGGACTGTGCTCATTTATCTGTTAATTCAACTTATATTTATTGAATGCCTCCTAAGTGCTGGGAATATGACATGACCCAGACAGAAACAGTCACCACTTACATGAAGTTTATAGTTCAACAGGGAAGAAGATATTAATAAAATAATCAGATGTGCAAGAAGCATTATGAAACAGGAGGTGGTGTGCCATAACGCAGTCTTCTATGAGGAAATGATGTTTAAGCTGACATGTGAAGGATGACGAGGCATTATCCAGAAGAAAGAAAGAAAAATAGGGGTTGGGATGAGGGGTAAGTTTCCAGCAAAGAAATGAGGGCTAAGTTTTCTAGGGGAAAAGAAGAGGGGCACTTCCAAGGAAGTAAAAGAAGAAGACAGGAAGGAAAGATGTGAAGGAAAGAGATCAAGCTAGGCCCCCTCGTTCCAACAGTGGAAAACCTTTGAAGATCCTCACGGTGGAAGAAGGCAAGCTTAATAACAGATAATTGCCATACTCCAGGTAGAAGATGGCAGAATTGTGCAGCGCTGGAAATAGATCTGCAGATGAATGGAAAAATGAGAGAGAGATTTAAGTAAACAATGAAAATGGATGATTTTGTGGGGGATGATGAGTCTGCTTTGGAGAAGTAGGTGAAGAATAATCATCAATGTAAGATGTCAAAACTATAAGTCACAGTGACCTTTTCAATCCTACATTAAGGACGGATTGCCTAAAAAACAAGTCCATACTCCTCAATATATCTATGCCAAGTTTTCTCAGCACTATTGCTATTTGGCACCAGATAATTCTTTGTTATGGGGATATGTCCTGTGCACTGTAGAATGATTAACAGAATCCCTGGCCTCTACCCACTGGAAGCTAGAAGCAGCCTCCTCACCCCAAGTTGTGACCACCCAAAATGTCTCCAGACATTGCCAAATTTCCTTGGGGGTAACATTACCCTGTTGAGGACCATTAACCTGTGCTGATTCCCCTTACCTATCCAACTTCTATCACCCTTTCCCAACACATCCCCTTCCCCCATATCATCACATTCTTCTCCTATTTCCTACATATGTCAAAAGACAGTAAGAAGTTTTGTTTAATAATGTTTTGGGCATCATACAGACCTGGGTTATTCTAGCCCTCCAATTCACTAACTGTAGGAATTGAAATAAGTTACTTAACCATTTTTGGTTCTTCGCATGTAAAACAAGGATAATATCAGTTCCTCCTCAAGAAGTCATTCTGAAGATTGTCACAGTCCAGTGATACATGCAAAGCATAATACATTTTCAGTTCTCAATGCATTTTAACACTATGAAATTATGTTTATTCCATACTTCATGTCTTCATCCATGGCATTTGAATGGTCTGAAGTGATATCTATCTTCCTTGACTTCCATACACCCATCCAATTCAAATTTGACTTATCTTTCAAGACCTTCATTGGCATTTCCTCCCCATGGAAGACTTCTATCAATTATTTTAATATACGCTGATTAGTACCATTCCCAAACTATATTGGAACTCATATTATGTAATTTAAAACTTTAGTACATATTAACATATTTTCCATTTGTTTTGTCTATGCAAGTTTTCAAACCTCCTAATACATACAAATTCCATGATGTTACAGAGATGATATATTGTTGTGGGCAACAATAGATGTTGAATTGATGCCAATAGACTGAAGTCTCCCACATGTGGGAGGAAAGTCAACTTCTCATTATAGCTAAGTAGCCACAGGAGTACCCTATGCAAGAGCAGCTGGATGGATAAGATCAACTTATTCCTTCTGATCTTTTTCATGCACATGGATGCCAATCTGCATGAAATATAAATGAATTCGCTGCAAGAGTGAGCTTGTCTAGGAGGCTGACATTTTCTCCTGTGTTTGACGAGATTGAGAGTTCCAGAAACTCAGGGTGAATAAATGGCATTGCCACATACCTTCAGAGGAGGTTCTGGCTGCGAGCTAGGATCTCACCTGGCTTTGAACTCAGCATGAACCCAACTCTCAGATCCACTGTAGAAATCAAGACTTTAAAATTATTCTTATTCTTATTCTTTGACCTTGACTTTACCAAGTCACAGAACAGACTTAAGCGAAATGGAAGTATTGACCATGTAACCATCTAAACCATGAGGCTGACTTAGAAAATGTGGCTTCTGTTGATATCCATATCAAGAGTCTTGCTGTATCTATTATTAGCTGACCTCACTTACAGTAGGTGCTCAATAAGTGTTTATAGAAATAGATTCTTTAACTCTGTATCTATGTGGCTTTGGATAAGATATTCTAACTTTAATTTTCCTATCTATAGATCTTGAGTTGACTCAGCATCAAAGGGTTTCAAACTAAGTGTCTAGCATTTCATAGAGGTATCCCAAGGTCTACTCAGGGAGTTGAAGACTGATCAGGAGACATTAAGTAATCCAAACTCTGAACTTGACATTCTCAATTCAGCCAGAACATCAGCTTTTTTTTATTGTTGCTGTTGCTGTTGCTGTTTTATAGTTTTGTTCTCTGCGTAAGGTTTCATTTGAATAAAGGAGTCAGCTTCTTAAAATAAACAAAAGCTTTCAAATCACTGACCTAGACAATCTTTAAGGTCCTTCCAACTGTGTTATGTGATCTATGATCTTCATTATGGATAAACAAGAAAATTGAGGGGAAAAACACTTTGAGAGGGATTTGGATTATATTCAGGAAAGAGTTTAACTGGGAACCTACAATTGCAATTCCTCTTGACTAAATAATTTAAAATTTGGCCAAGAGCTATCGTTGTAAATAGACATTCTGGGGAGCAAGATCAATTTCACTTAACAAACAAACATTAATACCACATTGAATATAATCCTGTATTGGGCACTTTAGAAGAAATAATTGTGACTCAGACATGGTTCCTGTCCTCAGGGTGTTCACAATCCAAAATAGGAGCTAAGGCATCTAAAACAAATAACTGAGATAAAAATAGGAAATTATGAATGTCATCTAAGATACATGAGGGAAGTACAGAAGAGTTTTAAGATATATCCAAGATGGAATAATTAATTTTGATGAGAAACATCACAAAAATACTTGACTGAGAAGTGTTTTTTCCAGCACAAGAGAAACTTGGAAATACAGATGTGGAGGAAAGGTCAGGCAGGTGGAGAAAATAGCAGGAAGACAGTTAGTTGAGGGAAGAACTTAGTCCTCATTTCTGCTCTGCACCAAATATTTCCAGTTTTTTGTTTGGTCATCAGGTATCAATATCCTTCCCAGGTTCCTTAGAGGTAGCCATGTCACTTTCTTCAACCACAGAGATTTAAGTAAAAACAAGATTTGCTACATTTTATTTCTCCTACCTTGGCAATAGTGGAGTGTGAAGTTGGCGGCTTCCTCACACTGGTTCCCTGCCAAATATGCAGAGCCAAGGCCCTCAGCCAATCTTTAATAGACATAAGCCATTGTTGCTTTAAGGAACTAAAATTTAGGGATTGTTTGTTATCACAGTGCAACAGGCAGAATTCTAAGATGGCCTCCAAGATTCCTGCCCCTGGTATCCACATCTTTGTGTAATCCCCTCCCCTTGTGTAGTGACCCACTTCTAACCAATAGAATGTGGCAAAAGTGATGGGGGATAAAATCACTCCTGTCATTACATTATGTGATGTAAGACTCCATCTTGAACAGATTCTCCCTTTGGCTTTGAAGAAGAAAGCTTCCATGGTATGAGAAGGCTACATGATAAGGGGCTCTTTAGAAACTAACAGTGACCTCTGGCTGACAGCAACAGGAAAGACAGGAACCCCTTCACCTACAATTGCAAGGAACTGAATTCTTCCAGTATCCATGCAAGTTTGGAAGATTCCCCCAAGCTCCAGAAAGAATGGCAGTCGAGTCTACACTTAGACTATACCCTTTGAGACTCTGTGAAGAAGATCCAATTAAGCTATGCCCAGATTCCTGACCCACAGAAACTGTGAGATAATAAATATACATCACTTTCATTTCTGTTACATTCCTGGTAATTTGTTATACAGCAACAGAAAAATAAAGCACAAAACATAAACTAACCTCTTCTGATACAAAAGTGATGGGAATTAAGTCTAGAAAAATATTTGAGATCGCTTCTTCAGAAGTCCTTAGAGGCTACTGAGTCTGATCTTTTCTGTGGACACAGAGAGCCTTTGAAGGTGTTTGAACAGAGGGACAGCTTGGTTAGAACAGTGCATTCAGAGACGTGATTTGCAGGCATATGGAAAGAAACACAAATTTGAACAAAGATGGCCATTTATAATTTTTAAGATATCTAGGAATCAGGTATATCAAGTTCTCTTATCAAATTATTCACATGTAGAAAGTAACCTGTTCAAAGGAATAATGTTGGCATTCTTTCCTGTATCAAATATGATGCTGTTTCTACCTGTAATTCTACTTTAGTGTGATTAAAATACCTCAAGTCAGCCCCTGGAGTTAAAATGACAAATGTACCCAGTCGCACACCTCCATCTTGTCACCAGGGGACTGTTCCATTTGTTAATAGGCATTGCTTTTTGCCAGAATCTCATTTTCAGCCCAGAGTAAATTGCCTTTCATCTACACCAGAATTTGAAGCATGTACAAAAGTGGTTTATGTTTTATTTACCGCTTGTTCTGTCAGGGAGATGGGTTTAAGAGAGCTTAGATTCACTTTCTCAAGGTGTGGGCTGCAGTAAGAAACTGTACTACAGGCTTTTATTTTCCATGCTATAATGCTCATGGGGATAAAACTATTTGGCTTATGGGCATCCCAATACAAGTACTTCCAGATATGTATCCAAACATGAGACTTTTTATTTTGTGAAAAAGAAAGAAATTCCTCTTCAAAGAAGTATAATCTGGCTGATCTTGAGTTTCCAGGACTTTAGCGGTCACTCTTCCCTTTGAAACATTAGAGTGGATATCTATCGTTCTTGAGCCCATTGTTCATTCTTCCTACTTCATGTTTCTTCTGGAAAGACACCCACAACCCCACTTCTAGTCTATATGGCTTGGGTGGGTCATTATCACTAACTTGAGGATCACTTGGATCTAAGCTGAAAAGTATCTTCCTCCTGAGACCAACTTAAACTGGGCCAAACAGGGGGAATATCTTTGAGGAAAGTACTAGAAAAGGAGCTCCTTCTCCTCAGCTTATTTGAACATAAAAGAATGTGAACCCAGAGCTGCTGTGGCCATCTTACTGCTATACGAGTCTGCAAAACTGGTTAATAGAGGGAGGATGGCAGTTTATCAGGTCCTCATGACAGTGTTTGACCCTTAAACTCCAGCAGAGCCTGAAGTCAGTTGTACCCTTATGTTCAGCTGTTTTTATCTGAGCCAATAATTTCCCTTTTGGTATAATCAACTGCTAGTTGGGTTTTCGTATACTTACAACTAAGCCATCATCCCACAGGTTTCCAGAGGTTCATTTTTCTACCATAATCTTTCTTCTCGCATCCCAAATGATTTCTGCTTTTTCTGAGGAATGCGCACTGGGCATTTGTCCCTTCTGTTGATGAACTTTGTTTTTATCCACAGTTGTTTCAGCATTATCTGTATCAGCTCTTTTCCTCTCAGACACATGTCTAATCCCAGTTGCTCCTGCTATCCCAGAACCCTTTCTTCCAAATGTGCACATATAACATCCCATAATTCTCCGAAGAGAACAATCCAGGCAATAAGCCATCATAGTAGTTGATGGTGTTATTTCCCAAGGTCTGCCCCGGAATAGTCAATTCACAGATCACAGACACTCAAGTGTGCTAGGGTAAGACAGACTAAAGACTGCCATTTTGTACTCTGCTTCACTGATTAAAATCACAAGAGTACTACCAGATTACCTTGTGCTCTATTGGCAGAAACTGATTTTTTAAAAAAAAGCAACAAAAACCCTTATTAATTGGTACTTCACCAATAGGGAACTAAACAGTTATACATAAAGAGTTGGGAAGCTAAATGAATCATCTGCCTATCATCTATTTATCTATCTATCTGTCTGCATGTATGTGTGTATGCATGTGTATAAATAGTGACAAGAGATGCTGAAGACAAAAACTGTTAGCTGTCTGCCCAAAAAGCCCTGCTACCCCTTCCTTGCTGACGAAACCCTCTACACACATAGTTGAAAATGCCAGATCCTTAAATTCTTAGCTTCCTCTACAGGAAGCAAAGTTTATCTGGCTAATCTAGTCAATGGAGCCTGAGAAGAACTGGGAGCTCTGAGGAATGTTCCCTCTCTTCTCTTAAAGAAAGAAGAGAACTGAAGAGGAACTACACCATTTCTGTAAATGGAACCCATTGTGAGATTATGAAGCTTAGAGCTGCAGCAGCCAACTGGCAGTCCTGTCGTGACTGAGTTAAAAAGGAAAGCCATCACACAGCAGAGGCAGAGACAAGAGGAGAGAATTTGGTCCTAATGACATTAATGACTCAACAGGATTGATATGGAACTACTCTGGCTCTGGACTTCTTAGGTGAAATAGGAAACATCTCTATTGTTTGAGCCACGTCTATTCTCTGCGGCTTGAAATAGCCAAGCCTATTCTCTGCGGCTTGAAAGCTCCTTTGCTGATGGAAATGAAAAAGGCCAATCAGAGATATTGAGAGACCAATCTGAAATGCAAACAAAAAAAATGTGTGCAGAGAAAAAAAGTTTATCCTCAAAGTCAGGCCAACTATGGAGGAGCATAAATATACGGCAAATGGATTTAATGCAAAGCGCTATAAAGAAAGGAACTAGGGGTGTTCTTATAGAATACCAGATTTGGAATGAGACTATCTGAAATTAGGTCCTATTCTTTCCAGTTACAGTGGAGTATTGGGCAAGAGACATAACCACTTCAGGATCCTTATTTAACTTTTAAAACAGAGGAAATAACACCAACATTAACTTTTTTTTTTTTTTTTTGGTATTTTCAGTGGCGGTCGTGGTTGTGGTGTGTATATGGGTATTTGTGTGGGGACCAGATGAAAAATACAAGTGAAAATACTTTTAAAGATGAATCTCAAATACATGTGAGATTGATGAGAAGGCAAGGGACATTGTCTTCGTCATACTGTCCTCATCATCACCATGTGTTACAGATTGCTGGTACTCTATCCAGAACCCCTTACCTTGCATGTGTATCCATCCTGTAGCTGCCAAGAATCTAGGCTGGTAATGGCTCACAGCTGCCCCCTGCTCTAGGTCCTAGCTGACAGGACCTGCCTTCCCAGAAAAGTCATGCTTTTTCTACAGGTAGCCTACAGCCAGTGACTGCCTGAGAGAGGAGGTCCAAGTGGTCACCTTACTCTGTGGTACAATTCACACTCCAGAGCTCTCCATGGGACCAAGGTGAAGCTAGACCCCAGGTGAAAACCACATCTTTGCCTGGCTTCTTCCCTTTTCCTGCCCTGCTTACCTCGCTCTTTTATATGCTCCTGCTGGAAGCACAGCCTCTGCAAATCGCATGCACAAGAATCCCCATTGCAGGCTCTAGTTTTAGTAAATTTGCCCTATGATACCTCTCAAATACATCCAGAGATGGCTCTTAGAAATTAGGGAGGAAAGAGGTGGAGAACAAATGTCTTCAGGTTACAGAGGGAAGTTTAGAGGGTTCCTAAAATTGATAGAGAACAAAAGACAAATGTGCAACTGTATCCTTTAAAAGTTAGAAAAAAATGAGTAATTGAAGAAATAAAAATAATAATACAAGTATTAAACACTGGGAGGAAACAAGAGGCTAAGAAGAAAGACTGCTGGAACAAATTAATCTTTGATTCTTACATAATGGAGTAAAAAGATATTGCCTACTATTAATGAATCAAGAAATGAGTACAATTTAGACAAGAGTACTCTCAGAAAAAAAGAAAAACAGTAAAGAGAGGTTTCCTCAAAGAAATGTGATAAGGAACAGAAAAAGGCAAGCAGGGACTATAGCCTTTCATCCTTAACTTCCATTTACTAGTTGGTATTTTGCTTTATACCTGCACCTGTGGGTCCAAACACACCACACACACGCACACACAAGGAGCAGCCATTTACTTCTGGAATTGACTGCAATATATCTCTTAATCAATATATATAATAATATTGGCTAAAATTTTAAAAGATTCAGGTCTTGAGCTAAAAGCTCTATACAGTCTTTTTGAATACCCAGAGACACCTCATGTTGTTACTGTAATCCCCATATCAAAGGCTGGAAGACCGAGTCTCATAGAAGTTAAATAACTCTCCCAAGTTCATGAAACTAGCTTTTCAGGTTAGAAATGAGACTCAAAACTTAAAACCCACACCATTAACTTGTGGGCAACACTGCCTCCCAGATCATTTACAATGTCCAAGCTTGTCTGGGGAAAGGCCTACCCTGAAAGCTAACATAACTTGGACTCTGCCCAATGATTTTATCTGCAGTGGTGGTGTTCATTTCTTGAGATGTAATAGTGAAAAAAGAATGAGTTTTAAAACAGCTCATGCACACCCAAATGTCAGTATGCAAATACTTTGCTGTGTTTGAATTCATACAATAGGAATGAACTCTTTTAGTGGATGAATTGAGTACCTTGCTATTTTCCATTAGTCGCTGAATTCCTGGCTTTTCAAATCTGTTTCACAGCCTTGGTTAGCTTGCATATAGACTATTGAGTGGTTTCATGTAAGCATCAAATAATACTCTGAAAAATTTTAAATCATTATCTATTGATAATACTAAACATACATCATGTGAATTTTTCCAGTTACCTGTGTGTGTGTACATTTTAAAAAAGAAAATTTTGTCCCTATTATATCCTACTAAAGGGTTATTTTTTTGCTTTAGAAAGAACTACCAGTATCCCCCAAATAAATCTTGTCATTCTTTTTGTACATTCATTTTCATTTTTCTCTAGCTGAGAGGCCATAAAAACCATCCAGCTCAACATTAGAAATTGAAAATGAAGCTGGAACGTGATAATGGCTAAGAATAAGAGAAGACTATCCTGGAATCATAGTTGTTTCTTGAAAACAAGCCAAAAATTAAAAAAAAAAAAGATAATTTACTGCTGTGTGAAGGCCCACAGCTAGCTTGATGTATTTTTTTTTTTACTTTTCTGAGAAAAAAATGAACAATTGAATATCTGAGTGTTTTCTAGCCCCTCTCTGTGGAGAATCTGGACATGGTCTTCTTCACAACGTATAGAAGAATGGCTCCAACTATGAGTTTTCATGAGGTAAATAAGCAGGGTGCATTCAGCACATGCAACCTCAGGACCAACCCATCCCAGTCAGGCATTCTGAGAGCACCCAAAGGTCCCTGATGATCTGTCCCTGCCTTCCAGCCTGACCTCATCTCCTACTTCTCTTTTCTTGCTCACTGGGCTTTAGACACACACACTCTTTCTTTCCCTCAAATCCCAAGCTGTCTACTGCTTTTGCTATTGCTTTCCTCCAGCTTGAAGAGCTCTGAGTTCTTGGCATGTTCTGGGTAAATTTTAAATGTCAACTCCTCAGAGAGACTTCTCAGGACTCCTCTCTGAGGTATCTAGGCTCCTCTCCAACACATATTCTCTTATCTCAATTCCTATCTCATTCCTATAACATGGACTGTGGGAGGGGAGTCTGAGACGTGGCCCAGTTAAATGTCTGCAGTGAAAGTGCTGTGTGGCTTGTAGCAAGATTTCACTTGTAAATTGGTGCCTTGGATTATGAGATCCAAACTTGTCTATCCCCACACAGTTTACTGTTTACTCTGATATGGCTTACCAGTTCCCTGTCTTCATCAGCATAGATGCACTATTCCAGGAAATTTTATCCAGAAAGATAAAAGTTGCAAATAACTTAATTGTGAATTTTAAGAAGTTTCTGAAAGATCTATCAACTCTTCATAGGAAAATGGGTGACTATTCCTCAAGACTTTCAGCCCCTTGCCTCAAAATCCTGCCCTCTTGTATTTACTAATTCTAAACTGTTGAATCATGCTCCTCATCCAATCCAAACAACACCTCCCTATTCCCTTGAAGGATGCTCCTTAAACCAGACTTCAAGTTCTCAACAAATACCCTGACTACTCTTGGCTTCCGAGATGCAATCAAGACTTTCTAGGTAGGTAGTGTTTTCTCTTACCATGGTAGTTGACAATCTCAGTTTTGACTAATCAGCAGGTTGTTCTGATGAATTTTGGGAGAGTCTGCTATATGGTTATATGGTTTACACTGAATCTTTCCTGTCCTTAGGGTTTCTATAAATTAAGGAGGTTGGACTCTATAATCACTCAGAGACCATCCAGCTTTGATATTCTTTAAGACCCTTTGGGAAGATAATCCCTTTCCCTCTTGGTGGTCTCTTTCTAAGCTTGCAGTTTCTTAAAGAAAAGGACAATTGCCTCCTGTCGTTGTCAGAAAGTAGATTCAGGTCAGGTTCTTGGGGTGGCAGGGAGTTCAATGGTTGAGTTTTCAAAAGCTAGCTTTATACTTTCCTTCTGCTTGTCACCTCCAGGAGAGAGGAGGTGGCCATTGTTTGCTTTTGTCTTGCTACACAAAAAAGGACCTGAGTGGGAGGGTAGAAAGAGGCGCTGCCTCCTTGGCCAAGAGCCACACTTGATGCCTGAATGGAGCTTCCTCCTAGGGATACCACTTCTCATCCCCATGGGGGAGACCCTTGGCTGCAGCCACAGCAGCGAGTAGCTAATTGTCTCCAGTGCTCCCCTGGCTGCTCAAACAGAATCACAAAGCCTTGTGAAGGTGAGAGCTGAACTGACCCCATGTCTCTTTGAACAATGCTAAGATGGATGATGAATGGGTATTTGGGAAACATAACAACTACAATGATTTATATTCATGATGGGCTAATCCCAGAGGGACTTCTGGAATGGGCATAAAGCATAGTTCTTTGATCTTTCATAGTGTGAACTGAGTGAAAATGATTTGAAAAGCCATTCCCTATGAATTCCAGAGACAAGAGGCTTGGGCTCTGTATAAAGAGAATTTGCTTTTCAATCAAACCTAAGATTTGGAAGGTTGAAAGAAGGGCAAAGTAAGTACTCAAATGTAATTAAACCATTTGAGGAGGGTGGGGGGGTGAAAAAAAAACACCTTTGAATTTGAACATGAATGTTTTTGTTGTCATTACTATTATGGGAAATTTAAATTAGGTAACTAAATATATTTTAAGTTGCACAAGCACTTGTTTGGTTATCTGATTCAATCATTGTGAAATCCAGTTTGGGAGTTTAGGTACATGGTTTCTTTGAGGCTAATACAATATAATCTTAGCTCCATGTTCCCACCACTAACCCCATTCCTCTATTCAATTTTTCCCCTTATCTCTTAATGTGTCCCCTTGGTATATTTCTAGATGTGACAGGTGTATTAACTATTCTTTCAGTTCCTGTCACAGGGGGAATCAAGTCAAGAGCTCCCTTCATCTGTAAAATGGGAGTACAAGTAGTTGCTCCCCAGAGATTTCTGAAGATTCAGTTAAAGAATGGGTGTGAGTGATCCTAATATAATGCTTTACAGAGTCACACTCACTGAATGTTTTTTTTATCCCTCCCTCCTTTTTTCTTTACCTGAATGAAAGATAATCCAGAATCCACCACATAGAGGAAGGCTTGACAGAGTTCCCTTTCCACATTGGTGGCAATCTGCCTTTCTATGCTCACCAAAAGATCACACACCTTCACCTATTTACAAAGAGTATGTGCATTTAAAAAAATTTTTTTTAACATTTATTTATTTTTGAGACAGAGAGAGACAGAGCATGAACGGGGGAGGGGCAGAGAGAGAGGGAGACACAGAATCGGAAGCAGGCTCCAGGCTCTGAGCCATCAGCCCAGAGCCCGACGCGGGGCTCGAACTCGCGGACCGCGAGATCGTGACCCGAGCCGAAGTCGGAGGCTCAATCGACTGAGCCACCCAGGCGCCCCAAGAGTATGTGCATTTAAAAGAGGGGGGGCGGAGGTGGAGGGAAGCAGTGCATCAAAATCAAATTATCCGGTGTGATTACTTTTTCTCCCACTCTGAAAAAAATAGAGTTTTCATTTAGCCTGTTTTCACTCAGCCAGCATCTTGAGCATTGTTGCAAATTAACACAGTTGACAATAGGAAAGAAGTGCACAGCCAAGGCTCTGAATAATCTCATTACATATCTCTCAACAATTAAGTGCATTAATTAAGCCCCTGTATCAGAGGGGATGTTGGTGAAGTGGCTCATATTCAGTCACATCTTTCCGTGCTTCCTGTTCGCACAAGGTTTTGGATAACTCTTCATCGCATGTCAAAGGGTCATGGCCCTGGATTATTCTGCATGAGTGACTGTCAAAATCCCAGATGTTTTTCTTTGACTTCTCTTTGCAGCAAGAAGGACTACAGTATAGTAGTGTATAGTTTAGTTTCAGAGATCAGAAAAACCTGGGCTCACATCTTGGCTGACCCATTTATCAGATCTCTGATATCTCTATGTCTGTTTCTTCATCTGTCATAAAAGAGCAATAGAAGTATCAACTCAGTGAGGTTGTTGTGATGATTAACTGATCTAATTAAGAGAAGACACCTAGCTCAGGGCTGGTTATGTAGTAAGTGCTCAATAAACCCTAGATCATAGTAGAAGTAGCAGTAGTGAGAGTAGTAACAGCAGTATAGTTTTTACAATAGAGGCCTTGTGGTCTATCAATAGAGCAAGGGACTGGTAAACAGAAAATTTGGTCTCTGATCCTGATTGACTCCTATTAGCTCTTTCTACCTCCTTATGTCAACTCTCCTTCGCTGTACACAATTGTGCCAAATTGTTTTAAGAATTAACTGTGATAATAGATGCAAAGGGACTTCGTAAACTATAGAAATGTACACGATTAATGCCATTACAAAGCCATCTGTGAAAGTCATTGTTTTTTTCCAAGACTATCAAGAGCATAATTGCCAAAGCACCTAAAAAGTATAAATTTCTGTGGAGAGGGGAAAGCTTTTAAGCCAACATGCGAAGGAAGAGCCCAAGGAAAGCTTTGCAGGTGGAGGGGAAGCATCTTCCAAGTCTATAAAACAGGAAAAAAGCTTGGCAAACTGGAGAAAGGAGTGATATTTAGTGTGGCAGGGGCTTGGTTCAAGATGAATGGCTTAGGTCTGGGCAGGAGACACAAATCCAGTATATTTGTTCACTCACGCATTCATTTAGCACATATTTACTATCTACTTCGTGTCAGGTTCTGCTCTCGACCAGACAGTGAAGATTGCCCAAGGTGACTGCCCTACTCATTCAAATAAGGAATTAGACAAATATATATATATAATATATATATATATATATTTATTTAGATATTTAAATATATTTCTATATATTGTATATAATATATAATAATTATAATATATATAATATATATTATATAATAAATATATTTTTTTCATTGTCTAATTATATATTATATCTAATACATAATTGTCTAATTATATATATTATGTATATATATGTATATATACATAAAAACTTAAGACATATTAGCATATAACTAGTGTTAAACTGAGATCATCTAATGAATATGTCTCAGTCCATTCAGGCTGCTAGAACAGAATACCATAGATTGAATGGGTTATACACAACAGACATTTATTCCCCACAGTTCTGGAGGCTGAGAAGATCAACATGCTGGCAGGTTCAGTGTCTAGCAAGAGCTTGCTACCTGTTCTGAGACAGTCGTCTTCTTCCTGTGTCCTCACGTGGTGAAAGGGGTGAGGAAGATTTCCAGTTCTTTTTTTATAAGGGCATTAATTACATCACAAATGTCCCCAGTTCCAAATACCACCATACTGGGGATTAGATTTCAACATATAAATTTCAGGGTAGGGCACAAACATTCAGTCCAAAACAGGAAATGTAAATAGAAAAGAGAAGGGAACTAACTACATTTTGAGATCAAGTGTAGGAAAAAAAGCCAACATAGGAGACAAAGAAGTGTTCTGAGGGCTAAGAAAATAATTAGAATGATGCCATAGATCTATTAAAAAAAAAAAGCCAAGGAATGAGTGATCATTCCTTGTACATGTACAACCAGTCTGCCTAACTCCAGGGACTGGAACATCAGGAATGGATACTTTTTGTTTTTCTGGGACACTGCATGGTTATTTCCACTTTTCTATTTCCATTAGCAGATTGACTTCCTCTGGTGACTCCTGGCTACCAACTTAGAACTTAGGTTTGCAAGGCCTTTACCTGTGTCTCCTGCCACCTCCATTCAGCTCCGTTTCTATGTGAGATTTAGTTCCAGTGCTGCTATCAGACCCAGGTTCTCACTGTCGTAGTTCAGAACTTCTGGGAGAGAGAATCCAATTGTTTGTCTCAGACCAGGTGTTGGCTTCTGCTCTATCCATCTGTGACCAACATAAGGCTAGTCTCATAAAGTACCTAGTGCTATCTAGCTAACTCCTCCCCCTTCTGCAGGGCTGTGGATAGGAAGAGCAAATAATTTTGAAGAATTGAGTATGACCTAGGCAGGTATCCCAATATGAGCTATTCTAACACGTAGCTCATAGAGTAGAGTAGCTACTCTACTGTAATGTACTGTGTTACACGATATTCTTTCAAATTATTAGTGGATGCATCTGTGTCTACTAACCTGCTCATGATTGCTGTTGCCAGACAAATCACACTGAAACATGATGTTACATTCTAGGCACCATATCAAGGGATGACAGAGGCAAATACCTACTCAAATACTGAAGGCAACACACATTAAGTAAAGTAGTGCAAAAGCAAGACAACAGAGAATGGTGGAGACTGTGGCAAAGGGATAAGCCATTCACTTCCAAATGATGACTGTTATGCAGGAATGTGGGCTTGGTATGTGCCAGATGTTCTGCTATTTCAAAACATTTCAAGAAATGTAGATTATAACGCCAAAAAAATGCCTTTAAAAAATATTGCCAAATAACAGCAACAAAAAAAGCAAGCTGACCACAGCTGTAAAGGGCAGACAAAATAAGCCTGCAGGTGGAATCCAGCCCATAGGCTATCTGTTTGACACCTTTGCTCTATCCAATTATGAAATTTTTCAAAGATTACTGTTATTACTATTGTTATATAAACTAAGACATTGTTCTGGGAATCATCCCAAATATTCTAAATGTGAAATCTATTTCGTTTTTATCTTTACCAGAACCCTAAGACAGAGGTAGATATCCTTTTAACACTAGAGGGCAAAGAGGATTCGAAATGTGAGGTAACTTGTCCAAGGTCACCCATTTAGTTAACAAATTTGATTTATGATGAAGCAGGTATCTAAGCTATGCCTATTCCTCTCCAGAACCTATGCTTGTTACCAAATTAGTTAGGTGTCATTACGTAACATTTATGATAACTTCCCTTTCTAAGACTCTAGGATTTTCTTAATCATAATGCTGAAGCTTACACAATCCTCAAGTTCTTTTCAGGTTCAAAGTGGTCATGTCAGTCATTGGACCCTCCATCTAATAAGCAGCTATCAGTGCCAGCCCCATCATTTAAGGATCCCCTAGAATCCTCCTCATGGGGAAGTCTTCCAAGTAATTTTGAGCACCTGTGATTTCAAAAATGAAACATTTTAAGTATGACAATCACCACAAAATCCCTAGTTCCTTCATTTATTCTTTTCAAACGATGATTGGGGGGGGCGAGTGTCTATGAAAGAGGGGGTGGGGATCGTGGCATGAAATGGGAAGGAAGTGATTCATATACACGTGTATGTATGATTCAGACAGAAGCTGACAGATGCTTAGAAAATCCTTCAGCAAATGGACAAAATCATAGACTCCCAAGCACATTTGTTTAAAAAAGCTAAAGCTCTGCACATCAGAGACTCAAGAAAATACGTCAACAGGAAATGTAGTGGTAAAGTTCAGAAGACTTGTCCTCTCCAGAGCTGGCCAATCTGCCCTTTGTCCTGATTCTGTGATGCTGGCTCCAATTTTGCCTCTGATGTAGCCCATCAGTAATTAAATCACTGTCCTGGCTCTCTGTTGCTAAAAAGGACTGGGTTTTAAAATAGAACTGTTCTGGGCAGTCTTGTGGGTCTGAGCTTTTCATCCATTTCCGATAAGCTTTCTGCCACCTACTGCTCCCTCTCTTATAGTTTATTAAATGGGGAGCTCCATTCTTCGGAGCTCCTTGGTACAACTCACAGCACTGAGTCATGTAGGGGAGCTAAAACACATTCCTACATTCCTAGGATGTTTGGACCAAGAAGGAATGAGTTCAACCTTTTCACTGGACAAATGTGTAAACTGAGGCCCAGTTAAATATATGATGGCCACATTTGCAACAGTGACAAAAAGAACCTACACCCAGTCTTCCTAATTTTTCCAACTGCCTCACCCATAAATAAAGAGGCAAAGACTCTTACTGCAACACGATCCTTCACAAATGCTCTGTTTTTCTTTAAGCCAACAATAATTAATCATTAGAGTAACCACAGAGTATTTACTATGTACTTGGATAAGAATGTTACAGTGATGCCATTATCTCATTCAATCTTCTCAAAAAATGCTCATGTTTCCACTTTGCAGATGAAGAATCTGAAGTCCAGGGTGGCTCAGTAACACATCTAAAGACAGAGCCAAGATTTGAACCTAGGTCTCTTAGATGCTCAGGCTGTCCTCTTATCCATACATCATGTCAAGGCTGACATTTTTTGTCTCTCTGCTTGTTCAGAGTGACAGAGAGCCTTGCTATAAAAGTGTGGTTCCCCCGACCAGCCGAACCAGAATCTCTGGAAATACACTGGGGCTTTTATAAAGAGGACTAACTGGGCCCACCTTCTAGATCCTTGAATAGTCGATTCAATGCATTTTCTATGGATAATAATACTGAGTGAGGGATGAAGATTGGAGTGTTTTCCCTGCATACCCTCTCCACCTTGCCACCTCCACCCCTACCTCAGCTACTAGGTAAGGGACAGAGTGCTATAGTTCATCATCTCGGAAACTGTTCTTCCAAAAGAGACCAATGGAACTGTATGTAGTTCAGGGTCATTGTCATATTCCATTTCTTAGGTTCTTATTAAATTCAGGCCCAGCTAAGAAGATTTTAAAAACCTATATTCAGAACGTTGATATTTTTCCTCTTGTTAAATTGAGCTGTGGGAGGTATCATATGCTGAACTAGTACATTTCAAAAGACAAAAAACCTAATGTTTTAAGGAGTGGTTTTGCCCATTAACATGTTGCTAAGCAACATTTTTACAATATCAGCAGCTCTATAACTACAAGCTGAATGAATGTCTGGAAATGGAGAAAGAATCAGAGGAGCAAAGGAAGAGAATTTATCGCCTCTGTTACTGTACGTGTTAATTCCTTTGTTACTAGAGTTTCAGTGGTAAAGCAGATATAATGGACACTTTCTCCCAGTTTAGTTAACAATAATCATGTGATATTCATGAGAATTATACCTTAATTTTAATAATATATTTCTTTTAATTTTTATATTGAGAAAATCTGAAATACATGCAAAAATAGAATAGTATAATGAACTTCCATATATCCATGAACCAGCTTCAACAATTTTCAACTTATGGCCAATCTTGTTTTATTTATTTCTCCTCTTACTTCCCGCTTATTTGAAGCAAATCCGACACATCAGACCATTTCATCTGTAAATATTTCTGTATTTGTCTTGGAAAGGCAAGGTCTCTCTCTGTGTCTCTCTCCCTCTTTTAAGCAAAATCACAATATCATTGTCACATCCAATCAGATGTTAAAATAATCATTATTTAATGTTAACAAATATCCAATGTTCCTATTTTCAATGATTTCACGGTTTTTTTCTTTTTACCATTTCAGTGAGGACACCAGTAAGGTCCATATGTTGACTGGTTAATATGTGCCTTAAATTCATTTTAATCTATAAGCTCCTCTCCATCTTTTTTTCTTTTCCTTTAATTTAATAAAGAAACCAGATCGTTTGCCCTGTAGAAACTCCTGAAGTCTGTACCTTGCTGCTTGTATCTTTGAGCTTCTGGCAAATTGTTTGGATCTAAAGGCTTGTTCAGACTGAGGATCGATTTTTTTTTTTTTGACAAGACTAATTCATAAGTGATATTATATCATTGTATCAGAAGGCATGTAAGGTCTGGTTGCCTTTTTGTGATATTAGCAGACTTTTATGATATATAACGTGATCCTTTAATTCATTACAGATTGCAAAATAATGGTCTTCATTTATTAGCTGTAATATTTCTACATAGAGAAGTTTGCCATCACCATCCATTTGTATACCAAATGATGTGGTTCTTATAGGAAAGGCAGGAGAAATGCCTCATTCTTACGGGCTCTTTACCAGTTGTCAAAATAATGGGTTGATTCACTAGCACCTGCCAGTGGTGACCAGACAGGATATATTTGTTTTGCTATCATCACAGATAAGATATTGTTTGGTCATTTGCAGCTATTATCTTTGTTTGTGTTTAAATGTCCTATATTTGGCCAGTAAGAACTTCTTCAAGTTGGCTAGAGTCCTTTATTAGTGTTACCATGTGGGGAGAGACAAAACAAAACAAAACAAAACAAAACAAAACAAACAAAACAAAACAAAAACCTGGGCATGATGTTTTCTTTGGATGACTTAACAATATTTTTCTATTTCTTCTATGGATGTCTGATCTTTTCAGATGTTCAGTTTTTACCATGGTCAATTTTGATAAGCTATATTCTTCTTTAAAATTACCCATTTCACTTAGGTTTTCAAACTTAATTTCATAGAGTTGTGCAAAATCATCTCTGATGACTTTAAAGTTCCTGTGTTTTGAAGATTATGTTTTCTTTGTCATTTCTAATTTTATATACATGTATGTTTTCTTTGTTCCCTACTTAAGTAAGCTGATAGTTTGTCTATATTTATTTTTTTTCTTTTTAAAAAAATCAGCTTTGGACTTACTAATTCCACTCATGCTCAGTTTTCTAACTGAATTTCTTCTGTTTTCTTTTGCTTTGCTTTTTCTTTTCTATCTTTTGAATTTAGTCTTTAACTTATATAATTTCAGAACTTAATTTTTAATGTTAATGTTAAATGTCAAATTTTCTCTGATTTTAGCTGTGTACCACAGATTCCGATTTTGCACATGTGTGGTCAGTACTGTGAATTTTCAAGAAATTCTGTGATCCAAGAATTTTTTTAGTAAGAGGGCTTTTTTTTTTTTAATTTCTAGGTAAAGGGACTTTATGGTTTTGCTTTTTTATAATTTGTTTAGTGCATGGGAGCTAGAGGATGTTCTTCATGTTATTTCTATTCTTTGGAATTTATTAAGCTTCTCTTTGTGGCCTGTAAAATGATCAATTTTTGTGAACATTACATGTGCTCTTGAAAAGAAGATATATTCTCTAGTATGTGAGTTCATAGTTCAATATCTTAAGATCTATTGTATTGACTATGTTCTTTAAATCTCTTAAGTTCCTACTCACTTTCAGATTGTGTCATTTGTCTTAGACTGAGAAATATGTTAAAAATCTTTTATAATTAGTGTGTCTATGTCAATTTCTCTTTGCATCTTTTTTTGTTTCTGCTTAATGAAAATATTGTTGTGTTACTAAGTATATAAATACTATTAATTGGCACACCTTCATTATGAATCATAGCCTCTAGCATTATAAGGTTTCCTACTTTTTCTATGATGCCTTTTCTTTATATTTTGCTTTGCCAGGATAACAATATCATGATCTTCTCTTTCTTTTTTGATTTGCATTTGCTGAGTTCAAATTTTTCCCTGAGTCCCTTTATTTTAGATATGTATGTTGCATGTAGCCGCATTTCCCTTTGCTAATCTTTCAGAAAATTGTTTTTTTGTTTTGTTTTGGTTTGTTTGTTTGTTTGTTGCCTTAATAAGTTGGTAAGTCCAGTTACATTTATTTATGTGATTGATAGGTTTGGCTGATATAAGTATTTTACCTGCACAGATTTTTTTATATCTGATCTATTTTGCTTTCTTTGTACATATATTTTTGTTTTATGAAAATGTGCATTCTTATTTTGTTGACTACTTATGTGCTTTTGCTGCTATACCTTTATGTAATACCCCTAGGCCTTTTTTATTCCTTTTAGTTATTTTCTATTAGTTCTCAACAATGAGCAATATTGAGCTAGCTAGTAACTTCTTCCTCTCCCTTCACTTTTGTCTAGCATCTAATGAGAAGTACCATTCTTTTACTTCTAATTAATAACATATTTTTCATACGCTCACAACATTCTCTCCCCATTTGTGGAGTTATAATGTATTTATAATGTCAAAGTATACTATACTCTCTCCCTTATAACCATCATTTATTATTAGTTCCATAAAAATACATATTTAATGCTCACCATAAGACTTTATACAAATGCCTTTCTAGGCATTTTGGTTATGTAAAATTTATTTGCTATTACATTTCAAAGCAAAGTTCCATGGAAACAATATGTCCTGAGTTTATTAAGGCCATAACAGAATGTGACCTCTATACTTGAAAGTGAGTTTGGCTGTATATGAAGTCTATGCCTTAACTTTTCTGTCTCTGAGAATCTTGAAAACGTTATTCCATTGTCTTTTAACATAAAGTTTTTCTATTGGAAAATCTGAAACAAATTTGATTTTCTTTCGTGAGTGGACATGTATCCAAAGGATTGCCTTTTCATTTCTTTTTTTTTTTTCCTTTTCTCTTTTTTTTTGGGGGGTCAAGTTCAGTAGATGTAGAAGACTAGAAAATGAGATGATCTAGAAGAAGACTAAGGTATCTTGTTAGTCACCGTGTTGATTTCCCAAGTTCACAGTGTGTCTTTTTAATATGTAGTCTCAAATTTTGCTTTTATTTCAAGAAAATGTCCTATATAGTTTTTTAGTTTTTGTTCTGTTTCATTGCTTCAGAGATCTTTTTAAAATTTCTTTTAATGTTTATTTTTGAGAGAGAGAGAAAGAGAGAGAGACAAAGCACAAGTCGGGGAGGGGCAGAGAGAGGGAGAAAGAGAGTCAGAAGCAGGCTCCAGGCTCCAGGCTGTCAGCACAGAGCCCGACAAGGGACTTGAACTCACGAACCATGAGGTTATGACCTGAGCTGAAATCAAGACGTGGACGCTTAACTGAGTAGCCAACCAGGTGCTCCTCATAGATCTTATATTGTTCCCATGTTAGATATTCTTTGCTTATCTCCTATATATCCCATTTTCTTTCAAGTTTTTTTTTCTTTAATCCTTTTCAAAATTTTCATAATTTTTTTCAACTTTCAATTTCCATTAAGCTATCTCTGCTCTATTTATTTGTTCTTATATGCCTTCTAGTTTAGTCTTCATTTCTGAAATATATTTTTTTTACTTATGTCTTTCCTATATTGTATCACATTTCTGATTTTTAAAATTTTTATTCTGATTTATGTAGTTTTTTGTATTAACTTGTTTTATTATTTACTGTTTTATGTTTGCATCCGAATTAGTTAGCATATAGTGCAACAATGATTTCAGGAGTAGATTCCTTAGTGCCCCTTACCCGTTTAGCCCATCTGTCCTCCCACGTCCACTCTAGTAACCCTCTGTTTGTTCTCCATATTTATGAGTCTCTTCTGTTTTGTCCCCCTCCATGATTTGTGTAGTTTTTATAATTATTGTGTCACTTTATTTCTTTTAGCTGAGTGTAGAGATGTTTTTCTTCTCCTTTTTCTCCTTTACCCTCATAATTTTGTATGGGATTTGAACACAATTATTTTCCTATTGTTGACTTCCACGTAAGATTAGTTTTTGCAGCTTTATTGATCTAGAGCTGATGTTTTTTCAGCACACAGGTGCACCTGCACCCACAAATGAGCATACACATCCATATAACCTTCTATTTTCCAAATATCCCTCCTCTATAGTTCTTCCCCAATTTTATCTGAACCTTCTTTTTCTTGTGTTCCCATTAAACCTATTTTAATCCATTTGCATTCCACCCCTAGTAATTTTTCTCAGTCCCAGAAGGGAGCTTCAGTTGGGCAGTTTTGAGAATTATGGGGGCTCATTAGGTTTTGGTGCCCTTTGACCTTACCCTCAGGCCCTTGTGCTCATTCTTGAACTGGAATGTGCAAAGAATCCTTTCATGTCTTCTGTTCTTCTTAAATTAATCTACCATGCTTTCCAGTGATTTCCTACTTGTGGTTTTAGAATTCTCCTGTTCCCAGTTACATCCAACATTCCATTACTTCCTTCTGAACAGAAACTAGTATGGCACACACAGGATTGGTAGCTCTTGGTGGTTTGTCTCCAGCCTTCCACATTTTGTGTTTGTGCATATTATTGATGAATGTTCAGTTTTGTTGCCTTAATTATGTGTTTCTATAGGCTTGTTTGGTGATATTCTTAAAAGCACATGGTCATTATAATTTTCATCATGAAAATTTAAAATTGTCTAGCAAAACAATGTCTGATCATTTTTTCTACGTTGGCAGTAGATCCTGATATGGAATCAAAAGGTTGTAGGAATCTTAAGAATCATGTTGTTCCTCTACATTTTATCTTCCTATAAGTGCTTTCATACTTAATGACTTGTCAGCCTCTGGGAAACTCATTCTATTGACAATAGTCTATATTGATTAAAAGAAACTTTTTAGGTTGAAATTAAATTTGGGTCATTATTTCACACTCTAGGATAACTGTAGGAATGTTTTTCTGTCTGGTTCACTTGAGGAAAGCATATTAAGAATAACAAAACAACAATTAAGAGTGTAAGATAAATGAAAGAATATAATTCTCATGTGCATTAATTACTGTTATAATTTTCTGGCAATATCTGTATCCTAACTCGGGTGAGATTCATCTTAAATACAGAATAATATAGCCAAAAACTACCAAGCATTTGCAATTTGTTATTCACTGTCCTAACCATCTTATGTTTTAACTAATTTGGCTCATAAAATATTTTTTAAGACAGTCCATTATTATTCCCATTTTACTCGTAAGGAAACTGAAGTGCAGAGAATGTAAATAACTTGCCCAAGATCACACATAGTAGAGACAATTCAAGTAATCTGAACTCAAGTAATCTTATTCCACAACTTACTATCTCTATTATTTTTTTAAATTTTTTTTAATGTTTATTTATTTTTGAGACAGAGAGACAGAGCATGAACAGGGGAGGGGCAGAGAGAGAGGGAGACACAGAATCTGAAACAGGCTCCAGGCTCTGAGCTGTCAGCACAGAGCCCGACGCAGGGCTCGAACTCACAGACCATGAGATCATGACCTGAGCCGAAGTCAGACGCTCAACCTACTGAGCCACCCAGGCGCCCCTCACTATCTCTATTATTATGTAAATATTTTTGCTGGGAGTGTATTTGTATAGAGTGGATTAGAGTCTTCTGCTTATACAAATACGTTAGTTATAAACAAACCCTGCTTCTCAGTCATCCATGTTTGGTTATAATTATAAATATTATTCTATTAGTTCCCATAAGTCAAGGATCAGAGAGAACAGTTTATGGATATAGAATATTATTGTCCTCTAACAGTCATTGTATTTACTTCAAAAAGCATTGTTTCTACAAAGTGGAGAGGCTGCTTATCCTTCAGAAGTTGTTGTTCATTACTCTATAATGTCTTTAGCAACTAATCCTTTTTTGCTGCTATAAAAGCTACTAACAGTTATTGTTTAAAAGCTTACTATTTTTCTGAAAGCATTAAGCTCTTTAGATCAATTATGCCATTTAATCTTTATAATAACACATTGAGGCAAGTAGTATTATTACCCTAATTTTACCAAGAGGAAACTGAATTCATACAAGTTTTTAAAAGTGCCCCATATCAGAGTGCCTGGTGGCTCAGTCAGTTAAGTATCCAGCTGACTCCTGATTTCAGCTCAGGTCATGATTTCATGGTTCGTGAGTTCAAGCCCTACATGGAGCTCTGCACTGACAGTGTGGAGCCTGCTTATGATTCTCTCTCCCTCTCTCTCCACCCCTCCCCTGCTCTCTCTTCTCTCTCTCAAAATAAACAAATAACAAAAACGTAAAAATTGTCCCATATCATATTCCTAATAAATCAGTTTGAACCTCAGCCTATTGGGTTCCAGATTCATATCTCTTAACACTTACCTTAAACTGACCTATGTTGTATTAAGTGGTGGTGTGTTTGTGATGGCACAGTATTGGCCTTATTTTCAGATGAAAATACTGGCCCATACAACTGATGCCTTCACTCAAAGTCGCAGAGCACCAAGAGGAAGTAGATGTATTTTGATGTTTAGAGATTTACTGCAACTTTGCCTTCCATAGAGTACAACAGCTCAGTAAATATTTATTTAAAAAACATGAAAACATTTTTTTAGGTTAAGAAAAAATACCCTTCAATCAGGATATCAAAGAGATGTACACACTCTCATATTTCTTGCAGCATTATTCACAGTAGCCAAGATATAGAAACTACTTAAGTATACACCAATGGACAAATGGATAAAGATTTTGTGTACACACACACACACACACACACACACACTGGAATATTATTCGGCCATGAGAAAGAAGGGCATTCTGCCATTTACAAGAAAATGGATGGATCCTGAGTACATTATGCTAAGTGAGAGAAGTCAGAGAAAGGCATGGACTGTATGATATCACTCATATGTGGAATCTAAAAAAAAAAAACAAACTCATAAAAGCAATAAAATGGTGGTTATCAGGAAATAGGGAGTGTGTGTGGCAGGGGGATAATACAGTTCTTATTTAAGGTATAAACTTGCAACAAGTAATAAATTTGTTCTAGAGATATAATGCATGTATAGCCAATATGGACAACAAAATTGTATTAAAATCATCAAACTTGCTAAGAGACTAAAACTTTAAGTGTTCCAGCCACTAAAAAGAAAAATAAATATATATTTAACAGGACCGAGGTGCTAATTATTACTATAATAGCTGTTATAATATATAAATGTATCAAATTGACATGCTGTACACCTTAAATTTCTAAAATATTATATGCCAAATATATTTTTATTGAAAAATAAAACGAGAAAAAATAGTCTTCTCAATCATAGGATTTTATCACTTTTTGACTCTTCTCCTTTCATATCCAATGTCAGTGCATTTATCCAACTTAGCCAAAGGGCAGAGACTTTAAAAGCAGAAGGTTTCAAAATCAAATGCTTATAAAGGCCGCCAGGAGAACACAAAATGAGTGCCAACAGGCTGAGTGAAGACTTCAACCAACACTCTGGAAAAGGGGAAGCTACCATTTGGCTCTAGCCTATTGTTGCAGAATGAAACTTTGAACACATGTAAATGGAACTTAGACATGAGCCTTGGTCTTATCAAAGCTTGCAATTTCTCATGAAAAACTAGAAATCTGGCTTTGATTATTAAATCATCAGACTTTTAGATGATTGACAACAAAATTAAAAAAAAAAAAAACATTCCAATTCTGTGTTGGCTAACAAAGAGCTCTGCAATCTCATGTGTTGCTGGTTCTTGGCATATCCCTTAAGGAAATATCTATGGATGCCTTTAGAGTCAGCAGAAGAAAGAAAGCAGGATAAGACAGCAGTATAAACAGAAGTTCTCATTCTTTTAATGTACTTCTATGTACCAGGCCTTGTTCTGGCTGGTTAGGATGTAACAGGGAATAAACCAGGTAACATTCCTTACCTTGGCGAAGCGCAGAGCCTAGGATGGCGAGCAGGCAAATAAACAGAAATTACGACACAGTGAGGCCAGTCTTCAGAAGAGCAAGTTCTGGGTGTCGTGGAAACTCAAGGGGCAGAGAACTCAGACCTGGAAAGAGTAACATCCCAGCTGAGACTTAAAAGACTAAGTAAAATTACTCATATTAAGTACATGCAGGGCATGCGGCTCCTTTTGTTTTCATCACATTCTGTGTGTAATTTGATGATGGTGAGGGTGGACAGGATGGGGGCACACCTTTTACAAATAACAAAACTTCGGTTCCTTGCTCAGGATTACATAGCTAGTAAGTGGCCAAGCCAGGATTCAGATTAGATGCAAGGGCATCTAACTCCAAAATCCAAGCACTTTCATAATGATAATAAGGTTTATCTTTACTGAGCACTTATCAGTTGCCAGACACTGTTTTAAGTGTTCTACATGGGTTGATTCCTCATTTATTTCTCATGACAATCTTATCAGATACTGTTATCATTTCTATTTTCTGGAAGATACCACTTCAGATAAGACTTAGAAAGGGTCAGCACTTTTCTCAGCATTGGAGCAAGGGAGGACTGCTCTTAACCATGGGGCAGGCAGACGGTGTGCAGGTCAAGGGTGGTGAGTGTTCAGGTAGGAGCCTCATATATGCAGATATGGAGGTAAGAAAGAATATGACCCATAGGAGAGACTTTTTAAAATTTAGCATGCCCGGACCTCACAAAAGAAAGTTATGAAACAATTTGATATTCACCTTGGGTACAAAATGATAGTTTATAAGGCTTGATATGCTTTTTTTTTTCTAGTAAGAGCTTGGAGAGCTTCATTGTTGGATAGAAACAGCTGAGCGGACACCAGCTCCAGCTTAATTCCATCTGCTGATGTGCCTAGGAAAATTATCTTTCTGTCCCTGATGGGCAGGATTGTGGAGTACCAAAATACTTGTAAATTAGAGTCTGGTTCTTAAGAGTTCAGGTTAGCAAAGGCATCATTCCTAACAAAGAGGCTCTTGAATTTTGGTTAATTCCATTTGTCTAGTGCTTCCTATCACCCCACCTCCTTCTCCAGAGAACATTTAGTCTCCCAAATTTGAAAGCACCATTGTAGAAGGCAGGGTTTCATCCAGGAAATTTTGAAACATAATGCTCCAGCTCCAATTGACAACACCAGGAGTTTGACAGCATGTGGTCCATTTGGGGATTTTTTTTTTCTTCTTTATGCAGCATTTTAAAAATGTAAGAGAGAACAAGCCCAGTGGAGAGGGAGGGGGAAGAAGAAAGCCTATTTCTCCTTGCATAATAAAGGCAAGACTCAAGAAGACTTGTTTAAAAGGATAAAGCAGACTTTCCCCATTATGTGTAGTTTTCATTTTTTTAAGAGCTACATGTGCTCTTTCCATAAAGATAAGAAAACAGACAGGCGGTTGTCAACCAGGGGTCAGATAACCAGGTATCTAGTCCTACCTGTGCCTCTAACCTGCTTGATAATGTTTAGAAAGTCAGTTCACCTCTAACAGCCCCAGATTTCTTATTTTGTATTCTATTTAGCTGTGCCTTTGGGGGGGAGCTAAATTTATATCTGATTCTTTGTTGTTGCCCTCCACCCCAGTGTGTAACATCGCTGAACCAGAGTATCTCTAAGGTCAACAACCTCAAATATTCAGTGATTCCACAACATTAGCAAAGAAGAAATAGTCTAAGGCTGTTTGCAGGAAAAAAAAATTTAGATCACAAGGGAAAAAATTTCTATAAAACATTGAATTTGTGGCCATAGTACACACTGAACATTCAATTAACTTCTTATCTAGCTGCTTGGCGTGGAGCCTTTATTTATAAACCAATTTCTCCTGGAGGTAGAGTGAATCGAAGGCTCAATTTTAATCATGAAAAACTTGAGTATTCCTAGTTATAAATTCTCAACGGAGTTTCAGGAAGGCAGTATGTCTACCTAAGTAATAGGGAGCCGAGTTGAAGAAACAGGAGGTGACAGAGCTGGGTAGGGTCCGCGTAACCCATGTTGATTGTCTCCAATTAAGCAACTTATCTTTCCAGCTGCTACTTTTTGCCTGAGGATACATGAATGGTGTGTCTCATTATCCAATTTCTATGATGCCATGGATGAAGTATGAACGCTCAAACTATGTGCCAGGCACTGTGCGAAGCCCCTTACTTCGGTGAACTCATTTAACCTGTATAATAATCTTATCAAGAAGGTACTATTAGTTGTCACATTTTATAGGTAATGGTATCAAAAGTTTGAGAAGCTAAATAACTTTCTCCAGATGAATAATGAAGTGGTAAAGCCATTTATTCTCTAATTCAATAAATATTTAGTGAGTACTTTCTATGTGCTTAGACACCCTATCTAGCACTTGGAATACACTGGTGAACAAAATTCACAATGATCCCTATCCTTGAATAGGGGAATAGATAAACCACAATCAGCAAACATACCAAATAAGCAAATCAAATGGCATATTAGAAGGTGAGAAGCGCTGTTAAAAAAAAAAAAAAAGAAAAAAATAGATTAAAGATGGTCTAGCAGTGCTGAAAGAAGCCAAAGGGTAAATCAATTGCTGTCACTGTAGAATAACCCTGAGGGAACTAGGGGAAAATAAAACAAACATACAAACAAACAAACAACAAAAACAGCGAAAGGTAGCCTCTTCAAACCCTCCTGCTCCCTGAGTCTAAGCTCCCTTGAAAGTAAAGCACAAGGCCTTGGATACAAATAGTTTATTTAGAAGATGACCTCAGGAAGCAGGCATGAGGAAGTAGGAAAAATGAGATGGGAAAGGAATTTAAAAAAAAAAGCCAAAAATGGATGCATTATAAAGGTTGCTGATTTTAGGCACTAGGGATTGGATTCTTTCTTTAAGAAATATTCAGAATTCCTCCTAGAATTTATTACATGAAGGCCAGGAGGCTTGAGTATTTACCCAATTCTATTGGTTGAGAGTTTTCTGCAGGGGTCGTTATTTCACCTGAATTTCTGTGCTGCACCTGTATACAGGCCAAGTCCTCTGGCTTGGGAGAGAGCCCTGAGGGGTAAAAGCTGAAAGGCAATGGCAAGCCCTCAAGGCAGAACACTGCCATTATGCATGGCACTGTACCCCACACTGCAGCTAAAATAAAAGGTGATGGGTCAAGGGCAGATGAGGCAAGGTACCCGAAGAATCTGCTATCCCTACCTTCCATTCACTCTCAAGACATTATTTGGGAAAATCTAAGCGAAGTCAATGGCAAGGAAGTCTAGAGAATGTAGCTTACAGTGTCCCCTGACCAACGTCAACAAGCAGAATTTCAGAGTAGATTTTGGGCTGAGAGCCATTAGGTAAATAGCAAGCACAATATTTAAGTGGAGATGCAGAGTAGACCATTGGATATAAAGATCAAGAGGGAGTCTCAGTGGAGATACACATCAGAACATAGATGGTGTTTGAAGCCAAGATGGCATGATAGCAACAAAGAAGCTTGGAGAGATAGAAAGAGTGGACTGTATGTACAATGACCATCCCGTCATTAAGTGAGGAGGAACCAGCAAAAGATATTCAGGAGTGGTCAGGGAAGTGGAAGAAAAACAGAGAGAGTTGTGTCCTGGAGTAGGTGGGAAGTTGGATGTAACTAGGCTGTGTTTTGCCAAGCCATGGAAAGGGAGATAAGAAACAAGAAACTGATTATAACAACTGATATGGGACAAAGAGGAGAATGAGGGCATCAAGGCAAAGAGAGGGAGAATTTTGTAGACTCATGGATTGAAGGACCTAGGAGGGTTAAAGGGTTATGGGGTCAGCATTAGAGGCAGTGAGATAGAAAGAGAAAAGGGATTGTCAGGGAGAAAGGTGTATGAAAGAAAATGATGGAGGGTGTGAAGTGATTGTTCATTAAATTGAACTTAGGAATTCCTCCAGAAATCAATTCATTAAATTTTAATTTGGTTTGGATTTTCCTAATAATTGTCTCAGTTCTGATCTATGCCTACTCTGCACATTTAGACTCAATATAAATTAACAAAGCTACTAACACACCTTTATAAAGCAATATTAGATTGGAAGATACAGGACAGAAAACTCATTTATTTTGTTGTGCATCAAGATTGAGGGAATTTCACACGGATGTTTACCTATGTCCTTCTTATTGCCTCTAAATGACCTTTAAAAAGTCCCAGGGGAATTCTGTGGTTCCCAGTTGGTGTATGATTTTACAGTGGGTTCAAAATGTTTCCTTTAAAGAGGAAGCCAATTTCAAGGCTCCAAAAGAATGAACATACTGCTGCTTTTGATACTTCAGGGACGCATCGTTCTGTTGCAAACTGGTGTTAAGTTAAAGATGAAAAAGCAGATTTTGTTGTTTTCCTCCCAGCTTTCATTGCAACAGTCTCCTATCTGGTTTCTCCTTTGGTAGCGTATTCCCTGTGGCAGCCCATCAATCTTGCAACGTCTTAAGGGACAGTTTTACCATGTAATTTCCTTCTTCTGAAGCTTCCAATAGTTCCCAGTGATTTAAGGATAAAATTCAAATGTCTTCGTTTGGTATTTAAGGCGATTCATGACTTAATTCTAGTCTTTTCTCTTTATATCATTACTCAAATTCTTTCCAAATTTCACCCAAACTAAGTATTTACCATTCTCAATGTATGACCAATATTCACCTAACTTGATGACTACTCATATTTTTTTCCATATGCCAAGAAGGCCGTTTTCTCTGCCTCTTTAAATATCTAATTTCAATGCACCTTTTGAGAGTCAGTGAAAGTTTTACCCCCTCCCTATGCTTGTATGATCATCTCAGCTGGAAGATGATCATCTCATCATCTCTCCTCAGATGGCCCTTTGTTATTCACACCATATTGCTTCTGTGATATATGATTTAGGGATAAACTCCATTATTTATAGGTCACAGACTTTCTGTAAAATCAAGGCCACTTTACATGTACCCCAAGCCTTGAGAAAGAGGGAAGAAATGGATTGGTACTGGCCAAAAATCATGAGCAGGGGATGTGAGGAATCCAAGTCCCAGCAAGAAAGGATGGTAGGTCCATGATGATCCTGAACAGCTCAGAGGCTCACTAGGTAAAGATCTCTTTCCTAAGTATGGAAGCTATTTATTTAAGTCAACAATACCATGAAATAAATAGCATATTTTAGAAAGGTAGCAGAGAAACAAATATGAAGACTAAACTAGGAATAGGTAGAGGGTCGGGTGGGGTGCTAGGGATCCACAAAACCATCTTCAGTTTTAGCCTTCTAGTGAATCATCAGAGAAGGCTAACAAGAATTCAGATAAGGGGCGCCTGGGTGGCGCAGTCGGTTAAGCGTCCGACTTCAGCCAGGTCACGATCTCGCGGTCCGTGAGTTCGAGCCCCGCGTCAGGCTCTGGGCTGATGGCTCGGAGCCTGGAGCCTGTTTCCGATTCTGTGTCTCCCTCTCTCTCTGCCCCTCCCCCGTTCATGCTCTGTCTCTCTCTGTCCCAAAAATAAATAAATAAAATAAATAAAGAAAAAAAAAAAAAAAGAAAAGAAAAAAAAAGAATTCAGATAAATTGTCACATTCACAATATCAGTGTATTATAGCAAAACAATACGGATTAAAATTAGTAAAGGTAAAAGGCACATAGGACAGAGTACAGGAGTAACCAGGCACAAGCTTCTAGCTATTTTACCCCAGTGGAGGCACACAGACAGACCACAATTAATTCTCCCAGCACAATATGTGAAAACATGCACAAAGCATTGCCAGCCAGAGAAGCTCACCTGAGCGTTGGTATCCAGAGTGGAAGTCATTCACACTGGCATGGGGCACCTGTGTGAATGACCTTAGATAACTCATCACCACCTCCTTAGAGGCCAAATATCATGACCCAGAGCCACAGGTGAATAAAAATAGACATTCATCATAAATTACATTGTTGGTGTAAACTCTATGGCATGACCGAAGTCGCCATGTATCTAAGGACTCTTATCAGGCAGGATAATCCAAGGGTTCAGAGTCTGTCTTTTAGGAACTAATCAAGGATTGCCCAGGAGCAGCCCAGGTCTGCCAAGTTAACCCTGTACTACACAGGTAAGATTTCATTTCCCTTGTCATAAAACAAAAATGTTGGATAAAGACATTGGTTCCTAAGGTTTGTGGGCATAGGTGCAGGTAGGTAGGGAGTCTGTAGATCAGGATTCTCAATGTACTAGGTCTACGGTGAAATTGTTGGCCATTGTAATTTTTAAGAATTCCTTCTCTTGATTCTGACATTTACTCTTTGGTCTAGGACCACTGGACATAGTGAGGTAGTTAGAAGTCCAACTTCTGGAATTAGATGACCTCATTTTGAATCTTATTTCTGCTACTTACTAGCTGTTTAACTTTAGGCAAGCCTCTCTGTCTCAGTTTCCTCATCTGTAAAATGAGGATAATAATAGTATATGTCTTTTAAGATTTTTCTTTTTATTAAGGAGTAATACATATTTAGAGCAGTGCCTGGTCTAGAGTAAGAACTGTATAAATATCTATTATTATTATTATTATTATTATCACCAAATTATTTCCTACCCTAGTATTCTAGCATTCTGGAAATCATAAGTACAGCAGAAATGGACTCCAGGGATTCTTTCCCCTCATACAATTAATGTTTTCCATTTTGCTTTTTTCTGCCAATTATGCTCAGAATTGGAGAGCCAGATAACAAGAGGTGATGGCCAGAATCCTTATGGTTAAGCACTTGCTTAGCAACCATTGATCATGACTAGCACCTGAAAGGACTGCTCATCTTTTGCAATTGATGCCTCACTATAATTTAACATGTGGTAATACACTCTTATAAGATCACTGGTCTCACGAATTAAAAACCAGCTAATAGGGGCTCCTGGGTGGCTCAGTCGGTTAAGCGTCCGACTTCGGCTCAGGTCATGATCTCGCGGTCTGTGAGTTCGAGTTCCACGTTGGGCTCTGTGCTGACCGCTCAGAGCCTGGAGCCTGTTTCGGATTCTGTGTCTCCCTCTCTTTCTGACCCTCCTCCATTCATGCTCTGTCTCTCTCTGTCTCAAAAATAAATAAACGTTAAAAAAAAATTAAAAAAAAAATAAAAATAAAAACAGCTAATAGTTCTGGTTCAAAGAAATCTTCTCTTGACCAAAAACCAATTCAGTATTTTAGATTTGAGTAGCTATTCAAATGCAAGGTAACCTATTGACAACATATAGAAATGGGTTAGCATTAACTCACGAGTGGTAGGGCTGACATGTTGCCTGATAGACATTAGATGGATTGGTCCATATACACAAAAGAGGTCCCATTCTCAAATAGCATCCCCATGACATTTTGGACTTCTTAAAGAAGTAATTTCCAAAACTTTTTTATTGACATTCATATCAATGAAAATTTTATTCATAAATGTACATGCTTATACTCTGGCATATGTATATTCATAAATTATATATGAGCATTTCTATTTTAATATATCATGTTCTGTAATAATTTTTCAAAGTTTTAGGTGGTAAAATAAACATTATTAAAAGAGATTATAAAATAATTTAAAGTAAGATTGAATCATATATTATTTATTATTGGTATAAAATGTGATAGGATACTTCTTCATTATTTCTTTAAAACAACTGGTTTAACCTTTTGTAGTAAACCAATTTCAAGCTTTGGCTACAAGGTTCAGGTCAAATTTCTATTTATGTCTATACTTTAAGTTTAAGAGCTAAAAAAGATCCTCACAAAGACATGATTCTCCATAACTTTACTGACTGAGAGAACAGTTCAAATCATACCACCTGAATTTATTCTGGTTTATCTACACAGAGGCAGAGGCTATCTATAATCAGTGTTTTACTTTTTTAATGTTTATTTATTTTGAGAAAGAGAGCACATGTGCAGGTGTGAGTGTAGGAGGGACAGAGAGAGAGAGAGAAAGAAAGAATCCCAAACATGAGCATGGAGCCTGATACAGGGCTGGATGCCACAACCGTGAGATCATGACCTGAGTGGAAATCAAGAGTCGGACACTCAACTGACTGAGTCACCCAGGTGCCCCATGTAATCAGTGTTTTTAGAATATCAGTTTCTTTATTTCCAGAAACAGTCTCTAATAATGAATATCAAAAATCCCTCTTGATATCTATCCCTCATGTCAAATACCTATGAGTAACAATTCACATGGTCCCTGTTGCTTTCAATCCCCAGTGAACACATCTAGGTTTTTCTTAAAACTCAGTTTTGACCACATCACTTTCCTTTACTGTATGGTAGACAAGTCTGGACAACATAATACCAGCCTAAGATTCTTTGCATTCTATAGTGGAGAAAAAAAGGGAATAAACTTCTAGAGGTGCATAGCACTTGGCAAAAGACAGCATAGTCTCATATAAACAAGTACATATGCCAACCTGGAAAGCAGACGGGACTACCTGGCTGAAAACCCCTAAATTATCAATTTTCATGTTCTGGGTAGTGATTCTCAAAGTGTGCTCCTGGGACCAGCAGCATCAGCATCACCTGGAAACCTTGTAGAAGTGCAAATTCTCAGGCCTCACTCCAGACCTACTGAGTATCTGAGGTGTGACCAAGCCATCTGTCTTTCAACAAGCCCTCCAGGTGATGCTTATGCATATTAAAGTTTCAGAAATATTGGGTCAGAATGTCTTCATATTCTTCATGCTTATTTTTAAAATTCCTGCTATTTGTGATGGCTCCCCACTATCAATGGCTATTCTTTCAAGGTACCATTTATACATAGGTCAAAGCTCATAGCTAGAGATGGAAGACAATTGCATTTAAAGCTTCCCAGGTAGAGGCACCAGTGGCTCAGTTGGTTAAGTATCTGACTTTGGGTCAGGTCATGATCTGTTGGTTTCGAAGTTTGGGCCCACGTCGGGCTCTGTGTTGACAGCTCAGAGCCTGGAGCCTGCTTTTGATTCCGTGTCTCCCTTTCTCTCTGCCTCTCCCCCACTAATGCTCTATCTCTGTGTCTCAAAAAACAAACAATAAAATAAAATAAAATAAAATAAAATAAAATAAAATAAAATAAAGCTCCCCAGGCAATTCTCAATATGAGTGCAAGGTAAGAGAAGAAGGTCACGTTAAATTATCTGGGCAGAGCAAACATGGAAAGATGTATGGGAATGGTGAATATTCAGGCAAGGAATGACAAAAATTTAAGCATTATTTCAAGGTCCTCCATTTTGACTATTATCATGTCAAATAGGAAAGTTAAACACTAGAATGATATTAGCAAATTGGAGCATTCTTGAAAGTATCAGAACATATTTTTTTTTTTTTTTTTTTATTTTTGGGACAGAGAGAGACAGAGCATGAACGGGGGAGGGGCAGAGAGAGAGGGAGACACAGAATCGGAAACAGGCTCCAGGCTCCGAGCCATCGGCCCAGAGCCTGACGCGGGGCTCGAACTCACAGACCGCGAGATCGTGACCTGGCTGAAGTCGGACGCTTAACCGACTGCGCCACCCAGGCGCCCCAAGAACATATTTTTAAGAACATTTCTAAAGTATAGTCTTTGAGATAGTAATTCTGTGGAATGTATTATTGAGATTCAATAATCATGTAAGCTCGGGAAACACAGTTAAACAGATCTCATGACTATTTCATGGTAGGACTTCTTAAAGCCTTTCATACTGTTAATCTCCTACAGAAAGATTCTAGCATACAGTATTTCCCAAACTTTTCCCCTAAGAATTCTTTCATCTAGGTACACCTATCAGCGGCTTCAGGGATATTACAATTTCATGTGAAACACTTTGGAAATGCTGCCTTGTGACTGTCAAGAATTTATTGTATAAGTAGCAGAGTAGACTTTTATTTTATTTTATTTTATTTTATTTTATTTATTTTTGGGCTGCTCAGCTTCTACTTCTAATAACACTCTGATTTCCTTTTGAGTAGTTGTATCTCCCTCTTAAGGGAAGTCTCAGTAGACTTGTAAACTAAGATGCCTATTTTACAAAATGGAGCTAACTAGATTCCAGGAAAGAAATAAGCCTTGAGGCCTAAAGCATCCATTGTGCACAATTATTTCTCCCCCATGCATGTAGAATGGTACTAGTTATGCACCATTCTTGAAAAAATTGAGAAAATGGTCACATAAATCATTTTCTCTGTTCTACGATTTCAAATGTAGTACCTTGCTTGAGATAGGCTGCCATGGTTAAGGACTTCTTTGGGATTGCTATTGCCAAATCCATACTCTTATCATCTGGGTTAAGTTTGGTGGTAGGCATATGCCCAAAATTCAAGGAATTGGTTCCTCTCTCCCAGGACTTTGAATCTTGAAAAACAGGCAAAATATGAATTGGTTTCTGCATATGGCCACTCCTCACCCTCTAGACTTTCCATTGGTCCTTTGTGTTGTCTAGGTTTTTTAAATAAGTGTGTTTGTGTTTGAAGTAACCAGATTAGGTTTCTCTTGCTTCTAATCCATGATATCACCCTAATACCAGTAGCTTTCTATATAACCAACAATTTGGGGGCTTTTTATAAAGGGCAAGACAGAAAAAGAAAGACCAAGGTACAATGGGTAGAACAATAAACTTTGAGAAATGGTTGGAATTTGACACTACACTTAAATCCACCTTGATATGCTGAAGCTCCATTCTTGCCTCTCAACAAACAAAGTTCTTAGCTTCTTTGCCTGTTTTTCACTGGTGGAAAGTGGCAAATACAATTTATTACTAAATTCACAATTGAGTCCCTGGATGAAAGAACTGTATGAAGACAAACATAGAACGCCATATGCTTCAGATGTAGAAGGCTTTAGGGAAGGGACAAAATCAATCTTCAACAAGTGGAAAAAGAAAAGAAAAATTAAAGTGCAAACATGTACAGAAGACAGATGGCAGTGTATTCATCATGTTGATTCTTTTAAGAGTGGCCACTTGATCTAGGAGAGAATGAAGAAGGCTTGTAGCAAAAGATGTGCAAAAGTACCTAGAACATTTATTTGGATTTTTTAAGCAGACCACCTGCTCTTTTTATAAGTAATTATTTGTGCCTTAGCAATGAAAGGCAGTTATACTGTCAGCAGGGAAGGTCTCAATTATACCCCCATCTTGGTATTGAATATGAGGTTCTCCTTAGAAGCCAAAAAAGAAAAAAAAAAGGAAAAAATTAAAAAATTACAAATGTTCCCAACCAGATGTTCACTTTGAAATCTAATGGAGATCTCCCAATTATCCTTCTTTCACTAATGAAACTATAGAGTGCTAGCATGTGGTTTTACAAGCAGGAGGTCATGCAGAAAGTACCAGAGTGCTAGGAACATTTCCACAATGAGCACAATATTGAAGCTGTGATGGGGAGGTTGACTGGGGAACAGACGCCCTAGACTCATCTATGATTTCTTCGGATTTCATCACCACACCAGTTCAAGAGTTTCTACACTGCCCCAGATAAATTACAAATTATCCCCCCAAATCATATTTGACTTACTTTGGTATTTTCTACACCATGAGGGAAAAAAATGTATTGGTCATGTTTTTTAAAACCAGAGTATGTGTTTTCCTTTCAAGAGCTAGTCTCTGAAGATGAATATGGAAAAATTTCCCTTGCAGATTCTGATTGCACACATACAAAACAACACCTCCTTTGCTGGGGGAGAAAAGAGCGATACATTTCAAATTAATGTTCTCAGAATAGGTTTTAAGATTCTTTTTTTTTTTTTTTAAATGTTTATTTATTTTTGAGACAGCGAGGCAGAGCATGAACGGAGGAGGGGCAGAGAGAGAGGGAGATACAGAACCTGAAGCAGGCACCAGGCTCTGAGCCCTCAGCACAGAGCCCGATGCGGGGCTCGAACTCACGGACCGCGAGATCGTGACCTGAGCCGAAGTCGGACGCCCAACTGACTGAGCCACCCAGGCGCCCCAATAGGTTTTAAGATTCTAAAAGGTGGTTTTCTTAAGTTAAATAACAATTGATTTTAAAAAGCATATTAGCTGGGGCGCCTGGGTGGCGCAGTCGGTTAAGCGTCCGACTTCAGCCAGGTCACGATCTCGCGGTCCGTGAGTTCGAGCCCCGCATAGGGCTCTGGGCTGATGGCTCGGAGCCTGGAGCCTGTTTCCGATTCTGTGTCTCCCTCTCTCTCTGCCCCTCCCCCGTTCATGCTCTGTCTCTCTCTGTCCCAAAAATAAATAAAAAACGTTGAAAAAAAAAAAGCATATTAGCTGAGGAGTAACAACCAATTAATTTATCTAGATCTGCTATAGAATGCTTAACCTACAGTATTTTTCTGTTATCAATTATGTTTGGAAATAATATAAGTTTTAAAAATTGCATGTGGATTAGGAAATGACACAGATTTTAGATCTGACAGAGGAGATTCTTGTGACTTACTGAAAGAATATTTTGAAAGTTTATGAGCACCTAAACTTTTGGTAAAATGGGATCTTTACTCAAAGCGTTAAAGATACTTCAGAAGTATGGTTGTTGTTTGTGCGCTTTTTGTTTTATTTTGTTTCATTCTTTTCTTTTGGGGTGTGTGTGTCTGTGCATATGTGTGGTAGATGTGGAGGGGATAAAAGAGACACAACACCATAAATGAATACTCAACATGAAAGTAGCAAGAGTAAGATTCACTTATATTGACTTATAACAAGTTTGGACAAATAAACATACATTGATTCTTAAATCCATATTGTGTTGGTTAGACTTGGCCAAGGAAACAATGTTATGAAAGCTAAGCATTAGGAAGAAGAGCCTGGCAGATCAGGGTCCAGGAAAAACAGAGGGTGATATCTGATACTTAGAGAGCTATCATAGTAGTCCCAAGAGCTGATAATAGAGGCAGGTATGGGACAAATGGCAGCTAACTTTGCAAGGAAGACTATAGAAGCAAGAGGCATTCACTCCAGAGGCAGGAGTTCCCAGACACTTCCAAAAGAATGTGTTCTTTGTAATGGCAACATTTTTGTTCACCTGACAGGACAGTATTGTCTACATAGCATTTGTTAATAAAGAAAATATATCCACCTACTACTGGGCTATATGCCCAGTGCATGGTGGAATGTCTTAAATATATATAGTAGGCACTTAATTAATGTGAATACAAATACTAATATAAATTCAATACATAAATGTGTGTTCTTCTCAGCAATATGCACTGATATTGGAAAACAGTAGTATGAGCACGTCTGGGACAATTATTTGACTTACAGACAATGATTCCTGTGCATATGGATTTAATTAATCCTTGAAAGTCTTCTACAGCTCATTTTGTACCTGCCTTTTAATGGTATGTACAGTTCATAAATTAGGAGCCATGATCTTAAAGGAGTGATCAATAGAACAGTCATGCTTACCATTTCCAGGTCTAGAACCTGACATACCTTTACCATTGCCTTTTTGGAAACTTCAATTCCTCAAGTAAGTTGCTTGATATGCTATAGGCCTCAGTTTCCCCATCTATAAAATAATAACAGTTATACCAACTATGGCTTTAAGAACACAATGACAATGTATGTAAAGTGCTTAGCACAGTAGCTGGCATAAGATAAGTGCTCTTTAAAATAGCTGTTATTTTAATTCTTTTTCCTCCTTGGAGAATGAGGCTTTTAGGAGAGAGTGACTGAGGGACAGATCTGGGTGGCCCTTTAGGGCTCATTCCCTGTCCGTCCTTTTTGAGGAGTTTTGCAGAGTGAGCTCAGCACATCTGAGTTAGCTCCCGAGATTTCATCTTTCTAACAAGGGCACTTCTCTAACCAGAAAGCTTCCATGATAATACAGTTGCAGTGATGTGCCAGTAAAGTAGTTTTCCAAAAAAACCAGTCCCCACTTTGTAGTATTTGTCAATTTCTGATGTGTAAACACTCTCACCATGGCCAATACCAAGCTAACAATGTGAAGTCATGAAGGCACCACTGGAAAGAGGTGAGTGCAATCAGCTTTTATGAGGCAGTGTAAGCCTCCTCCATTCTACTACTGGATGTTCCCTGTCCCTCTGACTCCTTAAATATATACAGTATTATACCATGGCCCCTCTCCACTGGAATGCTATCCATGATGCTTTCAGAACTGTTATGGCTGGCCTAAGCCTTGGAAATTAGACTTCAAGAGACTGTATACACTCTACTATTTAAGTCTTCCCCCAATAAATCCCATATTATATTTGCGCTGCTTGGTGCTAGTGGCATGTGCCCATGACCTCTTTACATGGCAAAAGTAACACCTGACCCAAAGAACATTAGAGTTTCAAACATCAAAGTCATATGCATGGAGGTGGTAGAGATGAAGCATCTCAGTCACTAACAAGCAGATGAACATTCACTTTACTTTTCCCAAGCTTAGACCTTACAATCTGGAAGCTTATAAAACATTTCTACAGGAGAATCTGGTTTCCTGCTATCAATCACTTTGGTATCTTGGTGATACCAAGATACCACCAAGTGACTTGAAAATGACCTCTAATAGGATCCCTAAGGACACATCCAGCTGTGACATTCCTTCATGCTGACCCATATTCAAAACATTACCCAAGCCTGTTAAACCCTTTCCCCAAAGAGCAACTTTATTTCAAACACAGAAAAAAGCATACAGAAAACCATAAAGGGTGAGGCATAGAATGAATTCTTTTTGTTGTTCTTATCACTGATTAAACGCATTTGGGAAGAATGGCCAATCAAGAAAAATTATTAGCTTTTTGTACAAACTTGAAATGCAGACTAGTAAAAAACTGTCAAACGCAGAATTTTGTTGTGCATAAATCTATACCTTAGCAGATATTCATTAAATGGGTCTCTCACTGTTAGCAAGTATGTTCCACCTTGGCACACACAAATTTCAATTCATTTAACTCAGTGGGTTTTTTGTTTGTTTGTTTGTTTGTTTGTTAGTGCTTATTTATTTTTGAGAGAGAGAGAGAGCAAGCGAGAGATGGGCAGAGAGAGAAGGAGACACAAAATCCGAAGCAGGCTCCAGGCTCTGAGCGCTCAGCACAGAGCCTGACGTGGGGCTTGAACTCTCAAACCGTGAGACCATGACCTGAGCTAAAGTCAGACGCTTAACTGACTGAGCCACCCAGGCACCCTTAACTCAATGTTTTCTTTTGCTTCAAGTGATTGGCTTTGGCTATGGGCTTATTTGAAACAGGCTTAGGGGCATGTTTCTCCTCTGATTTAACTCAACATATATTCCAAGTTTCTTAACAGGTTAGATTTCCTCTCCTCTCCTTTGGACTCTGTCTCCAGGTCCATTCCCTTCCATTGTATTCTCAAATGTCCATCAGGGGATTAAGACAATGGAGGACTGTGGGGAACAGGATGTAGACAACCCAGCTTTAAACAGACAAAGCTAATTGGATTATCAGAAACCCTTCCGAGAAAATATGGTTTGAAACTAAATGATCTCTAACGCCCTGACCAGCTCATAATCTGTTTATCTCCATAGCTGAAGAAGATGTAATAGACACAGAAAGGATCCTGTACAATCTGCCTCTCTAGGTAACCACACGTAAGGTACAACAGTACCCTAGGTACAAGGGTAAGAAAGACAGCTAGATTAGATGTTTAATAAGGGCTGGGCTTTGCCTTTCTATGTGGTATCTTATTCAGTCTTCATTGTAGGCCATACAAGCTAATATTCCCCCATTACTGGTGAGGATGCTGAAGGCTACATATTTGCCCAAATTTTTGCAGCTTACCAATGTCAGGCTTGCAAATGGTACCGCGATCTGAAAGCAAAGTCTGTGTTCTCAACCATTCTATGCATGACTCCATTCTGCACCTCCAAAGCTATGGAAATTCCATCAAGGGTGTCAAATCAAACGCTACTTTCCACAGCTTGAATAGACTATACTGTTATATTAATCCTTATCTGTGATTGACCCTCAAAAAACAATCATCAAATTCAGTCTTATATTTCTTCAATGCCCTTCTCTTTCCTAGGATTAAAAAAAAAAAATTGTAGACCAAGGAAGTTTATGTATTTTCAATGTAAATACATAGGAGAGCCATTTTTTCTTCAAAGACTTGGAAGAATATTGTAGTGCAAATAATTGGTCCTAATTTTTTGTTCCCTTAGGTTATGTTCTTGTGGATTATGTATATTGCTTTATGTTACATCCAAAGAATAGGCTACAACAATGCTGAGATATCACATTTTCTGGGTGGATGAATGCTTATAACATTGTCCTTCACTTCTAATGACAATAGTGACTGTTTACTGGATATATTTCCCCTATATTATCTATTTTACCACAATCCTATGGGGTAGCTGCTATAATTGTACCCATGTCAGATGAGGAAAAAAAATAATTCCAGCTTTGTCACACACAACAAACTGATCTTGCCAGGACTGGAAACTTAGTTCTCTTATTCCAGATCCCAATCTTGTACTATACTCCATCACTCATAACTCCATATTTGAAATACTCACACACTTGCAACTATGTAATGAGTCTTATTGCCACTGGATTATTTTTCTCATTCCCTTCTTTCAAGCTTTCATTATAGTTTTCTGGGCGGGCCTACAAAAATAGTGAAGCTTAGATATGCTTAAATTGACCAGGTTCTTCTACCTTAACCCCCCAGAACTAAATTAGATTTTTTTTTTTTTATGGAGGGAGGTCATATAAAACAGGAACAGAACTTTCCTGATTAGAACACAGTGAGCCTAGGGTTGAATCCTGTTATAGCCCAACACCTTGGAATAGAATATCTTCCACAGTCAAGCTATTCTGTCTTTAAGGGGCTGGCTAAACTACTTGAAAGTCATCAGGGGAAAAAAGTTATTCCTATTTCAGATAAAATGGGGACAAAATTATAGTTGCTGAACTGCAGACAGCTTGGCTGAAGACTTTAGCTCACAATGTTTTCTATTTTCTTTTATGTATTAATCTGCATGTAATAACACACATATTTTTTTTAAAGATTTCATTATTTTTAAAACAATTTATTCTCTATTTTTTAAATGTTTATTTATTTATTTTGGGGGGAGGGGGCGAGAGAACATGAGCACAGGAGGGGCAGTGAGAGAGAATCCCAAGCAGGCTCCACACTCAGCAGGGAGCCTGACACAGGCCTGGATCCCACAACGGTGAGATCATGACCTACGCCCGTATCCAGAATCAGACACTTAACCAACAGAACCACCCAGGAGCTCCTTAAGATTTTAAGTAAGCTCTACACACAACTTGGGGCTTGAACTTAAAACCCTGAGATCAAGAGCTGCATGCGTTTTCAACTGAGCCAGCCAGGTGCTCCAGTATACATAATCCTTACTATTTACTCTATGCTATTCAGCATGCCACAGAATTTCTGCAAGGTAACTCAATTAATCCTTATTAAAAAGAAAAAAAAAAAAAACATGAGGTAGATACTATTAGTATTCCCATTTTACAGACAAGGAAACTGTGACAGGCCATATAGCCAAAAAGTTCTTGGGCAAAGATAGAAATAGTAAGAAATACTCACTTCATTCTCTTACTCTTAATTCCCATATCTGAAACATGAAATTAATAACATAATCTCAGTAGGATCCTGGGTATTATGAGATCGACAAAATAAATCTATTATATCTGCAGTTTCAAGAAGCTTAAAGCCTAATTTTAGACAGAAGCTTTTCACATGCTAAAAAAATAGATAAAGATAAATTTCACTATAAAATAGAAAGTGAAGTAAAATGTGATTAGAAATCAAAAAGCATGGAAAAGACAAGAGGCACTGACTACTAATTTCCCCTCCTTGAGATATAAGGGCTCTTGAGTCCTATAGTAAAGGAATCTGAGCTTTGCTCCGTTTAGAATTTCCCCCAAGTAATTGATGGATGGGGTTGAGGTGAGGAGCTTTTCTGAATTCCATGTGGGGTAATGGACCCCTAGATAAGAGATAGGAAAACAACCTGCAATAATTAAGCTTCTATTCTTTTTGAAAATTATTTCTGAAGCTAGAAAGAAAGAAAGAAAGAAAGAAAGAAAGAAAGAAAGAAAGAAAAAGAAAGAAAGAAAGAAAGAAAGAAAGAAAGAAAGAAAGAAAGAAAGAAAAGTGGAGGGGGGACAGGGGCAGAGGGGGATGGAAAGGAGAAAGGAAAAAGGAAAAGAAAAGTAAAGAAAAGGGAAAAGAAAAGAAAGTGTGTTTCTGATAAAGTTCAGAAATTCTGATAAAGATCAGGAAGAGAGTGAGTTGACATGGGAGAAGAGATTTGAACTTGACTATGAAGAGTGTGTTTGGGACCAGTAAGGCAGAAAGGGCTGGTGGAGAGCATTCCAGTTATAAAAAAGCACAGATTTCCATTTCTATTTATTCCTTCGGAACATGGTTTGTTCCAACTGGTTGTGCCTTGCTAATGATGCCACATTGCACATGTCTTAATTAACAAGCATATAGAATAATTCCATCACTGCCTCCTGATGAGAGTCCAGAAAATAAGCCGAGGAGATTCAAGAGAGTAAAAGACATAGACTGCCATCTCCTAAACTGATGTTGTCAGCATGTGGCTGAGGGTGACAAAAAGTCATTATTCTCCTATTGCTGGGCTTCTGGGATCAATTAATTCAATATTTCACAGACCTCCTAGACTAGAGACAGGAGGTAAGCTGCAATTAATTATCTATTCTTTTCAAAGATCACTTCTAAAGCTCAATAGCTGAACTAAAAAAAATAAAAGGGAATTGTAATAAAAGAAAGGAAAGGTGCTTCTGATAAAGCTTATGATTGTAGTTAACTGGAAACTGGATCGACAGTAGAAAACTGAAGAGGAGGGCAAAACCTACTCAGAAAAATCAGCCCCCTGTTCCCTCAGCTCTGCATTAGGTGTCCAGGACCAGGATTTCCACTTGGTGCTAACACTAACTCACTGAAATTTTTGAAGGTATTGCACTGCTTCAGTTTGCTTAATTGCAAAGTGAATTCTGTGAGTGTGTTTCCAAACCCTCATGGATTGTTCTGAGGATAAAATGAGATCATGGCTATGGACTTTGAAAGCTTTGGTAGGCTGGTCATACTAATGCAAGAGATAAAAGAACAGCCTGGATATTTCAGGGTATACACTGGAAATGTGCTTTTTAACTAACATTTATTCCTTCAATTACCCTCTTATCATTTGGTTAGTGATTGTCTAGTTTATCCCTTATTTTGTCTATGTCTGTTCAAGCAAAATTAAGTGGAGCCACAGAGATACTCACTACTCAGATTTCTTTTTTCATTCATCACTTATATATAACACCCAGTGCTCATCACAACAGGTGCCCTCCTTAATGCCCATCATCTTCACCACCCCCATCAACCCTGTTTGTTCTCTGTATTTAAGAGTCTCATTGTTTGCCTTCCTCTCTGTTTTTATCTTATTTTTCCTCCCCTTCCCCTATGATCATCTGTTAAGTTGCTCAAGTTCCATATATGAGTGAAATAGTGGGTATCTGTCAATCTCTCAATGGCTTATTTCGCTTAATACCCTCCAATTCCACCCACATTGTTGCAAATGACAAGATTTCATTCTTTTTAATCACCAGCTACTCAGAGATTCTAAGTAGATTCCGGGTTGATAGGTTCGGCAGGCATTGTCAATTTATGGAGAATGTGGAAGCCACATGTAAGTGTAGCCTTCACCTGCTGTCTAATACGGGCACAAAATTGAGGTAGTAAAGGCCTACATGCCAGCTATACATAGCTGCTTTATCTCCATTAAGTAAGTCATACTATTCAGACAATTATATATTTCAAATTAATACCACTTAGGGAATTTGCTGTCTTCTATGAATTCTATCTCCCTTCACCTTCCACCTAAATTTGCAATAATTCTACTTCATGTCTTGTCTTACAAACCACACCAATCTCCTCTACTCTGCCTGTGCTCTGTACTCTCCTAACTGCCTGTGTTTGAGCTCTTCTTTCATTAATATTAACAATTAACATTTACTGAGTGGTTATCGTTTGCCAGGTTTTTTCATAATTGCTTTACATGTACTAACTCATTTAATTCTTATAAATGCAGAATTGACTCCCCATTTTACAAAGAGCTGAGGCTTACACATATTATACAACTTGCTGCAGGAAATACCACTAGTAAGTGTCAGTCCAGAATTCCCTTCCTGCCATGTCCAGTCGTCCAATCCTATTTAACTACCACTTGCTCAATAAAGCCTTTCTTGATGTTCCCAGTCCCAAGAATCCTTTCCTTCTGGTGACCGCTACAGCAATCTATCCGTTCTACTTCCTTGACACTTACCCCACTTAATCTTTAAATGCAGATTAGTTCGAGAATATTCACAAGTAGTGAACTATTCTAGGCACTGGGTATTCAAAGGTGAATAAGACATAGTGTCTGCCACTGAGTAACTTATAGTCAAATAGAATAGATATTCAAAAGATATAAGAATATGATATAGTATTTAATAATTCATACATACACACAATGCAGCTAAAATCCCTGGGAAGAACAGTTGGAAGAATAGGTCATCTGAGCTGAATATCGACCAAAAGGAAATATAGACAATTCCTAGGTTTCTGGCTGGAGCACTTGGGTCAAAGACGGTATCATTCACACATACATGGCATCCAGTAGGATAAGATAGGGCTGGGTTATAAGTTTATTTGGGGATGTGTTAGGTGTTTGGTATTTATGGGACATTTAAATGTGACCATCCATTTGAAATTTGGACATGGTCAGGTAAGAAGTCTAAGGAAGTTCTAGAGGTTTAAGAGTTAACATTTGAGGGACAGAAGTGGGTGGCTTCATCCAATCGCCAGCAGAAGGTAAAAGCAGTATTATTGATTTTTGTTTAACACATTTCTCCTTTTGTTGAGGATATAAACTCCATGACCTAACTCCTTCCACCAGGAGTTTCTTCTCTGCCTCCTCACAAGGGCTTGGCTGTTCCTCTGCTTTACGTGGATGTTGGGACTACAGGGTAAAATCAGTGAAGGATGGCAGTGAAACATTCACTTTTAAGGGTCAGGTAGAGGGAAGTGAACCCCTAAAGGACAGACAAGGCAGGGCCAGTGGAGGATGAAGTAAGCCAGAAGAGAGTGGTCATGGAAACAAAGGCAGAGAGCAACTCAAGAAGAAAAAAGTAGTCGATGAACTACTGTGAAATGGCAAGACTGGTAAGAGTTTACTACTGGATGTTGTGTGGGAATGCAGTAAGTGATGGAAATAGGAAGTAACAATAACAGTAAAAAGAATATAATAATAAATAAAAATAATAAAAATGTCAGAAATCATATTACAGAGTTCAAAGCATGATAGAGTTAAAATATTTATATTTCCCCCTTTTCTGATAATGTGGTAAGTTGCATTAACTGATTTTAAATTTTTAACCAATTTCACTGAAGTTTTTGGGATGTTTGTGCATGAGAGAGAGAGAGAGAGAGAGAGCGCATTTATAGACCGATTCTAAAATGTTATAGAAATTCAAAGATACAAGAAAACCAAAACTATTTAAAAAGAAGAACAAAGTTGGAAGACTTACTAAGTATCATGATTTATTACTAAGTAATAGTAATAATGATCATGCTATATCAGCATAAGGATAGAGATAAAGAGACCAATGTAATTAATAAAATGGAAGAAAAAGAGTTCAGAAACAGACCTTTTATACATATGATATATGTATAGATGATAGATGATATATGTATAGATGGTATATGTATAGATGATAGATGACAAAGAGGACAGATACTACAGTGAAGTAGGGAAACCAGGGTCTTTTCAGTAAATTATGCTAAATAAATTGGATATCCATATGGAAAAAGTATATCTCAAGTCCTATTTCATACTGTATGCAAAAATTAACCTAGGTAGAATGTTCACCTAAACAGAAAAAGTAAAACACTAAGTTTTTATGAGATCATAGGAAATTATCTTTATGATCTTGAGGCAGGTGGGGGTAAGAGTTCTTAAACAAGACTATTTCAGACTTTAAGAACTCCTCTCATCATAAAACGAAACAAAACACCATAGAAAGAGTGAAAAGTCCAACAGTGATGTGGGAGACTATGTCTGCAATACATTTATCTAACAAGAGCTCACAACCAGAATACATAAACTCCTAAACATCAATAGAAAAACAGAAAAATGGCCAAACAGATACTTCCCCAAAGAGGATATTCAAATGGATGAAAAGGAGCTCAAATCCATTATTAAAGAAATGTAAATTAATACTACAATGAGATACCAGAAAGGCTAAAATGAAAAACAAAACAAAGCAAAAAAAAAACAAAAAACAAAAATAGCAAGTATTGGCAGGGGTGTGCAACAGTAGCAACACTCATACAGTGTTCATCCAACATAACCACTTTGGTAATACATACATATATTTAAAGTATAAAGTACATATCCTACTATCCTCCTAAATACATGCTCTACAAAACACCTAACAATGTGCACCAAAGGACACGCGAGATTATTCACAGCAGCATGAATCTTAATAGCCAAAAGTGAAAACAACTCAAATGCCAAATGTCCATCAACAGTAGAATGGATAAACAAAGTATGCTGTATTCATACAATGGGTAATATCCAGAAATAAAAATGAACTATTACTATACCCAGGGATCAATCTCAAATACAATATCAAGCAAAAGAAGCTAGATATGAAAGAACACCTTCTGTGTATTTCCATTTTTTATAAAGTTCAAAAACAGGTAAAACTAAAACCTCATGAAAATTAAAATTGAAATATAGGGATAATGACTCAAATTGGGCTTGAAGTGGGTTTCTGCGAATATTCTGCATTCTGATCTGGTTGCTGGTTTCATGAGTGTATTCATGGTGTACAAATCATGATGATGTCTACTTTTGATCTATGCACTTTTCTGTATGTATATTTCTAATTAGTTAACAGAAAAAAAAAAATCTTGGATTTGATGAACTTGCCTAGGTAAAGGAGAGTGAAGACCTTGACAACCCACAATATTTATAGCCTAAGCAGAGAAGGAGACATTCAGTGAAAGGCATCAGGAAGAGACAAAGATCTACGATCCAGGTCTAATTCATTTTGGCTTTCAGCTACAGAACCCATAGCAGTGTCTTCATTCAATCATTCATGTACCAATTCAACAAACGCTTTGGAGCACTGACCCTGTGCCAATTACTGTGCCAAACTCTAGGCATAGAACAGTTACCAAAAGGAAGTAAATGCTTCTTTTAAGGAGGCATGTGCTTTGTACATTGTACATTAAATTATTTTGAGTGAACAAATTAGTGAATGAATACAAAGCAACATTTGAAGTTGGAAGTCCTGTTAATTGGTAAACTCCTCCTTTTGATTTACAAGCTATGGACATAACCACAGGCTCGCTGAAGCCAGATATAAATGTCTATGTTTCTGCACTGGAATTGGATTTTGTGATTCCTGATTCCCTTATAGGGTTATCAAATGCATGTTTACCCAATTTTTCAAATTCTATCTGGTTTTGTTCTTTATGGCATCTTCAAAATATAAAATATTAAATTTCTCTCTGAAATAAAGTAGAAAAAACAGAATTCAAACTAAATATTATATAGTAGCTCTCTGTATTCCTCTCTCCATAGAAAGCTCAATATCAAGATGAAAGTGAATGAAGTTGTGCTACATGAATACAAATATGGATAATTACAATAAAGTCTGAGACACCCATTTTTTTTACCAGTTATATTTTTACCTATTCATTTGACAAGAAAAACATTTCCCAAGCTTGTGATGACTTAAGAACTCCCTCAAAATGTTTTTCCAGAGTATTCAAGATAGAAATGTGTTAGCATTTGTGTTTGTGTGTTCATACAGGAACAGTAATCTACACAAGTCTTGCTCGGAGGATAAAGAAATACACAATGATGGTTCAGTAATTAGCATCTTCATTATGCTTTGTGCTTTACAAATTATCCTACCACCTTTAGAGCACATCCACCATGATTCTCTCCTTTTTTTCTTAATGTTTATTTATTTATTTTGAAAGGGAGAGTGTGTGTATGCAAACGAAAGAGCACGAGTGGGGGAGGGGCATAAATAGAGGGGGGGAGAGAGAGGATCCCAAGCAGGCTCTATCTCACAGGCTGTGAGATCATGACCTGATCCAAAATCAAGAGTCAGATGCTTAACCAAATGAGCCACTCAGGTGCGCCTCTTTCATTTCTTACATGATGCCATGAGAATGGTTTTTTATCTGTATTTTACACGCACACAAACACAGCACACAAAGGCCCACCATTGAGACACGTGCGGTACCTAGCCCCAGGTTGCTTAAGTGTCACAAACACCACTAGAATCCACAATTTTCAGTCTCTAACTCCAGAGTTTTTTCTACTTACCCCATATAGTACAAAATCTGTCTCAGGTTGGATTTTCTGGAAAGCAAATTCTGAAACAATGAAACGTGCAGTATATTTATTGAGGGAGTACCCTTGCAATTAACACTTGTGAAAGCGAAGGGAAGAAAACAGGTTTCCACAGAGAGAGAAAATGAGCTTGGCCAGCCCACAGGGGAGTCAGGAAATAAAATGGCCCGCATTCTTCCAAAATGGCCAGGCTTTTATATCCCCAGCCTCAGTCATTGGATGTGAGCCACCTAGGAAGGTGGGCCACCTGGGAAGACCATGAGATTGGATGGGGTGACTCTCTACAGCTGATGCAATCCTTGAAGTTGCTGCCAGCTAAAGGCTGTTTACTGACAAGCATTTTTGGCAGCCTGGGTGAACAGCTTCCTTGAAGGGAAAACTGAATAGCACATTTTTCTTTTGTCACCAATCTTACCAATGATCGCTTAAGTCAATCAATATTTTTCTGGTCGTCCTAACTTTCCAACAAGGATATCCTGTTGCTTCCTAAATACTATGGAACTTGTTTGTGGGAACATGTCTCTGGACCACAAATTAACATGGAAATACGGACCTATGGTTATCATTTTTACTCTTCCTTTTAAGCCAAAAGTAGCCAGAGATAGAAAAACTCTCATTTTAATACACAGAAAGTGACCCTTTCTCAATCATACATGGGACAGGCTTCCTGGCTTTTTTTATATTTTGTTAGACAGTGAGTAAGTGTAATGGACATTCAAATATGAAGGCATTTTGGAGAACTTATATCCATGATCATACGACAGAGTAATCTCCCTTAAATTAACTGTGGTACATGTAGTAGTTAGTCTCAATTAATGTCATCGCCCCAAAACCTTATTATAGTTTCAACCTGTAGTACCTCTGTATCCAGCATGCTTTATACATTTCCCTGTGGAGAGGAATAACTTTGTTTTGTCTTAAACGTGTCTGTAACTTCTGCCAGAAAACACTGGCTGCCATCATGATTATCAGCCTCGTCATTATAACAACAGTTATTAAAGTTTTCTATTTTCTAAGACTTCACATGTTTACCTCATCCAGCTTTCACAACAATATTACCACTAAATAAATAGGGTAGAAAGACAACATATATTAGAATGGTCTAGAACCTTTGGAAGTATGGTAGGGGCAACGAGAAGATCTTGACTCACCCCAGGATAGACATTAGTCACACCCTCCCACCCCAACCTGACCATAGAGTTTTTGCTGTGCTTGGGTAAAAACTGCTTAGCGCATGTTACTTAACATCATGTTATTGGTTGGTTGGTAATACAGAAAACATCAACTCTAATAAGTATGTTTAAAAAGAATTTTTAATATGCCATCGGAGAGAAACTGGAAAACAAGAAACAGCAAATCACCTGCTTTTAGAGAAAGGAAAAGATCTTGAGTGATAAAGGTGATAAAGTAGAAAGTGAAACCATAACCTACTGGTGAAATAAAACCATTCAACCAGAAGTGAGCACTAGCACATAGGAAAGCTCCCTCAAATAGTGGTATTTGGTGGAATACTGGTTAGTGTTCTTAAAGAGTGAGACATTTATCTATTAGCTGATTCCTTTACCGCTATTTGGGGCACTGACTTTTCAAAAGTACCTGTGAATTCTAAATATCTACCTTGTTTCTTTTCTCTAAGCATCTGGGTAACTGAATTTACCCAATACCAAATTTACCCAATTTAACCCAATACCAAAGAGGTATTATTGGCAATAAAACTGCTCTATTCTGGAACGTTTTCTTATTCCTTGTTTTGGGGTTCTGCTTGGCAGAAAACCATTGCTACTTTAATAGGAAAATAAGGAACTCTGCACAAAACTCGGAAATAATTTTCATAAGTAATACAGAGGAAAAAAATGGAAAGGGAGCTAACATTAATGGAGGACCTTGAATGTGCCAGGCACTAGGGCAGTTCTTGGCATACATTGCCAGTTATAAAATCTCTGTGAAGAATGCACTGTCATTCCTAGTTTCAAACAAAGGTGCTGGGCTTCAAAGAAGTTGAATGCTACATTAATGACTGAGTGAATAGGAAGTAGGCACTTCCCTAATCCTCTCTCAAAACGCACGTCTAATGGCTGGGCCCCAAATTCTTCTGATCCCCAAACCAGGATCTTCTTGATGCTCTACATATCTGAGGAAGCAAAGACACTGAACCCAAATTTCTTCATCTTTTCCCCCACATTTCTCAGTCTCTCAAACAAATTCCACATCATCAAAGGTCCCTTCTGTTCTCAAAGCACAGTGTCCATAAATCTCCATTTTTCTTCAACTATTACTTCAATGAGTTGCTTGACATTTCCATTATCTCAAAGGTCTCTTCCAGCTATAAAGTAAGGAATAATAACCCCAAGACTATACACTTTCATTAGTAATTTCGTGTCAGAATATATATATATATATATATATATATATATATATATATATATATATGTATATATGTATATATACACATACACATATATAAACAAATATATATCTTCTCCTTGGAAAAGTCTAAGCCATTTTTTCTTAAAGTATTGCTTCTGTTCATTCTTTCTCCCCTCTTCTTCTGGGGCCCCAATTCTACTTATGTTAAGTCTTTTCACTGTGTCTCCATATCCCTTATGTTGTTGTGTTTTGTTTTGTTTTTTGCACTGGCATCCTTTTGTCTGTGTTTCAGGCTAGGTATTTTCTTCTTTCTTGCGCTTCTCTACACTGCTAAATATACAGATAAACTTATCCCCTGAGATACTAATTTGAAATATTGTTGTTTCCATTTATTCTTTTTTGGAGATGTTTATTCCTTTTGTAAATATCAGTTTTCTATGGAAATTTCCCATCTTGTCATTTAATATCTTGAGCATATTAGAGTTATTTGAAATTCATCATTCTTAATATCTGAATTTCTTGTGGTCCTGTTATGTTCTCATAGTCCTTGGTCAATATTTATCTTTTCGACACCCAGTGATTTTTTTTTTATTTGATTGCTACTGCTTTAGTAGCTCTCCAATATCTTTAAGCAGAATTTTTGGGTATAACTTTTCCATTATTCTTAGTGGAAATGTTCATTTCAAACAAGAACACTGCTGGAAGTAGAAATCTCCACATAGAAATCTGAATCTATTTTATACTGGAGGAATAAATCAGTATAACACAGTAGGTGAAAGCTCACACTCCAGAGTCTGATTGCCCCAGGTTTGCATCTGAGTGGCACCATTTATTAACTGTCACTGAGCAAGTAAGTTGGACTTTTTGAGCCATTTTATCTAACTATAAAATGGGAAAATTGAGGCACCTTTCTCAAATGATTATTATGGGGATGAAATGGGACAGTACCCATATAATGTTCAAACTAGTGAATAGCATACAGTTAGTGCTCAATAAATATAAGTTGTTATCACAACCACTTAAATACTACTAATTACTGCCAACATTTCTACCACTTTTACTACCATGAAAAACATAAAAATTCAAGTATATTTACATGCTTCATTTGTATGCTACAGGAACTCTGTAAGATATATAATATGATACTGACTTATACCCATTTTCAATCTCAGAGAGAGTGAGCTTCAGACCATCGAAGTGATTAGTAAAGAGATTACACAACTAAGAAGTAGCCAATCTGACAGTCACACACTGGTTCCTCTGAACCCAAATTTTGAGTTGTTTTTATAAAATCATTTATAGGGTCTCCTGGTGGCTCAATTGGTTGAGTGTCCAACTCTTGATTTCAGCTCAGGTCATGATCTCCTGGTTCCTGACTTTTGATTTCGGCTCAGGTCATGATCTCCTGGTTCATGAATCAAGCCCTGTGTCAGGTTCTGCTTTGTCAGTGCAGAGCCTGCTTGGGATTCTTTCTGCCCCTTTTCTGCGTGTGCTCTCTCTCTCTCTCTCAAAAAATAAATATATATTTTTTTAATAATGAAACAAAATCATTTATAGGACAGTTATAATGTTTAGGGTCTGTCTGGCTAAATGTCCTAGTTTAAGGGACACATATATTTAAATTCAAGACTTAAAGTTTATCTAATCTTGTACCATAATTTTATACATGGGGAAACCAAGTCTCAGAGGGGAAAGGTTTTGGTCTAGTTCATACAGCTAGAAATGGGCAGAGCTGTAGAAAGAACAAAATCCCAGGTTTTTCTCTACTTCAATTCACTCTTTCTGTGTCAAAAATATTTGCCTAGCAATAGCTGTGATTTTGACCCTGAAACATCATTAATAATAGCAATACATTCTCCCTCTCCACAAAGTAGCCAAGTAACAGACAGATGATCTTATTCCTACTGCTAATGCCCCATTATTGTATTATACCACCATTAGCATTGTGTCATAAAATTTAAAAATTTAAGGTAGCATCATCTGCTCAGCCAGAAGGTAAAACCAAGATGGATGTTTATGATGTGTTCAATTTCATTACTGTCTTATTGTGTATGGTTTGGTTTTGTAAATCAATTCAGTAATACCAGTTTCTCATTAGTCTTAGAGGTGTGGTTTTTTTTCCCCAAGTCCATGGAGTATGCAGTAACTATCCATGGAGGAAATAACAACATCAACCTTTTTTAGAAATACCTACTGATTTACAACAATATGTATGGACCTAATGGGTATTATGCTAAGTGAAATAAGTCGGACAGAGAAAGCCAAATACAAGATGATTTCATTTATAGATGGAATCTAAAAAAAAACAAAAAAAAAAAAACAAGAAAATGAAACAGAAACAGATCCATAGATAGAACAAACTAGTGGTTGCCAGAGGGGAAGGGGGAGGGAATGGGTGAAATAGGTTAAGGGGATTAACAGGTACATATTTCCAGTTATAAAATAAATAAGTCACATAGATGTAATGCACAACTTAGGGAATATAGTCAATAATATTGTAATAACTTTGTATGATGACAGATGGTAACTAGACCTATTGCGATCATTTCATAATGTATAAAAATATTATAAATTTTAATGTATAATTATAATATAGAAAAATAATGTAAAAATAACATGTACAGCCTGTATTCTTATATAAAATATATGAATGCATTTTTTAGAATGTATAAAAAATATTTAGTCTTCAATGATTTCTGTCTTGATTCTGCTGCCATCTTACACTTTTTTAAACAATTTCCTTTACTCCCTCTTTTTCCTCTCCTAATCGAGCACATCTTTCTAAGTGTACACACCTGTGGAGTGAATCATGTTAACGAATTCCAACTAAATAGTCCCTTTTCTTCCCAACAGCATTCTTTCCCCAAGTTCAACCTGCAACTTAGTGTGTGAATGAACCAAGGCCACCCTGACCTTTGATTTGTCACCTCTCCTACCTTCAACATTCTTCACGGCTTTAATCCATAGACTATAAATTTAGGAAAGACTATTTTTGGTGCCTCGTATCTTCTCTCTGTTCTCTTCCACTTCCAGTCCCTACCTTACTTTTTAATACTTTCTCCAAGAATTTCAACACTGTTGTAATCATCACATCCAACATCACGTAGGGAAGAGACCGGATCAACCAGCTCACCCTAAATTGAAGATGTGAAGTGTTTCTTTGAAGTAAGATTTGGATTTGCCAAGAGAACCAGAGACTGAAAAGCTTATACCCCAAGACTGAGTAACTGACTTTTTTTGGGTAGAGGTAGGTATTTCAGATAGATGAAATCTGAAATACCTTCTTAGTTTTCCTCAAATCACATTTAATTTGCCTCCACAAAAGTGTGACTAATGTCATATCAAAGAGGAAAGTTTCTATTTTATCAGTTGCAGAAACAGTAAGCCCACTACGTACCCTAGCCCTAAATATTCTGTGGAAAGAATACATTTCCTTTATCTGGGGAGAAATACACTTGGTCCCAAAGGGCACAAATTTCTCAAGGTAAAAACTAACAAAGGATGAACTCAGGAACTGGAAATAAAAGCTAGGTTATTATCTGTAAGACCTCTTAAAAATAAAAATAACAGCTTTTTTGAGATTTAATTCACATACTATACAGTTTACCCATTTAAAATGTATACTCCGATGGCTTTTAGCATATTCACCAGGTTATGCAATCATCATCCTAATCTTATTGGAACATTTTCATCAACCCATAAATATTGTACCCATTAGTAGTCACTCCCCAATTCACAATCCATGAAAAATTAGCTTCTGATGGCAGTTCTAGAGGCGATCCCTGTATGTGTCATATTTGTCGACTTACTTTAAAGGTCCAAAAGCCTGAGAAAGAACTCTTGCAAGTGCTCCGACAATGGCAATCTTGGCCTACCACAGGGCTGTATTGAACACTTGTAGTTGAAACTACAGGCACATCAAATTACCTGCTAGGCGGCATGTGGTCATTCAGTGTGGCTCTCCAAGTCCAGAGAGCAGCTCAGTGTCAAAGCTCAGCCTAGAACCCAAGTGTTTCTGATTCCAGTCCTGAGGCTTTTTCCACTATCATACTGACTTCTTTGGGATAAACTCCAAAAGGTGCTGGAAATAGTTTCTACCCCAGATTCAACATCAAATTCCTCTTGAACATCCTGAACAATGCCTAATATTTCTTTCCCAGAAAACCTCACTTTTGCACATGTAGAAAAGAGGCAGAAATGCACAACAGAGTACAATAAATTACATCCTGGGCCTCCATAGAAAAGTGGAAGGCTTGTGTCCAAGAGGGATAAAGGAACAACTAGAAATCCTGGGGAGGCCCAAACCTCATTTGTGACTTCCCACATTGAGTGAGATCGGCACCTGAGGCAGGTGTGAGCTGAATTATTTCCAGGAGTAATTGCTCTGGGCTTCAGTGACAGTTTTCAGTGCTACAGTGACTTCAACCTGGTAGAAAAAAACAGTCCTTATTGGTCTTTCTTGCTAAAAATTGCTGAGTCAGCTCTCAAATTCTGTCAGTCTGAGACCAACATAGCATAATTTGAAGAGTATAGAAGTAAAAGTTTAGGTCATAGGGCACTGTTAGAGAAAAGTGATGGACCTACAAAGGGAAGTAGGGCAGATGTGCCTTTTCTGTTGTAATAACAGGAAGCTCTGTGGTGACTTTTGCATTTAAAAAAAGTCTGTTTTGTCCAATTCCTTGAAAATATCTCACCTGAGGCAGAGAGTATAGCAGAAAAGGCATAATCATGGGTATATGAAACAACAAACAAAAATCTGTTCCAACCATCGTGACCTTGGAAAAACAATTTCTTCTATATAAGTTAATTTACTCTTCTGATTATATTACGCATTATATAACTGTTTTGAACAGGAGATGGTAAGAGGTATGTAGAGTTGTGTAACAGTACCTAGAACATAGCAAATAGCTATTATTATGAATACTATTCAACTCCCTCCTTCCCTCCACAATTTATCCTCATGTTCTCTCCCCACAATCTTATTGCCAAGGATACTGAAAACTTAGTTTGAGTCAATGACATAGTGATTAAAAGGGAGCTAATATTTACTCCTCCCAATGACATTTAAAAACATCTAAGGGCATTGAAAGATATAATGAAGCTTTTATCCAATGGTAGAATTCTGGCAATAAGTCAATCACTGGAGAAGGTATTTCGGGATGTGTGATGGCCCTTGAAATTACTATACCAAAGAGAATACCTCTTTATTTGATGTGTAAGAGGTACATCAAAGACACATGGTAAAAATGTTTGTTATAGACATCAGCTGTCATGTGGGATACCTCATAATAGGCTTTCATAATGACAGAGTTCTGACCATATCCATGTTGGTCAGGAGTTTTCAGCAGACTCTGGGTAAGTTGTTTAACTTTGTGAGCTTCTGTCTCTCTGTCTGTCACATGGGTTTAACTGGCTCTTTCCCCGAATAAAGGGGGATGTGCAATTCTCTGTCGAGTTCTGGGTGGGAAGACGGGGATTACAGGATGTAGGAGATGGAGTAAAAGAAGAACAGAAAGATATCCAGGGGTGAAGTTGGGATCAGGAAAAATAAACAGTGCTACCACAGAAGGTCTAGAGAAATTCTCAAAGGCTGAAGTGCATTTGATGGGCTCAGGAGGCACTTCCTATATATGGAAAATAAACTGTTATGGACACTAAAGTAACTGTCACAAGAACTCCATCTTGCCTGATCATCTCACAGAGTTGTTCTGCAATCCAAATAAAATAATCTGCATGATGACAATTTGAATGTCAGAAGTATTATTATTGCAACTTTATGATAAAATTGACTTTTTATACCAGAGAAAAAATATGTCCTGACCATTAAAGGATAAATTAGATTTCACAGCTAGTTCAGAATTTAAAGTTAACATAAAGACAAACAAATAAGTTATTATATGGTTACCGGTCAGCAATATGGGCATAGGGAAAGAACACTGTAGTTACAGGTAAGAGTCAGATATTGCAGTTCTGGCCGTGCACTTAGCAACTATGTGACCTCAGGCAAGAAGTGTAACCTTAGTTGCATCATCTGAGGAAAAAATAGGGATAATTATGCCTGTCTTAGTGCATTAATGGATTTTTGTTAGGATATAGAGATTGCAACATGAAAGCACTTCGTAAATGGAAATGTGATACAAAAATTGTAATAATAGGTAAAACTTAACCTTTTCTGAATTTCACCAGCATTAAACTCACCAGAAATTCTTGCCATGGCATTATACATCTTTCTGATAAATCTGTCCCATGGCCACCCCTAAACAGTTAAACACGCAAACATGCACACACACAGAGAGATTTCAAGCTGTCTTTATAAAGTCAGATGTGTCCTCAGAGAACAAGTGGATGAAACACACAAGTGGGCTGGACCTCACCCATTAGAACCATTTCTATGAAATATATACAAGGAGCTTTGTTATCCTCCTGGAAATTAATAGGTTCCTTTGAGCAGAACTGGGATGGGGTACTTTGCCCCCCAGTCAGCAGCAGCCTGACTGGATGACTTCACCTCCTAAGGCTATAATTGCACTGAGAGCAACTCGCATCAAGCCAGTTTCAGAAGGATTGCTTCTTTCTCTATTATCTTTTTTCTTCTTAAGAACAGGCTCTCCTCAGCTGACATTCTGCAGTAGGAGGAAGACAAGTGACATCCAAGGGCTCATAGCCAAGTGTTTGATTGGAACATTGATACTGAATGTGTCTTCTCAGAGCTGCTGGAGCCCAAATTACCCACGCCCCCACCCTTTTGGCATATGGGCATTTTGCAGTGAAAACCAAGTTGGCATCTGGGCTCATCCTTAATGATCTATCTTATAGCAACATTTAGGGCTGTATTTAAATGTCCCAGATATATTAATAATAAAAAAAATGCAGTAAAATTAAACACCAAGTTAAATCAGGTTTTATTTAATTGTTTTTATTAATATGGATAAATTTAGAGTCAGGCAGAAAATACAGGCACTTGGTCCTTTACTGGATTAGGGCTTAATTTTATTTTTATTTTCATTGTGTGTTTTTTAATTTGCACAATTAATGCATGCAAGAGTATAAAACTCAGATAATATAAAAAACAAAGGAAAGGAGGAAGCTTTACTTACTATACTGCTATTTGAGATATAAGAAAACATTTTTTTACAAGAAACATGAATAAACTTACATAAGAAATTACAATTGAAGTTAGAAGCAAAAAATGAAATATAATCAGACTTACAACCAGACAGGGAAAGAACATTCCTTAGTAAATCAGCTCAATTTCAGTACTCTCACTAATTAGTGTAAAGAGAGCTTTCAACAAAATTACTAATTAGATTTTTATGAACAATTAGTAATAGGTAAAGTAGAAAAGTACAAAAGGTATAACCGAATAGAGTTAAAGAGAGGTCTATTATTTTTGCCAGGCATCTACATTAAATGTGTAGATGTAAACTATGATTGGGACGCCTGGGTTGCTCAGTCAGTTAAGCATCTGACTTCGTTTCAGGTTATGATCTCACAGTTTGTGGGTTTGAGCCCCACGTCAGGCTCTGTGCTGACAGCTCAGAGCCTGGAGCCTGCTTCAGAATCTGTGTCTCCCTCTCTCTCTGTCCCTCCCCTGCTCATTCTCTCTCTCTCTCTCTCTCTCTCTCTCTCTCTCCCTCAATAATAAACATTAAAAAAAAAAACTAAAAAAAGTAAACTATGATATTTCCTATTAGATCTATCCAATGTTCATTGCATCATTAGTAAAGTTCATTTCATTTAGGTGTTTATATATACATATTTTATCTTTAGTTTAAATATTAGAAACGTGGGGCGCCTGGGTGGCGCAGTCGGTTAAGCGTCCGACTTCAGCCAGGTCACGATCTCGCGGTCCGTGAGTTCGAGCCCCGCATCAGGCTCTGGGCTGATGGCTCGGAGCCTGGAGCCTGTTTCCGATTCTGTGTCTCCCTCTCTCTCTGCCCCTCCCCCGTTCATGCTCTGTCTCTGTCTGTCCCAAAAATAAATAAAAAACGTTAAAAAAAAATATTAGAAACGTTTTTTTCTTGCAGTATCAGTGTTCAATAAATCGCAGAAAGAATGCCTCTTTTTATTCTTTTTTATTTTTGAGGGGTAGGTTGGCAGGGGATATCAATCACCTTTGCAAACCTAGCCTCAAAATCCATGTTCAAGGTGAATGGTCTATGTGTTCATCCACCTTTATGAACTGATTGATCTGTTATAAATCTATTTTTTTTTCCTACCTGAGACTGATCAGATTTTTACTCCGTTTACATGTCAGGTTTAGACGTACTTTCCTTGTCTTCATTTATATTCTGAAACAAGGATGACAATTAATAAGATCTCTTTGCTCTTTTTAAATTATTGAATGAATTTGACATATATCATTGTGTAAGTTTAAGATGTACATTGTGTGACTTTGATACATTTATATACTATAATATGATGGCCACTTATTATCAGATTGCATATTTATAGTACAATATTGTCTTATTCACTACACTGTGATTAGATACACTGTGATTAGATTACTAATTGTTGCAGGTTGTTCTCTTAAACAACGTCAATTTTTTCCCTTCACTTGCATCCCTTCATAACCACCATTTTACTCTCTATTTTTTACAAGTTTGACTTTTTAAGATTCTACATACAAATGATATCATACAGTATTTGTCTTTCTCTGTCTGAGTTATATCACTTAGCATAATGTGTTTGAGGTATACCCATGGCAGGATATCTTCCTTTCTCGTGGTGGAATAATATTCTATTATGCATACAGATCACATATTTTTTGTCCATTCATCCATTGATGAACATTTCGGTTGTTTCCATGGCTTGCCTATTGTGAACATGCTGCAATAAACATGGGAGGGTATATATCGCTTCAAATTCCTGTTTTCATTTCCTTTCCTTTCACTCTCATTTCCAGAAATGGAATTGATGGATCATACAACAAATCAATTCGTATCTTTTTTTGGAAACTCGATATTGTCTTCCATAAGGGTTGGATCAATTTACATTGCCACCAACACTGTCTTTTCACCACATCCTCCCAGCACCTGCTGTCTTTTGTCTAGTTGATGATAGCCATTCAAACAGGTATGAGGTGATATCTCTATGTGGTTTGAATTTGCATTCCTTTGATGTTTAGTAATGTTGAACTTCTTTTCATGTGTTTGTTGCTGTCTGGTTTCAAACTATACTGCAAAGACATAGTTATGAAAATAGTACCATATGGGCACAAAAAATATATATACATAGACCAATGAAGCAGAATAGAGAGCCCAGAAATAAAACCTAGCAGATACAGTAAACTAATACGTGACAAGAAAGCCAAGAATACACAATGGGGATGGGGTGCCTGGGTGGCTCAACGGATCAAGTGTCGCACTTCAGTTCAGTTCATGATCTCACAGTTCATAGGTTTGAGCCCTGCATGGGGCTTTGTGCTAACAGCTCAGAGCCTGGAGCCTGCTTTGAATTCTGTCCTCTCTCTCTGCACTTCCCCTGCTCATGCTCTGTCTCTCAAAAGTAAATAAACATTAAAAAAAAAAAAAGAATACACAATAGGGAAAGGACAGTCTCTTCAACAAATTGTGCTGGGAACACTGGAGAAATATATGCATAACAATTAAATTATACTTCTAGCTTAACACTATTCACAAAAAATAACTCAAAATGCATCAAAGACTTAAACATAAGACCTGACACCATAAAACTCCTAGAAGAAAGCATACAAAAGAAGATCCTCAATATTGGTCTTGGCAACATTTTTTTTAATGACACCAAGAAATATAAACAAGAAAAGTAAACATCAGCAAATGGGACTACATCAAACTCAAAAGCTTCTGCACAGCAAAAGAAATAATTAGCAAAATGAAAAGGTAATGGAAGAATTTTGTAAACCATATTTCATATAAGGGTAATATCCAAAAAAAGAATTTCCTTGTTTTTACCTAAACCACTTAGCTCAGGATTCAAGGTAGAAGTTCAGTTCCATGGATAGCACCCCAAACAAGGGATGTTGTTAACCCTATAAAGTAAAGAATGATCCACATTCTCAAGGACCTTACAATAAAGTCCTATAAAGTAGAATGATCCACATTCTCAAGGACCTTATAATATTCTTTCAGAGAACACAATGAATCATGAAAAAATAAGAAAAAGAAGAAAGAAAGAAAGAAAGAAAGAAAGAAAGAGAAAATCGACCTATAATTATAATTTTATAAAATAAAAGGGGACACAGGGGAATTGATAATAATCCAATTACTTGGGTCTTATTCAAGCTACTTCCTCTCCCTGAGCAGCAGTTCTCCCATTTTTACATAAAGAAATTAGATTACACCAAAGATTTCCAGGTTGTTATATTCTCAATCTAGTGAAATTTTAAAAATCAAATTTTGATGACCAAGATAGGATTCTTAGCCTTCAGTTTTGACAAGTAAGGGAATTGAAAATAATTTTTACCTATCAGCATTGTTTCCTTAAAAAAAAAGACATTTTAACACCAAAAAAAAAAAAAAACACCCCACAATCACAGAATAAAGAACAGCACTTACCAAAGTAGGAAACTGGATTTATTTATTCAAAAGACATGTATTGAATGCTTGTTGTGTGCTATGCTGTTCTTGGTGGTAAGGTAATACCATGGTGAGGAAGCAGACAAGTCTTAATGGAGATCCCATGCAGGAGACTAGGGAGTGGCAACTTTTGCAATCTACCCATTGTACTGATTTATTTAGTCATTTAACCAGGAACTAATGGAAACATCATGCAAACACTCATTCTTGGACCAGAATTTGGAAAACACTGCTCCAGAAAATCAATAGTTCCAAGATCTTATGGTTAATAAGGTCCAGAGTCTCTATCATAAATAATTAGAACAGGGAGTTACTAATGTTGGTTAGAAAAATTTTAACCCAATAAAAGAATCTAAGAGAACATGGAAAGCATCTTATTGTATTTTGATTTTAGGTTGGTGGGAAATGAGGTAATTAAGAAATCTTCAATTTTCCTTGGGATTCATTATTTCCCACTCACTGTCCAAAACAGTAATACACTTAAGATATCATTATTATCACCATTATGCTCATTATATTGCCCTCTCTGGTAATGCAGAATGGGGGATCACATCCAAACTTCCATAGGATACTGATAGAAAGGGATGACATAGTATTTCCAGGAGATCAGAGAAAATTTAATGTTCTTAATTTGGGTACTTTCTTTGTCTTAGAAGTTGTGATTATAAAACCACTGGAGGGGCACCTGGGTGATTCAGTTGGTTGAGGTTCTGACTCTTAATTTCAGCTCAGGTCATGGTCCCAGGGTTGTGGGATTGAATTCCTCATTGGGCTCCGCACTTAGCACAGAGCCTGCTAAAGATTCTCTCTCTCTTTCCTGTTGCCCCTCTACCCTGCTCACACTCTCTATCTTAAAATAAAAATAGATAGATGGATGGATAGGTGATAGAAAGATAGGTAGGTAGGTAGATAGATGATAGAAGAAAGAAAGAAAGAAAGAAAGAAAGAAAGAAAGAAAGAAAGAAAGAAAGAGAGAGAGAGAGAGAGAGAGAGAGAGAGAGAAAGAAAGAAAGAAAGAAAGAAAGAAAGAAAGAAAGAAAGAAAGAAAGAAAGAAAGAAAGAAAGAAAGAAAGAAAGAAAGAAAGAAAGAAAGAAAAAATAATGACACTGGAACTAGCTTGTCCAGGTTTTCTCCAGATTTAAACAAGATAAGTGAATATACAGATTGCAATCATTGGCTGAACAATGTTGTCATTTGTCCATGTGATGAAAGCCCTGAGAAGTTCATTTTGAGGATTCCTGATAGTTATTTACAATGAAGAAGAGGGAGCCAATGATCTTCCATGACTTTTACAGAATCATTCCCTTACCAATGAGATAGACAAGATGGAGTTCTTGTCACTTCTCCTAAAGTTTTGGCTGAATCAGACTAACATACAGGATAAACTGCTTGAAGATAAATTAAAATGAGTATAACTGGAGAAGACACTCAAGCCTACTGAGTTGACAAGGATGGGGGGGAGGAAATGGAAGTGGACTTGTAGCATAAGTCGGTATAGATGGGGCACAAATCATGTCAGCACTGAGTCATGAGAGGGATGACTAAAAGACACCCAGTTGTCATGGAGAAGCACAAAGAGAATGAGAAAGTAATAATGATGCTTAAGTACAAGAATATCATAACTAGGAAAACCATTGCATTGACTCAAGGAACATGAAGACCTTTGTTCTGCTTATGATTCTATTGATAATTCACGGTATGACACTGGAAAAATCACCTGCTTTCTTTCTGATTCAGTTTATCTCTGCTGTATGCACTGGGTAAGTTAAGTTATCCTGTTCTGTGGGATATATCTGTATGCACTCAGGAAGCAATACAGTTGATGGTTGAAAGTAAAGATAACTGTAGTCAAACAGACCAGGGTTCAAATCATGGACCTACGACTCACCAGCCACATAGCTAAGTCATGCTATTTACTTTCTGCCTAATTATCTTAACTGGCAAAATGGGAAAAAGAACAATATAAACATCATATGGTTTTGTGAGGATTAAAAAAATATCCCTGTAAAGCTCTTAGTTTAATATCAGACACACAATACTATTATTACTGTGGCCACTGCACACTGGACTTTTTGGATCATATCCTCACCTGGCAGAAGCTACAGCAAAGATTAAGTATCTCCAGGCCCTTTTGCTTATCATGTGCCTACACAATATAACAAACCTACTAGCCTGAAGGAAGGAAGTGAACTCTCAGAGTTATCATCAGATATGAAAAATAGCGGCCAGTGCATTTTCCCTTATGCTTGTTGTTACATACATCAAAAACTGTGTGTGTGTGTGTGTGTGTGTGTCCACCCACAAACTAGAAATCACACTCAGTTTGCTACCTAGTTTTTATTCCCCTGTGCTCCCAGGCTTCAACCTGGTTGAAGCAAAAGAGATGTTAAATGCCACAGGGCTAGGGAAAACAGACAAAGACAACTTCTGTTTCTCTTGAGTAGTAATCCTTTCTGGCAGAAATGTGAGTCAGTTCAAATGTCTTTCCTCTGGAAAGACAGGTCTGTTTTCACCATACTGAGTATTGCATTAAATTTTCACAAAGTATAAGAAATTTAATTTAACAAATATTTATAGCATACCAATCATAATTCAGGCACAGTGTTTGCACTGTGCAAGGAACAGGAGTTTATGAGATAAATAAGACATTTGCCCCTGTTCTCACTTCCCCTTACTACTCTCTACTTAAACAAACATGCGTGCACACATGCACATGCACGTATATTTAGAGAATTGAAAAAGTATAACATATGAAGTGGTTCTTCAAGTCCCCCCACCCCCACCAGCAGTATCAGCATCACCTAGGAATCTTTTAGAAATGCAAATATCAAGGACCTATTCCTGATCTTTAGAATCAAAAACTATGGGGGTAGTTCCCAGAAATCACTGTTTTAACAAGCCCTCTTGGGGATTCTGATGCACACTCAAGTTTGAGAAAACTTCTCAAGTAGAACTTTACATTGAGCATCTCTTGCAAGAGAAAAGGCATCAAATCACAAAGGACGAGAACAAGAGAAGAAAGGAATAGATAAAAAAAAATACCCCAAAACACCCAATTAACTAAATGGCAATAAATACATACCCATCAATAATTACTTTAAAAATAAATGGACTAAATGTTCCAATCAAAAGACATAGGGTAGATGAATGGATAAAAATATAAGACCCATCTATATGTTGCCTACAAGAGACTTACTTCATATCTAAAGACACACTTCAGATCTTAAGATAAACACAGACTAAAAGTGAAGAGATGGAAAAAGATATTCCATTCACATATTTACAAGTGTTATATCTTATTGTTGGACTGATTCTGATCCCTTTATCTTTATGTAATGACCTTTGTCTCTTATTACAACTTTTATTTTATCTGATATAATTATTGCTACCCCAACTTTCTTTTTGTTTCCATTTTATATATGCTTGTGTATCCTTAACTAATTATTGTAGATATAGTCAATTTTACAATTTTTTGCAACCTTCATACTAGCTTTCTAGTTGGTTGATCCATTATGTTTACTATACGTTTGCCTTCACCAGTGAGATTTTTTTCGTGTGTGTGTGTGTGTGTGTGTGTGCCTTCTCTTTGCTACTTAAAGAAATGCCTTTAATATTTCCTGTAAAACCATTTTAGTGGTGATGAACTCCTTTAGCTTTTGCTTATCTGGGAAACCTTATCTCTTCTTCAATTTGAAGGATAATGTTAGCAAATAGAGTACTGTTTTGTAAAAAACATTTTTTTTTTCCTTTCAGCACTTTGAATATGTTATGTCACTCCCTTCTGGCTTACAAATTTTCTGCTGAAAAATCAACTGATAGCCATATGGACATTTCTTCAGACGTAACCTTTTTTCTTGGTGCTTTTAAGATTCTTTATCTTTTTTATATTTTAATTTTAATGTGTCTTGGTGTAGATTTCTTTGGGTTCATTGATTAGGACTTCCTGTGCTTCATAACTGTATGTCTGTAAACTTCCAGGTTAAGAGAGTTTTTAGCTATTATATCTTCAAATAACTTTTCTGCCCTTTCTCTCTCTCTTTGCCATCAGAGATCCCCTATAATGTGAATGTTGGTATACTTGATGTTGTCCCACAGGACCCTTAAGCTATTCTCATTTTTAAACAATTCTTTTTCTTTTTTTTTTCTTTTTTCTTGCTCTTCTGTGAGTTTGAGTGATTTCCACTACCCTGTCTTCCAGATCACTAATCCATCCTTCTGTATCATCTAGTCTGCTATTTATTTCTTCTAGTGCATTTTCCATTTCTATTATTGTATTCTTCAGCTCTGATTGGGACTTTCTCTTTTTTTAAGTTTATTTATTTTGAGAGAGAGAGAGAGAAAGAGAGAGCATGAGCAGAGGAGGGGCAGAGAGAGAGAGAGTGAGAGAGAGAGAATCCCAAGCAGGTGGCAGGTGCAATGCCAGCACAGAGCCTGACATGGGGTGCGAACTCACAAACCCATGAGATCATGACCAGAGTCAGAATCCAGAGCTGGATGCTTAACCCACTAAGCCACCCAGGTGCCTCTGATTGGTACTTTCTTATATTTTCTATGTCTTTGTTATCTCTTTTCTGTTTTTTATGTTTTCTATTTCTGTTGTGTTCTTCCATTCTTCTCTTGACTTCAGTAAGCCTCTCTATGACCATTACTTTGAATTCTCTATTGAGTAGATTGCTTATCTTCATTTTGTTTAACTCTTTTTCTGAGGACTTGTCTTGTTCTTTCATTTAGAACATATTCTCCTATCTCCTCATTTTGCCTAACTCTCTGTGTTTGTTTCCATGTATTAGGTAGTTCAGCTACATATCCAACCCTTGAAGGAATGACCTTATATTGGAGTTGTGCTCAGGGCCCAGAAGCACAGTTCTCCCACCCACCAGGTCTAGGTGTTCCAAGGGAGTCCCTTATGTGGGCTGTATGCACCATCCAATTGTGGTGGGGCTGTGACTACTGCAGGCACACTGGTGTGTAGGGTTATAATCTTCTCAGCTGTGAGTACCAGCCAAGGCACATGGGGTGCAGAGTTCTCATCAGGACAAGCTCCCTGGTTGTTAGCAGTCTAGAGGGAAGATTCCCAAAATGGATCCCACCAGTGCCTGGCTCAGTAGGATGAGATAGCAAAAATGGCTGCTGCCAGTGTGTCAGTCTCCAGGGATAGTCCCAGCTATGTCCCACCTCTCCAGCAGGCACTCCAAGTTTAGTAAGTGTATCTCCTTCACCTATGGTCTCTGTGTTCTTTGATTTTGTTTTTGTACTGGTTTCTGAGTTGAGTGAGTCTCTATGTTAGCCTTTTAAGAGCAGGTTTTACTTTCCCTACAGTTCTACAGTTTTCCTGGACATATTCTTTATTGGTTTTCAAAGTCAGTTGCTTTAGGGATTCATCTCTCCTGTGCAGAATCTAAGGATTGGGGTGTCTGATGTGAAGCTCAAATCTCTCACTCCTCAGAGAAAAGTCCATACCTCTGAGATCCTTTGCTACTATAGAACTCCATGCCTGAGGTGTGGCTTTTTTTTTCTTAACAAGGATTTTATCTTTGCCTCTTCTACCTATCTCATTGCTGTCCCTTGTTGTGGTGTCTCTGTACATCCGGTTTCTAGATCCCCTTCAGAAGGAATTATTCCATACGTACTTGTAGATTTGTTGTGTCCAGGAGAGAGGGTAAACTCAGGATCTTCCTATGTTGCCATCTTGAACCTTCTCCCACTACTTCTTCCACTCTTGATATATCCTTCCATGCAGAGAGAATTTTAATATGTATGATACTCCTAGACGTTTCTTCTCATTTAATGGGTGCGCCAAGAGTAAATGGAGTGACTTATATAACAGGTAATTTGAGAAAAGAAGTTATGCATGGTCCTTTCAACTGTTCCCTTTTTTTCTCTCATAAGTGCAGTGCCCACAGGAAGTAGGTATTCATTCTCTTCCAATCTTACATTCCACGATTCGAATCATGGGATATAGTTAGGAAGTTCATGGGCTCTTAAGCTAAGATATATCTTCCATTCTAATCTTAACAAATGTGTGACTGTTTACTTCCATTTGCCTTACTTTTTGTCTTCTGACTGTCAGAATCCAGGAAGGAAAGAGGGGTCCTATTTATTAGACTCTTTTGAAGACTCTAAAACACGATGTGTCAAAAGTCAAAAAAAGAAAAAAAAATGGGTTTGCCCTTTGCCCCAGGTATTCTCTTCTACCTATACTAAGAAAACAATCAATAATGTGGTCACAAATTTTGATAAAAAGTGTCCATCACTGGGGCGCCTGGGTGGCGCAGCCGGTTAAGCGTCCGACTTCAGCCAGGTCACGATCTCGCGGTCCGTGAGTTCGAGCCCCGCGTCAGGCTCTGGGCTGATGGCTCGGAGCCTGGAGCCTGTTTCCGATTCTGTGTCTCCCTCTCTCTCTGACCCTCCCCCGTTCATGCTCTGTCTCTCTCTGTCCCAAAAATAAATAAAAAACGTTGAAAAAAAATTTAAAAAAAAAAAAGGAAAAAAAAAAGTGTCCATCACTGTTTAAAAATGTAAGTATTATTTTAAAGTTAAATATCCAATAAGTGGAGATTATGCTATCTCAAATGTAATAAAACGGGGTACAACTCCAAATCATTTTTTTTTCAAATAAAACTGATGACACTGGAAAATTCTTATGGAACAGTGTTTAGTGAAAGAAGACATCACTCAAATACTATAAATACACACACACACACACACACACACACACACACACATGTTAAAAAAGATCCTAAATCTAAATGTTAATCTTCTAGGAAAAAAACTAACTTTATTTCTCTTTCCCAAAAGGGAAAATCTGTAAGAGATGACTATCGTGGCCATGTAGACAGTATCTCATGCTTAAAGTGATTGGAAAATGGCATTATATTGAGGGGATGGTGTCAGGAAGGGTTGAATTAATCTCCTGGTTCTACTGTCTACCTATTATGCTTACTGTGTCCTTTCCTTGGCCTCAGCTTCTGCATCTGTAAAAACAACCATCTGGAATCAATGATCTCCAAGACCCCTTCTTACTCCAACATATTAGGATTCCATGATTTCATCACTAAAAATTTTATGTTGAGTAGCTGAGTCATTCTAGCCAATTAAGCTAGAAGGCTGATAATTCTTCAATGAATAGGAGGAGTTAATTTACCTAGTTAGGTCACTATAACGCTCAAACACATTTAATGGTGCAGTGGTACAGTAATACTTCTAAACATTTTCCGAGTTACTCAGACAATCTACAGAAATCATCTAGACTTCCATACTTACAATTTCCTTTTTCTGTTGATCTCTTTTTTGCTTGTTTGTTTTTTAACTCCTCCTTCTGAAAATGGAGAAAGGAAAATATGTTGGTCTTAAAAAAAATTATCATTTGAAAGCCTCAATGACTGTCAAAAAAAAGGTCTCATCAAATATTTGTTCCTGCGATACAAAGGCACTTAAAAACCCATGAAAAAAAAGCACATAAAGAGAGAAAATTGGTATCATTTTATATTTGTTTTTAAAATGGGGGAAATAATTATTCCTATTCAGTTGCTCATTGTAGTGCCATCATCCTTAATTTTTTATTGTTTCTTCTTCTGACATAACTCAGCAAAATGATTTAGTGTGTTTCTCTCTCTCTCTCTCTCTGCCTGATAATTTCATAAGCTCTAGTTGTTTCTGAAGGATAATGATTCAACTCAGGTTTGGTGCCTGCTGGATCCTGTCTCCCTGAAATTGGACATTAATGATAACCTCAGCCCATACCTTCCAGATAAAAGAGGGACTTTGAAAAAATAGAAACAGCATGACTCTTTATTTTTCCAGAGGTGAAGTCTCATATTTCACCTTTTTTTAATTAAGCAATAAGTTAGATGTCAAGAGCAATTACAGCCTTGAAGGTCAAAGCTTGCTTAATTAAAAAATTGGAAGGGCCTCTCCTTGTTCAACTATTTTGAAAGCACTAGAGACCTTTCACATCCACCTGAAGAGTCAAAGGAAGTCAAGGCCAAATAGGCTAATACTTTGCCTTGGAATTCAGATTCTTGTTGCCTCCTGATGGGCTGCATTGGCCTCCACAAAAGCCTATAAATCTGATACACAAATTGAAGTATGGCATTATGACCCAAATCCGCAAATAGGTAATATTCTAAGAGTGCCATTGAGTGGCAGAGAATTTTAGCATTTATTAGGCTTTAGCAGATGGGAAGCAAATGTTCCAAATACTAGATCTTCAATGGGTCCTTTTTCCTCAGTATATCTTCATTTCTTCAGGTGTGACCCTAGAAATGCCATTATTAGAATCCTTTGTGGGGTTTGATACAATGTAGTTTCTATGACCTTACCCCAAGTAATGAATCAGAATCTCTAGGAATGGGTTCCTGGAATCTGCATTTTTTAGGTCCTCTAGCTGATTCTTATGCACACTAAAATTTGAGAAGCTATAAATCTGGTCCATTTTCCTCATTTTATCAATGAGAAACTAAGATTCAGAGAAGAGAAGCATCTCTGCTAATCACTTTAGAGATAGAATTACAATCTATGTCCTATCATTTCACATTCAGATCCTTTTCCACAACCAACCAGATTACCTAGATAAACCCATGTGACCAGTTTTTCCTAAAGTTAGTATAATATATACTATGCACACTTTCCCCAAAGGATTCTTCAAACAATTCGTCATAATGACTAATAATATTCCTATATTCAGTTTAAAAGGTATGAGCCATCTTATAACATAATAACATAATCCTGAATGCCATTCCTCCCAACCCATTCTTAATTCTTTTGCATATTCTTGCAATTATATTTCTATCATTAACATTTGATGATGCATTGGATTTTAGCAATCTGAGATATTCCTGAATTTAGAGGTCATTCTCTAAACATGCCTACAATGATGCTCCTTTTGTAATTCAATCCATGCTCTCCAAACAACACAAACACCAAGATGTAACTGATCTTATAAACCCATGCAACATAGAACTGCAGAAAGAGTATAGATCTAAGAGTCAGAATATTTGGTTTCAAATACTTTTTCAGTCACAAATTAACTGTAGACTGGTTATTTCCCTCTGGACCTATTTATTCATTTGTGAAAAGAGGGGACAGTTCTTTAAAATAGGCCCTTCAAGGGGCGCCTGGGTGGCGCAGTCGGTTAAGCGTCCGACTTCAGCCAGGTCACGATCTCGCGGTCTGTGAGTTCGAGCCCCGCGTCAGGCTCTGGGCTGATGGCTCGGAGCCTGGAGCCTGTTTCCGATTCTGTGTCTCCCTCTCTCTCTGCCCCTCCCCCGTTCATGCTCTGTCTCTCTCTGTCCCAAAAGTAAAAAAAATTAAAAAAAAAAAAAGTTGAAAAAAAAAAATTAAAAAATAAAATAAAATAAAATAAAATAGGCCCTTCAAGAATTTACCTAAGGGATACAAGAGTGCTGATGCATAGAGGCATTTGTACCCCAATGTTTATAGCAGCACTTTCAACATAGCCAATTATGGAAAGAGCCTAAATATCCATCGACTGATGAACGGATAAAGATGTGGTTCATATGTACAATGGAATACTCCTTGGCAATGAGAAAGAATGAAATCTGACCATTTGTAGCAACATGGATGGAACTGGAGAGTGTAATGCTAAGTGAAATAAATGAGGCAGAGAAAGACAGATACTATATGTTTTCACTCATATGTGGATCCTGAGAAACTTAACAAAAGACCATGGGGGAGGGGGAGGAGAGGGGGGAAAGTTACAGAGAGGGAAGGAGGCAAACCATAAGAGACTCTTAAATACTGAGAACAAACTGAGGGTTTATGGGGAGTGAGGGAGAGGGGCAAGTGGGTGATGGGCATTGAGGAGGGCACCTGTAGGGATGAGCACTGGGTGTTGTATGGAAACCAATTTGACAATAAATTATAATTAAAAAAAATAGTCCCCTTCAATTGCTTTAAGTCTGTGAAGAAAAGCAGGAAAACTAGGACCCTGTGCTGTCACTAACTCACATTGTTCTTGAGGAATGTGAACAATCAGGAGATGCCAATATCTCTAATTATATCAAGATGCCAAAGTAACAATGGTCAGTGTGTACTATTATTTAGCTGGGGAGGAGCTCCAGGAACTGTTGAGTTCCCTGTGGTTAAAGAGGAAGAAATGAATGAGCTCCTGCCAGAGGTGTTAATGAGGTCCCAGCATTTATGTGAGAGGGCAGAAGAGATTTCAGGGAAAAAATATCTCTAGAGGATTTAGTAAACCTATGGTTTTTCTGCAAAGGCTAAGGAGGCTAGGATGGAAGTTTTCTCGAAGAAGCAGAGTAGAAATTTGAAGTCCAGAAAGTTCAGCTTCAAACAAGCTGTGGCTAAACAATTCAAGCTAATTAAAGCTTTCTCAAATGAATAGGGAAGAAATGCATGTGTGAATTTGGTTTCTCTTCAATGATTCCACAGTTAAAAAAAAAAAGCTAATAGAAATGTGCCCTGAGCATCTAATTACCAGTAGGAGCTTCTGAAATAGCAAGAACATGTGTAGACCTGCCAACAAGAAAGTTGGACTTGAATTTTACCTGTCATATGTTAGTAGTGTGCTTATATATGAGCAGTATGTAAGTTACATGATGCTTCTAAGTCTCCCTTCCTTTCTCATTGACTGGGATTAATAATGCCTTCAGTGCCTCTCTCAAGTGGTGGAAGAGAGACAAAAGTCAATAAGAGATGGTATGATACAAGCATATTAAACTTTTTTATTCAAGTGCAAGGATAAGTAATATGGCATTACCGAAATAAACCAAACTTGGTCATGATTATGATATGTGTGCGTGTGTGTGTGTGTGTATTTATCATGATAGTATTTAATTTAGAGGATATATATATATATATATGTATATATATATATATATACTTCAGTGAAATTGATCTACAACTTTTATTCTTCATTAATTCCTTGTTTACTTAATAAAATATGTTGAGGAGTGTATCCTTTTCTCTGTTCATTCAAAGAATTTATTAAAGATTAAAGTTACTTTTCCCTTAAAATGTTTGAAAAAATTCTCCAATAAAGCCATTTGAGCTTGGAGTTTACTTGTAGGAAGATTTTTAATTAAATATTTTATTACCTTAATTAGTATAAGATTATTCAGTTTTCTTTTTTTCTTCTGGGTCAATTTCGAAAGATTTTTTTTTTAATTTATTGGTATAAAATGGTTTATTGCTAACTCCTTACTTTTTTATACATTGACAGGATTGAAAATGATGTTATATCTTCATAATTACTAGTTATTTGATTCTTATGTCTTTTTGATCAGTCTCAGCGGTGGTTAATCAACTTAAGTGTTTCAAAGAATCAGTATTTGTCTTCGTAGATTCTATTGAATATGTGCAGTCTTTTAAATTAATTTCTGTTATCCTCTTTCCTTTCCTTGTACTTGCTTTGCTATTCTTTTTTCTAACTTCATTATGTAGATACTTAGCTTATTCCTTTCATGCTTTCTTAATTTCTACTATATAAACATAGAACTGTGAATTTCCCTCTGATCATTGTTTATTGTGATTTTTGATGTGCAGTATTTTTCTTCTTGTTTGGTTAAAATATATTCCATGGGGCGCCTGGGTGGCTTGGTCGGTTAAGCGTCCGACTTCGGCTCAGGTCATGATCTCACTGTCCATGGGTTCGAGCCCCGCGTCGGGCTCTGTGCTGACAGCTCAGAGCCTGGAGCCTGTTTCAGATTCTGTTTCTCCCTCTCTCTCTGCCCCTCCCCTGTTCATGCTCTGTCTCTCTCTGTCTCAAAATAAATAAACGTTTAAAAAATGTATAAATATATATATATATATATATATATATATATATATATATTCCAATATTCACTGTGATATTTTATTTAACCAACAATCTGCTTAAAAGTTTATTTCTTAATATTCAAATATATGAGTTATTATTAGAATAATTGCTTTGGGGTCATAGATAATGCTTTATATGATTTCAAGCATTTGGAATTTATCCAAACTTACTTTATGACTCAATATATGATGAATTTTTATAAATAATCTACATGTGCTTGAAAAATAATACATATTCTGCAGTTTTTTGACTTAATGTTCTACTTACGTCCCCTAGGTTCACTTATTTAATGATATTGTTCAAATTTTCTAGATCTTTACTGACCTTTTGATTATTCTATCAGTTACAGAGAGGCATGTATTTTAAACTGTTCTTTTAGTTTTATAAATTTACTCTTATATTTATATTTTTACTTGATATTTTTTCAGAATGTGTTATTATGTGTGTAGAAATTTAGAATTATTATATGTTCCTGATGAATTAAATCTTTTAGCTTTGTGAAATTACTTTATCTCTAGTAAATCTTTTTGCCTTAAGGTCAATTATTTCTGTTATTAATATAGCCTCACTAGCATTCCTTTGGTGAGTGTTTACATGCAATATATTTTCTTTTCCTTTTAATTTTAAGCTTTCTATACCTTTATGTGTAGAATATGTCTATTCCATTTTAAAATCCATTTAAAATCCATTCCATTTTATTTTTTTTTCAACGTTTTTTTTTTATTTATTTTTGGGACAGAGAGAGACAGAGCATGAACGGGGGAGGGGCAGAGAGAGAGGGAGACACAGAATCGGAAACAGGCTCCAGGCTCCGAGCCATCAGCCCAGAGCCTGACGCGGGGCTCGAACTCACGGACCGCGAGATCGTGACCTGGCTGAAGTCGGACGCCCAACCGACTGCGCCACCCAGGCGCCCCTAAAATCCATTCCATTTTAAAATCTTGGGATTTGGGGGAGGTTTTTTTTTGTTAGTTTGTTTATTCAAAGATGTATGTGTATATACTATACTCCTACATGTTTTTTGTTTACTCAAATATATATATGATGCATATTATATATTTATTATACAAATATATATGCATTTGTGTGTATAAATATATATGTATGTGTATATATATGTTTATATATATATAAATTGTTTATATATATAGTTCTATGTTTCTTTTGCTTTGTTTTGGATTTGTTAAGGAATTTTTTATATCTAATTTTTCCTCTGTTAGTTGAGATTTACACACATAATTTCTACTCTTGGGTGGTTCCATAGAAATTACCTTGCTTTTTGTTCTTCTGGTCAAGAAAAAGACTTCAGCAAATCTTGGTTTCATTTACCTCCTTCATTACTTTTTTTAAAATCATTTTTTTAAGTTCATCTTTTTATTTTGAGAGAGAGAGAGAGAGAGAGAGAGGAAGAGGAATCCCAAGCAGGCTCCACATCATCCATACAGAGCCTGATACCAGGCTTGAACTCACGAACTGCAAAATCGTGACCTGAGCCGAGATCTAGAGTCAGACACTTAATTGACAGAGACTCAGGTGCCCCTACCTCCTTCATTACTGATATAATACTGCCTTTAGATAATTTAATTGTCTCTGTATTTTTATATCTTTGAGATATTGTCATTGTTTATGCAGTCAATATTCAAATAGATTTACCTACAGGTCCACAAGCTTTCACCCAAACTCATGGGCTTCAGAATTCCAGTTATTTTGGATTTTGACAAGTAATACACTACAAAACCTTGTATTACTTATCACCTCCATTGGGATCTGATCAGTACTTCATAACTGTGCACATTAATATCTTTACAGATAGCTATTAACTATTTAAGTGGGATAAAGACTATAAGGAGCCTCAAGTTATCAGGTCAGGTGAACCACCAGTTAAGTTCAGATCAGGTCTTGCTGACTTCAGAGGTTTTGGGATTTGGAATTGTAGATGAGAGATTGGGGGCACACCTTATGCAGTGTCTGCTTTTAGGAGCTCAACAAATGCTGTTGCTGACCTAAATTGTCAGCAGTGAGATTTTTACATAACATTTTTGGCCAGATGGTGGGATTTGGGGGTACTGTGACTTTAACACTGCAAGTCTACCTGTCTAGCTGACAGATATTCCTGCACCCAGTATATTCATGCTGGAAAAATTGTAACAATGAGATTGTGGAGTTGCTTAACATCACATATAGCAGGTTCAGAGCAGGAAAGACCTCTGAACTCAAAGTCTCAGACTTCCTATATTCTTATTTTCAACATATTTTGACTCCTAGGAAGGGAAGAAAACATCACAGCTGGATGAAAACATCACATTCAAACCAAACAATGAAGGGCAAATGGCAGTCAAGGAACAAAGAAAAGCTTCCTCACAAATGAGTGATGTGGATAGAGATCTTGAAAAGACCATTTGAGGGGAGTGGGAATCAATGTCTACCTCTCCTGAATGGAGATGTAAATAATCTGTTTCAGCTGGAAGGTTTCACAGCCTCATAGATTTTATGCAGAAATAAATTATTTTCAACATGGACCCAACATTTATTACACTAATTATACCATTATTCACATTCTTCTCCTAGAATGATCCAACATGCATGCGTTTTAAAATATGGATTTACAGAACTTCTTCTAATAAATCTCTCTTTTTAAAAAACCATTAGTATATTTTTTTTTCTTAGTGATTTCAAGTTCCCAAGCAAGTTAAAGAGAAACAAGCAAGTTCCCTCTCAAGTTAAAGAGAAAGGGGCTGAAGAGTTAAATCTATCCTTGATAAACCGTCTATACTCACATCACCAAACGATCCTAGAAGTTAAAAGTGAATACAGTTTTTAAGACAATTTCAAGGGGATTTAGAGAAATTGCTGCCTTATATAGGAGTTCATTCACTATATGCGAATGCTTAAGCTACTAGGAGTCATTAGAAGCAGAGGATTGAAAAATGGGAAAGCAATGCTGAAGCAAAACATCAAAGAATAAAATCATCCAGGGCTTCAGGGCGCCTGGGTGGCTCAGTAGGTTAAGTGTCCGACTTCAGCTCAGGTCATAATCTCATGAGTCCGTGAATCCAAGCCCCGTGTCAGGTTCTGTGCTGACAGCTCAGAGCCTGGAGCCTGCTTCGGATTCTGTGTCCCCCTCTCTCTCTGCCCCTCCCCCACTCACACTCTGTCTCTATCAAAAAATGAATAAACGTTAATTTTTTTTTTTTTTTAAATCGCCCAGTGCTTCAACTGGTGCAAGGAAATGACTGCTTTCATACACTGTTGGTAGAAGAAGGGATTGTTATAATCTTCTAGACAATTAATCTGGCCATATCAGTATGATTAAAAATACAGCTTGACACAGAAATGCCACTTTTAGGAAATCTATCCTCTAAAAACAAAAGCATCACTATGTGAGGATCTTCATGCATACATAGTGTTTATTCTTTCAATGAGTACCTACTCTGTGACAATAATGAAAGACAGAGTAGTGCCATGGTCTTACAAAGTGTACATTCTAAGGGACCGAGATAGATGATAAATATGTATGGGAAAATATCAGGTATACGTATCAATGTTATGTAGAGTCTCTAAATGGAGCAGTGTATCTACTTATCACTTTAAAGTGGGAGATGAAGAAAGGGCCCTCTGATCAGGTGACATTTACTGAGAAAGGGCCAACAAGAATCTAACCTTGGAAAAACTGCAGTGATTTTTATATGTGCAAAAGTTTGATAACCATCTGATTTTCAGCAACAAAGGAATGGTTAATTACATTATGACATGTTGCACAGCTCTTAAAGTAATGTCCAATTAGCGTCTCAAACTTAACTGCTGGAAGCTGAGCTATCCCAGACTGAGTGGCAGGGCCCGGGCTGTGGACCGATTGGTGACTGCAGGGCAGCCTACCGACAGTGAAACTTCTTGTCCTCCCGCTTTAAGGTCATTTGGCCTTATTAAAGTACCTGGGGTATTGTCTGTTGGGGAATTGCCCGCAACAGGCCCCCTGAGAAAAGAACCATAAGGAAAGAAAATAAAGTTCCACAAGAAATTGTGCAGCCCCACATTTAGCCCTTGCTATCCCCTATGGAGACTCCTCTACTTACAGGAAGGATAGCCTCATACGTTTGCCAGCAAAGAGGGCCTGTAAAGGAGAGACATATGGATTTGAAAGCCCCACACTGGCAACTAAGGATTGTATCTCTGGGCACAGATGACTTCAACCCGTAGACCTGCCTGGTCCCCCCAGAGGCATTCCAGATGATGACTGAACCTAGTCGGTTAAGGTACAGAATGGTTCATTAGTTCCTAGGTGCATTGTCTCTCTGAGAATGTATGAGGCATGGGTTTCTAAGGCTTTTTCGGCCCCTTCCTGGCACCTCGGACCAAGGCAAACACATTGTTCTTCCAGCCTCATGTGGTTAGGAGGTCATGTCCCTGTAACTGTTCCACTTGAGGTGTTGAGAAATGGAGGGCCTTTCACGAGAACAGCAAAGCAAATGCTCTGTAGATTATAGATAAATGCAGATACATAATGGAATAATGTAAGAAATTAATCTATAATCAAAGGGTATGCGGGAAAGTTAGGGGAAAATCACCATGCTATTTCTTTTTTTTTTTTTTTTTTTTTTTTTTTTTTAAATTTTTTTTTTTAACGTTTATTTATTTTTGAGACAGAGAGAGACACAGCATGAACGGGGGAGGGGCAGAGTGAGAGGGAGACAGAATTGGAAGCAAGCTCTAGGCTCTGAGCCATCAGCCCAGAGCCCGACGCGGGGCTCGAACTCGCAGACCTGCAAGATCGTGACCTGAGCCGAAGTCGGACGCCTAACCGACTGAGCCACCCAGGCGCCCCACACCATGCTATTTCTTAAAGTTTTTTTATACATAGGAACATTTTCAAAATTAGGTAATGTTAGAAAAACATAGATGACGTATGCTACAAGGAAATCACTAGCATATATAATGCCACGTTTACTACAATAAATCGGCCAGTTCAACACACTGTTGTTGTCTGTGTCCATTTTTATTTTTTGTTTTTATTTTAGTTTTTTTAGTTTTAGTTTTTTATTTTAGTTTTTTATTTTCTAGGTTTTTATTTTAGTTGTGTTTTATTTTCACCGACACCGTTCTTCCTTCGGGAACCACTGGTTGCTGGAGCTGGTCTCTGGCACTTAACCATGCCTCAAAATTTAACTTCTGATCTCTCTCTCTTGAAAATGCCTATTCATTTCACAGTCTGTCTCATCTGAGTTTATGGTAACTCTTCTTCCAGTTTTTACGATAATAGCCTCGCTATCATCCCTGGCTCTGCCTTTTGGGTTACACCCCTATTTTGTCCCTCAGCAAATCTGGGGACTCGACCTTGAAAATATATCCAAAATTCCATCCATATACTCCATTCATGCTACACTCACTTCCTCCATCTTGCTCTATCATTTTTCTCCTAGATTACTCCAATGGTCTTCCAACTGGGCTCCCTCCTTGTACTTCAGTCTATTCTCAGCCCAGCAGCCGAGGTGATCCTGTTAAAGGTAAATCAGAATGTTATTCCCTGGATCAAAACCAGTTTCTTTCAGAGTAAAATTCAAAGTCCTTAGTAAAACCTTTAAGGCCCTACAGGAACTGATCCCTACCATTGCTCTCACCTCATCCCCTTTTACTCTGTCCCTCAGTCACTCTACCCCCAAAGACCTAGGCCCCCAGCTACTCCTTGAACACACAAGGACACTCCTACCCCAGGGATTTGGTATTTAATCTTCCCTTTCCCCCAATACAACTAATTGTTCGTATTAAAGCTCTGATTACAGTGAGTAAAATACAACCCTTTAATGCTTCTAATCCCTCTTTCCTACTTACTTTTTCTTTAATGTGTTTCACTATCTAATAATACCATGGATTTTACCCAGTTATATTGTGTAGTATCTCTCTCCATCATTAGAATATAAGCCCCATGATGACTGGGGTTTTGTTTTACTCACTCTGTAACCCCAATGCTTAGAACTGTGCTTGATGCATGATAAATACTCCATAAGCATTTGTTCAATCCACAAATAAATATATTTTTAAAAGATACTCAGGGGGTACCTGGGGGGCTCAGTCAGTTGAATGTCCGACTCTGGCTCAGGTCATGATCTCACAGTTTGTGAGTTTGAGCCCCGTGTCAGGCTCTGTGCTGACAGTTCAGAGCCTGTAGCCTGCTTGGGATTCTGTGTCTCCATCTTTCTCTCTGCCCCTCCCCCACTTGCGCACTGTCTCCCCCGCACCCCCTCAAAAATAAACATTAAAAAATTTTTTTATTAAAAAAAAAACTACTCACATGGGGTTCCCCGGGTGGCTCAGTGGGTTAGGTGTCTGATTCTTGATTTCAGCTCAGGTTATCATCTCACAGTTCGTGGGAACACGTCCGGTGTCAGGCTCCGCACTGACAGTGAGGAGCCTGCTTGGGATTCTCTATCTCTCCCTCTCTCTCTGCCCCTCTCCTGCTCACACTCTCTCTCTCAAAATAAATAAAGAAACTTAAAAATGATTTAAAAAAAGATGCAAAAGTAAATTGACATATGTGTACATATTTATGAGTTTATAAAACGGTGTGGGAGTATACAAACCAGAAAGTTCATATTGATTCCCTCAAGAAAGTAGAAGCAGAGGCAATGAGGCAGATTATTAAGTTCTTTCCTTAGGCGTCTCTGAATTGGCTTCTTATTATAGGGGTTATATTTGTGAATTTTTTGAGAAAAACATTATAATTTAATTTTAAATAAGTACATTGATGTTAGCCCAAAAATGTACTTAAAACCCTCAAATCCAAAGATTAATCCATTTCTCCCTTTCATCATTAGTGTCAGTATTTTAATTGGAAACACATAAATATTCAGGCATGGTAGCTGTTTATACAATAAAAGATCCAAGAGTTTCAGTAGTTTCTGAGCTTCCCAGAAATAGAAGCCATTCCAGGCTTCCTCCCTAAAAGCATAACCCCCTGCATCATGACCCAGAATAACCTAACTGAACCTTTAGCAAATCAATCCTCATTCAGAAATATTTTTTTTCATATTCTGATTATTTCTGGCATTAAAGAATAGTTTAAGAAGGCTGAAAAACAGCATGTGAAGTGACTATTCATTTTTTTTTCAAGTGAAGCAGTGTGCAGAAACATAAACAAAATACAGCTAAAGGAGATGTGGGGATGAAAAACAGCCTCTTTGACTTTCCCAGGTAGCTTCTGAGATAGCTAAATGGAAGTCTTAGGGGTCCTTGCACTTAGATATTTATGAACCATGATGTGGGCAGGGTGAAGAGTAGAGCAGTCTGTTAACTTTCAAATAAAGTTGAAGGAATGTTTGAAAGAAATGAGACAAGATAACTGTTCTCAATTATTTTAAGAAGCAAGTTGACTTTTCTGTGAAGCTCCAGAGAACGTCAATAAGTTTAGTGAAAAGGAGGTTTAAGAAGACAACTTGTTGATACTAGGAAAAAATAAACTGTCTGGAAATTATAGTTGGCCCACGGTGGAATGAACTGCCAAGTGCGATAGCAAACCTCCTGTCTACTAGAGGAATGGGAACAGAGACAGAACCTGGCTAACCAACAAAGTGTGATAGATGGCATTACTTACCAAGTGGGAGATTAGATCATTACAATTCCTACCAATTCTCAGGTTCTAGGGGTCCATGTGTTAGGACTCTTGGTTATAAGTGACAGAAACTCTCCTTTTGCTTAAGCTTGCACAATTGAAATGCCAGATTGGATCCTAGCTTAAAATGTGGCTCAATTCAAGGGTTTAAGGTTTTGCATCTCTTCTCCCTCCTTCTTGAATCTATTTTTGTCTTCTTTTTTGGCTTAATTTTTCATGCAGAATCATTTCACATGACAACAAAGGCTCTCAGCAATCCCAGGCTTAAACTATCCTTATACCTCGAAATCTTCAAGAAAGGAAAGAAAGGCACTCTTCTCAATGGAGAAGTCTAGGGAAAAACTCTGTCACATCTATGGTTACATGCCTGCCCCTGAAACAATCTCAGCATCCAGGCAGGTAAGGCACACTGATTGGCCAGCCTGGGTCACAAGCCTGCTGAAGAGGAAGAATTTCCACTCCCCTTCAAGGTCCTTCTAGCCAGACTCAGAATCAAATTGACACGAGACATATTAATGGGAGAAAATCAAATTTAATTTTGTACATATGGGAAATCCACACAGACATGCAATTCCAAGGACAGTCAGGCAAAAATGACGAATACATGACGTCCAGAACTAAGGGGAAGGGCGGGTAGGAATCTAAGACTTCAAAGAGAAGAAATGCAATTCACAGGAAGATAAAAAAAAGAGTAAATGTTTGGTAAACAAATGTTCACTGGGCCCCTCAGAAACAATGGGACAAAGAGAACTTGATCACATAGGTCTTACTTGTGTTCTCTCTGTCTACTATACCTAGTTCATTTCTTAACATAGTGATCTATGGTGATAGTTCTCTTCCGGGAGCAGATCTTCTATCTAAATTCTTTTTAGGTAGTTGAGGGGAAAGGTAAAGAGTTTTTCTTGAATGTACAGGGTTGTGATTGCTTTGTAATTCAAAATACTCTTCATGCCAAAATGGCCCGTCTTGGGGCAGCCTGCCGTTGGCCCCTACAAGCCCATCCCAGTCCCAGGCAAGCAGGACCACGTGAATGACAATTCCACCAGGTGGGGGTGGACTATTTCCCTAAAGGAAAAATTTTCTCAGCAGAAAAATAACAGATGTCTATTATATTCTGAGAAAAGCACATAAAACTAAAAGATTTGATTGTTACATACATCTGACCATTCCGGTGAACTCAAAAGGAGAGACAAAGGTTAACAGCCCTACTTTTGCAGATTACAAACAAGAAGGCGTTGAGTCCCTTCACATGTTTTGGCTTAGATAGAGCTTTCCAGAATTAACGAAGAAAATCATGCTGTTTTCACCGTTGCATTGCAATGGGATGGTACTAGGGTAAGAAGATGTGTGCTGTCACCAAATATGTTTCTATAACAGATGGGAATTGCTTTTTCTTGAAATAGCTACTGATGTAGGGATGTTAAGATTAGCTAGGGCAATGGCTTTCCTTTTGTAGGAATTTGTATTATGATAATCAACCAACCAGAAGGAACTGTTAGTCATCCTTTCCCTGTTTAGAGGCAAAGCTTTGCAAATGAAAGAGAACAATATACATGTAGGATATACGTATGTGTATGTGTGTGTGTGTATTTCTCCTCTTCTATATATATGCAGACATTTATAGACTGTACACAAAATGAGTCCACGTATTTCTGACAAAAAGGCAGAATAGCATAATGTGTACGAGCAAGGTTTGGGAACCATTCTGCCTGATTTCAGATCCTGATTCCTTCACTTACTAGTTTGGGAACCTTAGGCAAAATACTTAATCTTTCCATGTCTTATTTTTTCTCGTCTTTTACTAATAATAGCAACAATCCCAAAGAATGAATGCATTAAATGAGCAGACAAGGGAAAAGCACTTAGAAGGCTGACTGTGGCATCACAAGTGCCCAATGAAGTTTGTTATCCTTAATTATTACTGTCACCAACCTTGTATGTGGTATGTGTAATGTTAAGGCCTCAGTTTCCACTCTCCAACAGCTATGTGAGGGTTCCCAGGAGTAATAGTATAGAATTTCTATAGAATTCTAGCATGATATTTTATTCTCTGTATGGGGGCATTTTTAATCTTGTGATTTTACTCACAAATGTGTCAAACAGCAGTTGAAACAACATTCCTGGTATTCAGAACCAAGAAAACCCAAACAAGTGAAGCTAATAGACAAAGAAATTGACCTAATAATGAATCATTTATGTTAAAAATCTCACATATACAATAGTTTTGAACCAAAGTAATTCTATAAATATTATCTTTTTAAAGAGGAAAGGGGTAAAACCAGAAATTTGGCATTTAATTTCTTGAATTATATCCTTATTAAACAGTGCCCATGACATGAATGATACAAACATACAAAGAGGGAGATAGGCAAAAAATGAAAACCAATTTTGCAAAATTGCTTAGTAAGGTAAATTCATCATCACTCATTAATGGTTAATTGGTCTGAAAATAGGCACAAACTTATTCTGGTCCCAACTACTTTACAGAGAATTAATTTAAAAATGGAAGATGATGGTTTCCAGAAGTTAAATTTCTCTGTATGTCACCAAGTTTGCTCCTAACTTTCTTCCCGTAAAGATGATTTGCTGGATATGAATGGAAACTTTCCCTTTTGGAATCCCCCATATGTCACTGTATAAATTGGATTCAGAGAAAGTAATTTGGTTGCTGCAAATAGGATTTCAGTAGCACAGGTAGGCTAGGCAGTAGGACAAGGCAATTCTAAGAAACCAAAACCCAGCTTCAGGAAACTAGCCCTTTAAGGGAAGATGGGGGAAAAAACCTGGCAAATATTTAACTCAAAGCCATGTTATCCCCATATAAAATAATGTACTTCATGGATTCCCAAGAAATGCCAGTTTCTCTTCAGTGGTTGCTGATGGCTTTTTAGATGTTATGATGTCACATAATAGATTTTAATCACTATGCTCGAGAAAAGGAGGACTATGTAGGAAAAAACGAACCAAGGATGGATACACCCAATGTAGAGACAGCCTCACCTGCTGATAGCCTGAACAAATGATAAAAACTTATTCTGATGAGATTTCTTGCCTGCATCTGGATTTAGAATTAACAGCAAGATAAAGCTGGAAAGAATTTTAGAGGACATCTTGTCCAATCCTTCATTTCTTGAGTGAATCTCCATTATGATATTCCTCAAAAGTAGACTTTTATCTTGAACACAATACACCCAGTGTTATTTTCCAGAAAGACAAAATCCATTAAACATAATGCAGTGTGGACTCTGAGAAAGTTCTTTTTTAAACTGAATATAAGTTGATCTCCTGGGAACTTCCATGCATTGATCCTAGATTGATCTCTTTAAAATTCCCCATAATTACTAAAATACATTTATTCAACAATTCAGCAACTATTTCTTGAGCCTCTCTGTCACAGGTGAGACACTTTTCTAAAAGCTGAATAGAAGATACAACATGAAAATATAGTTCTTGCCCTAAAGCTGCTTATAGAAATATAAAAGTGATGTAATTAGTTTTAGCACAGATCAGTTTCTGGGTCCAAGGTACAAGGAGATGCAAGCAAGATTTCATTATCTCAGTGGAGAAAGGCATCACTTCTTTGTAGGGGCTACAGAGAAGGCTCCTGAAAGACAAGGGAACAGGGAAGTGATATCACAGAGGGACTCAAGAGCATGAGCAAGGGTAAAGGTGAGAAGTTTGGGATTTTAATGCCTCCTGGATTTCTATCTTATACATGAAGATGGAGAGACTTGAACATGTTCTGTCACTGCATATGTGCAGTTTGTGACATTTGGACATGTGATAAATTATCATTTTATAAACCTGAAATGGATGGAGTTTAACTTGGCCACTTCCCTGCATGTGATCGTCAAGAGATTCTCATCTAAATAACCAAATGATAGTTTCTACGTTTTCTACAGGTATGGTGCAGTGTGTGTGTGTGTGTGTATGCGTGTGTGTGTGCGGGTGTGTGTGGTGTGAGGAACTGCTAAATTTTTCTCACCTTGTCAGTCATCTCTGGATGAACTGTAATGTCTCCTGGAGGGGAACCAGGTGGGAAAGCCACAGATGGATAGAGCAAGGGATATTTTATCCTCAATGAATACAGAGACTAGCTGGCCCAAGAATAATTCCAGGTGGCAGAAATGTAATGGTACCCACTTCAGGGGAATTAGGCAAGGTTCCAGCAGGGAGCCAAGTTTTCTTCAGATTCCACCAGGAATCAGCCCTTTAGAGGACTAGAGGCTTGTATTTTAAACATGACAACTGTTATGCCTCTTGTATTTTCTGTAATTATTGCCTTTTTGTTCACTGAGTATTAAAGTTCTTTTTGAAAATGTCAGCCTGTCTCAACTGAGCAAAGAAAAACATGAAAAGTTATTTCAATTCATGTTTTGCAGCTTTAAAGGAGGTATGGGTTCCCTGGGGCCTGATGTAGTGGAGGCCACAATAATCTAATGGAGAAGAAGCCCCAGAGGAAAGAGAAATTTACAAGAAAAAAAAAGGTGGGTGGCCTCTTAACTAGCCATTCTCCTTTATAAAAATATTGTTCTGGACTTTTATTTTCATATTCCTATATCATAAGAGATTTATGTGTGTGTGTGTGTGTGTGTATAATATGCTTATATATAATATGCTTATATATAATATACTTATATATAATATGCTTATATATAATATGCTTATATATAATATGCTTATATATATAAATAAAACAAATATATATGTATATTTTATTTTTATTTAAGTTTATTTATTTTGAGAGAGAAAGAGAGAAAGTACAGCAGGGGAGGGCCAGGGAAAGAGGGAGAGAGAGAGAGAATCCCAAGCAGGCTCCATACTGACAGCCTAGAGCCTGATGCAGGGCTCAAACTCAGGAACCGTGAGATCATGACCTAAGCTGAGATGAAGAGTCAGACGCTTAAGCGACTGAGGCATCCAGGTGCCCCTATTGCATATATTTTTTTAAATGTTTTCAAAATTCAACTTTTTTATTCTGGAAAACTGCCTGTGCATTGTAGAGGAGAATAGAAAATGCAGGTAAGCATAAAGCAGAAAATTAAAATGATCCATAATTCTATCATCAGAACATTGGTACTGTTCTGGTGTTTCATTCTACATTTCTTTAACTTATAAATGTATATACATTTCTGGCACAAAAGTAGAATGAAATGGAATTTAGGATTTTGATTTTTTACATGTATTGTGTTGTATCCCTTTTTCTGTTGTTTATAAATTGTCCTACAGCAATCTTTTTAGTGGTGGCACAGCATTGCACAATGCATTTAAATCACACCTCACTTGTTAGGCATTTGACTTTGTTCCATTTTTACACATTTAATATGACATTACAATAACTAGATTTCATTTTCAGCTGAAAACAAGGGAGGGGTGGCAGAAGGGCATTTTTATAACCTAAACCTTTTCTACTTATCTAAACTTTTTATTGCAGCTTCTGATTCTATTTCAAGCATACTTTAGGGCATGAATGGGCAAACTTTTTCTATAAAGGATCACACAACAAACATTTTTGCCTTTGTGAACCATTTAGTCTCTATTGCAACTTCTCACTTCTCCTGTTGTAATACAAACACAGAAGCAGGGGCGCCTGGGTGGCTCAGTAGGTCAAGCATCTGACTTCAGCTCAGGTCATGATCTTAGGGTTTGTGGGTTCAAGCCTCACGTCGGGCTCTGTGCTGACAGCTCAGAGCCTGGAACCTGCTCCAGATTCTCTGTCTCCCTCTCTCTCTGCCCTTCCTCTGCTTGTGCTCTGTCTCTCTCTCAAAAATAAACATTAAAAAAAATTTTAATAAAAAAACCCACAAAAGCAGTCATAGATAATATATTAATGAATGGGCTTAAAGGTGTTTCAATAAATCTTTATTTACACAAGCTGGCAGAAGGCTGGATTTGGTCTATGGACCGTGTTCTGCTGACCTCTGCCTTGATGTTCAGAGTCTTATGGCCATGCCTTATTTGATCTATCCTGTCATTTTATAAGCTGAATATATACCAATGTTCTTCTAGGCTTGGGGGATATAAAGGTGAAGTAGACACAGACTCTGTCCTTGTGGAACTTAATATTCTGTAACATTGATTTCAAAGCAAAATTCAAATAGGCATGTGTGCAGTCAGTTGTTTGGGATAAACATGTAGGTCTGTCCCAATTGCTAGGACCACAGAAACATGATGGTCATGCCCACTAACACTTCCCACTACCTCAGTCATGCAAACCATACCTGTGAACCCTAAAATGCAACAATGTTTTCTTTTCCTAAAAGAAAACAGAGTAAATGAGAAGAAAATGGAAGCTACAAAATGCTAGCACATTTCTTGCAATATACCAACTTTGTGACTTTAAACAATATCCTTAACTTCTCTAATCCTCAGTTTCCTCACCTATAAAATAGGGATAATAATGGGATTGTGAAGATTGAGGTCACATGTGTGAAATGTCTGGCCCACTACATGGAATAAGTGTGTAATAAATGACATCTAGTTTTACTGATATGCCCTTACATAGACAGTTGTTCATAAAATTAGGTAATATTCTTCACTGATTTGTTCATTAAACATTTTTTATTACAATATATAGAAAGAGCATCTCTGTCTAGGACAAGTGACAACAAAGTAAAGAAAGAAAAATGTAAAAATTAGGCACCAGAAATGAAATCTGTAGATCTGAAGTCATTTATAAAAATGGACTGCTTTAGGAGGCATCACAATCCCAGACTTTAGCCTCTACTACAAAGCTGTAATCATCAAGACAGCATGGTATTGGCATAAAAACAGACACATAGACCAATGGAATAGAATAGAAACCCCAGAACTAGACCCACAAACATATGGCCAACTCATCTTTGACAAAGCAGGAAAGAACATCCAATGGAAAAAAGACAGTCTCTTTAACAAATGGTGCTGGGAGAACTGGACAGCAACATGCAGAAGGTTGAAACTAGACCACTTTCTCACACCATTCACAAAAATAAACTCAAAATGGATAAAGGACCTGAATGTGAGACAGGAAACCATCAAAACCTTAGAGGAGAAAGCAGGAAAAGACCTCTCTGACCTCAGCCGTAGCAATCTCTTACTCGGCACATCCCCAAAGTCAAGGGAATTAAAAGCAAAAGTGAATTACTGGGACCTTATGAAGATAAAAAGCTTCTGCACAGCAAAGGAAACAACCAACAAAACTAAAAGGCAACCAACGGAATGGGAAAAGATATTTGCAAATGACACATCGGACAAAGGGCTAGTATCCAAAATCTATAAAGAGCTCATCAAACTCCACACCCGAAAAACAAATAACCCAGTGAAGAAATGGGCAGAAAACATGAATAGACACTTCTCTAAAGAAGACATCCGGATGGCCAACAGGCACATGAAAAGATGTTCAACGTCGCTCCTTATCAGGGAAATACAAATCAAAACCACACTCAGATATCACCTCACGCCAGTCAGAGTGGCCAAAATGAAGAAATCAGGAGACTATAGATGCTGGAGAGGATGTGGAGAAACAGGAACCCTCTTGCACTGTTGGTGGGAATGCAAATTGGTGCAGCCGCTCTGGAAAGCAGTGTGGAGGTTCCTCAGAAAATTAAAAATAGACCTACCCTATGACCCAGCAATAGCACTGCTAGGAATTTATCCAAGGGATACAGGAGTACTGATGCATAGGGGCACTTGTACCCCAATGTTTATAGCAGCACTCTCAACAATAGTCAAACTATGGAAAGAGCCTAAATGTCCATCAACTGATGAATGGATAAAGAACTTGTGGTTTATATACACAATGGAATACTACGTGGCAATGAGAAAAAATGAAATATGGCCTTTTGTAGCAACGTGGATGGAACTGGAGAGTGTGATGCTAAGTGAAATAAGCCATACAGAGAAAGACAGATACCATATGGTTTCACTCTTATGTGGATCCTGAGAAACGTAACAGAAACCCATGGGGGAGGGGAAGGGAAAAAAAAAAAAAAAAAGAGGTTAGAGTGGGAGAGAGCCAAAGCATAAGAGACTGTTAAAAACTGAGAACAAACTGAGGGTTGATGGGGGGTGGGAGGGAGGGCAGGGTGGGTGATGGGTATTGAGGAGGGCACCTTTTGGGATGAGCACTGGGTGTTGTATGGAAACCAATTTGACAGTAAATTTCATATATTAAAAAATAAAAAAAAATAATAAAATAAAAAAATAAAAAAAAAACAAAAAAAATTTAAAAAAATAAAAAAATAAAAAATAAAAAAATAAAAATGGACTGCTTTATCCTTTACACAGTTAAAGGTATTTCGTACATACTGTGCCTGACCCAGTTCATGTACCTCCACAGACCTCAGTCCCTCCTGGCTGCCAGGCTCTGTCCTAGGAGCAGCAGTAACACCAGGTCCCATGTCCATTGTCATAAAGCCCTGGCCACATCCACCACCGCCTCATCTTGTATGGCCTCCCTTGGGGGTGGGAGTCATGGGGCTCCTGCACCAGGTTACCTGCTCTCAACCTTGGCAAATGAGGACTCTGCTTCAGAAGCAGCCACAAGGAGCAGGTGACACAACTCAACAGCAGAGGGTTAAAGAATTAAGTACAGAATTAACTTCTTAACAGCTTTTACCAGTGAGAAACAGGGGACCCAGGGGGAACGAGCAGACACATTGCCTTCTTCGTCCATCTTAGAGGTTTCCGGGTTTTCAAACCCACACCCAATAAATGTCAGCACACAAACTGTGCCTCAGGCTCTATTGCCTGGGGAGCCAGGCTGACACCCACAGCATCTCATTGAATCACCATGATAATCTAAACAGCAATCCTATGACGGAGATGATATTTCTCTTTTATGAATGAGGAAATGGAGTCCTTCCTCTGGAGGTGGAACGGTTCCTACAGGTCAGTCACAGCTAGACCTGGCCAACTTGACTCAATGAATTTCCGTGACACTGAGCTACTTTCAACATCATGTGCTTCCAGTTAGGCTTTATAAGCCTTCAGAGTTAAAAAGGAAGTCACTCCTTTTCTTCTCCCAACCTCCTTCAATGCCAACAAGGGCCCAGGGCCTGGGTTTATTAGAAAAACTCAGTGTTCCACCTGCTTTAGAGAAAAATTTCAGGTCAATCTATCTCCTGTGTGTTTCCTTTATTACTTCCACTAAACACTTCACTTCTGACACTTCTGCTCACCAAATGTGTGGGGAGATTTCCCCAAGACAACAAGCAAGGGTCCTACATCACTGGGTATCCTGCAGTTTAATTCAATTCTGACACTGTTTACCTGGAATTAGCAACAGATCACAGGTTAAGGGCTCAGTCCCAGAAGACTGCCTCCCACCACAGCCCAGTACCCCTTCTGACACCAGTCACAAGGCCAGGTTATCACCTGTGCTTCTGATCAAAGGATCCCAGAACCCCCTGTTTGAGTCTGATTAATTTGCTACAGTGGCTCACAATATTCAGAGAAACACTTACATTTACCAGTTCATTAAAGGATATTATAAAGGATGTGAATGAAGAGTCAGACCAAGAAATACATAGGGTTTGGTTCAGGAGGCTTCCTAGCACAGGAACCTCCTTCCCATGCAGTTGGAGTGCACCACCCTCTGGGTGTGGAAGTGTTTGCTAACCCTTTGAACCCTGTCCTTTTGGGTTTTTATGAAGACTTCATTGATTAAATCATTGGCCATTTGCAATTGAACTGGATCTTCAGCACCACCGCCTCCCCCTCCAGAGTTGTGTGTAGGGGGTGATGGACTGAGAGTTCCAATTCTCTAAACACCTGATTGGCTCCCATGGCAACCAGCCCCATCCATAAGTTACCTAAGGGCTTTTCAAAAGTCACCTCATTAACATAACAAAGACAACTTTATTGCTGTCATCACAAGAAATCCCAGGCTGTGAGCCAGTAACTGTGGAAAAAGACCAAATACATATTGGAAATACATTTTGGTCATCGAAATGACCAAATATGTATTTCCTATGAATCACAATATTGTATTGGGGCTGCTCATTCAGAATCCACTGAGAAGAAAGGACTTGGCCTCCGAGCCTGTGTGGTTCCATCTGATGTCAGCCTGCCTCTGACCCAGGAACCTACCCCATCCTTCCAGAGACATGGCTTCATTGTCATCCAGAGCTTACTAGGGGATAACTCCACACCCTGTTTGAGGACTAGGGTGCAGTAAAAGACTACTGAGTTTTTTATGAATTCTAATACCTACTAGGTGGGTGACTACTCAAGCCTAAGTTTCTTTTTCTATAAAATGAGGATAATCACATGATAGACACTGCCAGTGCCATGCCCAGCCCATGTGCCCCCAGCTCTCCCAGACAGGTCCTGAAGACTCCCATGGCTCTCTGCATTTCTGCCTGGTGGGGTTCTCTGGGAAGCAGCAAGCTAGTGCAGGGCATACTGAATGTGCCAGAGAGTTCATGACTGGAGGACCTCAACCAATGAGGGACAGGAGTTTGTGGGTGAATGCCTCAGCTTCCTTGTGCCCTGCATAGGCCAATTCTGAGATGTGTTCTACACAGTCTCTTAGAAAATCCCCAGCAAGACTGAGCCCCACTTACCCACACAGGTCACCCACTTATTTACAAACCCCCTTCTAGCCTCCTCCCTTCCTTATGTCCCTTTCCCACATCCTCACTGTGTTACCTGGGATGGATTTCCAAATACAGTCTTTTGCATCAAAACCTTTGCCTCAGGTCCTATTGGGCAAGCACTCTAGCTTGCCTATCTCAGGGGACAGTTAAAATAATAAAAAGGAAAGCCAAAGGGCTCCATTGCTAAATTCCAGGAGAATCAGGACTGTTTTGTTCACTACTGAATACCTAGTACTGAGCACAGTATCTGGCAAGTAGTAGATTTTGAATGCGTATTTACTAAACGAATGCATTATTTAATTGATTAATCTGAAATCACCTACTGACGCTCATGAAGAATTTACACTATTTGACAAATTTAAGACGCTCAATAGATGTCACGGGTTCATTCCTTCTCTTCTGTCCACTGTTTTCTCTTCTGGGTCTGTTCCTTGAGGTTTTGGAAAGGTTGAACAGGACCTAGGGTTCTTGGGGGCATTTCTTGCTGTATACCCACCTCTCTTTCACTACAATCCCAACCTCTAAAAAGTTTTAAAATTATGCGTCACTGTCTATTACTTTTCTGCTTTGAATTGCTGTGCTGTCTGTACTCACCTTATAATGTAATATCATCAATTAACAGCTACAGCAAAAAGCAGTTACATTTGGTGCAAATCAATGCCTTACAGACTCTCCATGATTTAAAAAAAAAAAAATTCCATCATAGACTCCTGAGTCTTTTCCACCAGTTTCCCCCAAAATGTACAGGAAAGTAGGCGACTTGTTACATGCCAGGGAAGAAGAAAGAAAGAAAGAAGAAAGAAAGAAAGAAAGAAAGAAAGAAAGAAAGAAAGAAAGAAAGAAAGAAAGAAAGAAAGAAAGAAAGAAAGAAAGAAAGAAAGAATCTATATCAAGTATTTGGAAGAAATGTGAAGTTTAATGAACTATTTTATTAGACTTGGCTTTCCAGTAAAGTCTAAAGGTGGTCACAATATAGCTGGGATAAGTGTTCTATGGTTTGTTAAAGGACAAGACTACCTTGCAGAATTCATACCTGCCATCCCCCAGTCTTAGGCAGTGCTTCCAATAATAATAATAATGATAATGATAATAATAATAATAATAATAATAATAATAATAATAAACCAGTGAAACAAATAAAACCCTTCCCAGAAAGCTGGAGTGCTTATAGATCATTGTGTCAGAAGATGTCTTCCATCTGAAAATCTAGAGGAAGGGGACCCTGCATCTAGCCCTCTCAGTTTACAGAGAGACAGAGACACAGAGAGGATTGCCACCCACTCAAGACCAAAGAGCACATCAGTGGCAGAACAAAGCCCAGCTCCTCAGTCTTCTGATTCTTCCTGATGCTTCTCCATCACATGCTACCTCCTTAGCTCCTGACAACAGGGCAAAAATAGTTACATGAGAAATATGTGTGTGGGCATGTATGTAAGTGAATGTTCATGGTTTATTTTTTCAGGGTTTCTGTCAATTTATGCCAGGTTTCCAAGGATATTATGTTCGTAAGAGAACAGCTACACATTTTCCCTAAACTAAAATCTCTCTTAATCATGTGTGCCTCATCTGTTTTCCTGGTTTTACAGTTTAGGGATCATGAATATACTGAATCTAGAGCTTCTACTGGTTCTTTTTCTGGGTCTGAGTTTTCCTAACAATAAGGTGAGGAAATTGAACAACTGTAGTCACTAGTGTATCTTTTAAATGGAAAATTCTGTGATCCCAGTAGCTTTGATGGCAGCTATGTAGCATCATAGGCTTTTCTTATCCACTGCTGTTCCCCGGTGTCTATCATACTTCACCATACCATTTCTTCTTCCCCTAAAATACGCACAAGAGTTGGAAAACCTTTGCTGGGGGAGATGAAAGGGTAGATGGGAGAATGGAGGACTGAAAGAATCTACCTTGAGAAGTGAACTTCTTATACTGAAATTATTTGTGATTATAAATAACACTGACACAGTCCAACAAGAATCTCAATAATTTACACATGTGAAACCTAGAATTTTAGACCCACAAGTGTTAAGTTATTCATTATATTAATCTGCACATTCATTTATTCATTAATTTATATTCCACATATTTAGTTACACTCCCTTTCATCCACTCATTCATTATTTATCTAATCAATGCATTCAGTTAACGTTTATTGAGCACTATCCCTTCACCAAATTAACTTACTTCTTAAATTATTCACATTCTAAATTAGAACAAAAAAAGAACAATGAAAACATAAATTTATCAGAAAAGAAAAAATAAATAAATCTGATTTCATGGTCTTCACATCAGTCCTTCATATATCAATAAACCAACATATATCAATTAAGCTACTAATCAATGTCTCTCATCATTACTTATAATAAAACATTATATATATTCTATATATAGAGAGAATATATATGGGATATATATATATATATATATATATATATATATATATATATATAATATATATATATATAAAACATTCAACAAATATAGGCGTTCTGGACCAGAACCAAGGATAGGGAAGAAAATTTTTGGTCAAGTTGAGCTTTTTAATAGAAGTGTTGAATGTTGAGTGAATTCCTTTTAGAGATATTCAAGCTTAGACTGGATGAACAACCACAAGGGGATCTAGATGAATCGTCTTAGGAGTGTTAAAGCCGGTAATGACTTTCCGAGGCTAATAGAATAAGTTGACGTTTTCTTAAGAAAAATCTGTACACGCATACAAAAACAATTCTGCCTAAAATTTCAGAGTCCATGCTTCCCTGGATTCTATCCATTAATCCTAAATTAAGCTCACCCACTCTGGAAAGATTCCAACATTTGAGAAGAAGATGGAATAGTTGACCTTTAAGATCCCAGAGCTGTGAGAGTTCATATTTCACGATGCCATATATCTTCTATCTAAAATACATCTTCTATCTAAAATGAGCTTTGTTATTTTCTTCACCCCCATATTAATGCTTCTAAAATTGAGATGAGCTTAGTAATCAATATGTACATTTAATTCAGTAGGACTTTTGTTTGTTTTCTGAAGAGCTTTTACTAAATCAATGGTACAATCTCCTAATCAATAGCAACTTTGAAGTAAGACACAGTACATTATTTATTGGATGATGTGTTTGGCATCGCTAAAAATAAAATTAAAAACGTCTCTGCCTTCAAAGAGTTGGCAATCAAAACTCTAGACCAATGTTTGTGAAATAGACTAATACCTAAATAATAGACTGATAGACTAAATAGCTAGTAATCAATCATTTGTGAGAGGGGCATTTTTCAGAAGTGGACTACTTTCAGAAGTACCAGGCAGAGAAAATAATTAAAAGGTCTTGAGATGGACCAAGGATTATGAATTGAATCTATGAAAGGGTTTGGGTGCAAGGGGTGGACTTAAACATTCTAAAATATTCGGCCCAGTGGTGTGGTTGCATGTGGGAAACAAAATAGTATTTAAATCTGCCAGCAATTTATTTTAGCTGTTGGAGATAAGTTATTAAAATTATCATTGAAGTTATAAATATGATTGAATGGGGAAGGATGTAAAAAATCTGTTCTCTATTCTGGAATGAACCTAGAAATTGTTCTTCATGCAGGTATGCCCTTTGTTTTGAGAGAATAGTTTGATAAGTCTTTTAGTTATAGATATTTCAGGCAAGTAACTACCCATTTTTCTCAGAAAATCCTGAAACAGTGACATATTCCAAATGCTTCAAGCCAAGCATTTTGTTTCTGAATATAAAAAATTTATCATTCACGGGGGTTACAGTTGCCTCCTTGCAATGTTTATTATATTTTTGCCGAGTGCCACATTCTTCAATTCCCATTACAGGGTAGGACATCCAAGTCTAGAATCAGAGTGGAGAATACTGGGTTGGGGTCTATAATCTATAGGGTTAACTGGCCCCTGCAACATGACTGCAGACCAGGCTCATAAGAAAGAGATGAACACTGAGAGACCTTCTGTGGGGGTCAGAGTAATTACATTTTTACAGCAGTTATTCCCAATATTCAGTTTTACTACTCCTCCATATCTGTATTATAACTCTCTCTAATCCCCAGTTTCTCATAAAGTTTTGTCAGTGCTACAATCTGATATTAGCTTTTCCTAACTAAGAGGGGGACCTGTATCCTTGCCTGGGTCAAAGTAGATCACAGTGTAGCATGGTACAAAGAAATGTTTTCAAGCTGCAAGAGGGGACCGATGGAGAAGTTCAGGGCAGTAATCCATAAGCAGCAACCAATGCAAGTGTGCAAACAGCCAAAAGAGACCCAGAAATGCATTGAGAGAGATCTGGACTTCCTGCACTCAAAATTAGGGTTTACTCTATTTTATTCAACTGCTAAAGGGAAATACAACTCCTTGGAGACTTCTGGCTTGAAGACAATAAATGTGTTTGTGGGGTTTTTTGGGGGTTTTTTTGGTTTTTGTTTTTTTTTTTTTTTTGAGCCAGGGTCCTTAAGTTTTCTTCAGTGGCCTCAGAATATTATGAACGATTAAATTAGGTGTTGAAGGGGCACAAGAATTTCAAGCAACACAAGAAGAGATTTTATAGTAAAATAAGATTTTCTGTAAATACACATTTAAAATATACTGAGGAAAACATTTTGGAAAGGCCAGCTACGTGTTTCATAATGGATTAGATGTAATTAGACTTTAAGACATACTATATTATGCTCCTTGGATATCATTGGCTTTTGGTTCTAATGTTCTCCCAGCAAGTCAACAGATAATGGAGCTGCCCTAGGGAGTCTATTCTTTGAGGAAGGTTGCAAAGCCCTAGGCACCTGGCTAATGACGAGCCATTTATTATTTTTGACTTCTGCACCATTAAAACAGGCTAAGCATTAAAAATGGAATTTATCCCATGAAGGTAATCAGAGATCTATATACAAAAGTAAATGAACAAAGATGTTTATCTCAGGTAACTGTAAAAAACTGAAATGAACCTAGAACCTAATAATCCAACGTATTAGATTTTTTCACTAAGTTACAGTGCATCCATTTCATGAAATATAATACAGTCATCAAAAAATATGTTGCATTAAAATGTTAATAGTGACTACCATTAATAATAATGCTGATGACAGTTCTGGATGGTTTGGATTCCCTTTTCTTTTTTCTTACCTGTTTCTGCACTGTGTAGAATGGTCATGATGTTTAATTTCTGCAGTAAGCAAAACAATAAAATTTGTTAAAACTGGGGTAGAAAAGAATAATCCCGGGAAAGCCATTCTATATTGCTAAATACAAAAGGAAGCTAGAAAAGAGTAGATGGAGAACAACAAAATCTAAAATGTAGTTATATACAGAAAAAATATTTAAAGATAATGTAGTTAAATATCGATAGGAAATTCTAATTGTTATATTATTATTCTACTGTTGTTAAAATGTTCAAGCTTTCTCCACTGAGCATAAATTAATTTTTTTAAGTTATTAAAAATTAAGGGGTATTAAATTTCACCCTCAGGTGAAAGGTGGCTTTTCCTTAGCCGTTACAACTCTATTACCCAGAGAAGCCCACTTTCTCCTCTTCATTGTGAGAGACTAACCATTTTGTAAGGTGACTCAAGACGTCACTGAGGGTATCAGGTGGGGGTACCATGTAGAAGAAAGATGGTACACTCCAATGGGCAGGCTGAAGGGAATTTAATAAAGTACTTTCTACCACATTGACAGTAAGGTTTAAGAAAACCAACAGGACTTGGGGTGCCTGGGTGGCTCAGTCGGTTGAGCTTCTGACTTTGGCTCAGGTCATGATCTCACGGTCTGTGAGTTCGAGCCTGGCGTGGGGCTCTGTGCTGACAGCTCAGAGCCTGGAGCCTGCTTCGGATTCTGTGTCTCCTTCTGTCTCTCTGCCCCTCCCCCACTCATGCTCTGTCTCTATCTCAAAAATAAATGAACATAAAAACATTAAAAAGAAAGAAAGAAAACCAACAGGACATAGCGCATGTAGTAGCCAAGACTAATAACAACAGGGAAGCTTACAGAGAGATCCAGGGTTTGTGGGACCTGAAATTTATTTACTCATTCACTTTATGAACTTTGATGAGATGAATACAAAGTTGCAAGTACAAATCAATGATGTAAACGAATGTTTTCAAATGAAAAAAAAATACAATAATTTACAAGCTTAAACAAAGCTGACAACCTCTACAAACACCTGGAAAGTAGCAGAGTTATATCAATTAATTGCCTGATGAAATGCTATAATCTTCCCCTACATTTTTGGCTGCATATTCTTTGATTTCTTTGTCTAATGACAACAGTTTGGTTCATAAGTTGTTATTGGTAATAACACATAAATTGTCATGATTTAAATCCAAACTGAGAAAGCCTGTAAGTCCCTTTTTCTTATTTACTTCCGTTTCAAAAATTGTTTTAGGTAATGTCATGCGAATGTTTGGAATTATTCTGAAATTATTAGGGGAAAATGTCTGTCAAGTTTCTTTTACAGGTGCCCTCTATGAAGTGGAAGAGTTTTCCACCCACCAGCATTGAGTCTCTATATTTCAACTTCCCCTCCAGGACCTAGTCACTTCTGCATCAGGCTTTGCAGGATACATCACAATTCAACTTCTGACCATGTGTTTACTTATGGTGATACCAGATGAACAATGGATTATAGGAGAATTTCTGGAAGCCATTTCTTTACCATGTTAACTGCCCATAACTATTCACAGAAGTGACATAAAAATGATACCCCACTAAATTCAAACTAAATGTATACCTCAGGTCCCCATAGTCAGACCCTGCCTGTTCCCAGGGTCACTCCACATCACCTGATGCAAAGAGAATTGCAACACAAGGAAGGTAGAGTAGGAAGAGGAGGCAGGATTATTCTGCTTTGAACTAACTGTATCTGTTGAATTAACTGTATCTGTTTTCTATTGCTGTAAAATAAATGACCACAAATTTAGCAGCTTAAAACAATGCCCATTTAGGGCCGCCTGGGTGTCTCAATTGGTTAAGCATCTGACTCTTGATTTTGGCTCAGATCATGATGTCATGGTTTGTGGGATTGAGCCCTGCATCGGGCTCTGTGGCTGACAGCTTGAAATTCTCTGTGCCCCTCCATCTCTCCCTCTCTCTGTCTCTCTCTTTCAAAATAAATAAATAAACTTAAAAAAATACTCACTTATTAGCCCACAGGTCTGTAACTCAAAAGTTCTCTGGATTCTCTGTTCAGAGTATCACAAGGCTGAAGTCAAGGTGTTGGGGGGAGTCCTAACCTGGAGGCTCTGGGGAGAAATCTGTTTCCAAGTTCATGAAGGTTGTGAACAGGATTTAGTACCTTGCAGCAACAGGACCCAGGTCCTTGTTTCCTTGATGACTGTCAGCTGGAGGCCTTCATCACTTCCTTAAAGTTGCCTGCAGTCCTTCTCATGGGATCTCCTCAATCTTCAAGCCAGAGTGGTGCATTGAATCCTGCTCCTGGATTAAATTTTCCAGGCTTCCTTTTCTGCCATCCATTGGAGAAAACTCAACAATTCGAAGGGCTCATGTGTTTAGATCACAACCACCCAGAAAAGTTCCTTAGCTTAACATCAACAGTGCCATATAATATGGCAATAATGGGAGCCATATCTCGTATTCACAGGCCCCAAAGATTAGGACATGCAATCTTAGGATAACTTTCAAAATTCTGACTACAAGATCTTATTTTAACAAGGTATCCAAAAATACATGACCACATTGATACCTTGTTTGGGTTCCTCTCCAGGTGTGGAAAAGCAAGTGAGGGCCACTAAGGCTCAATGCTGAGTACAACTCTGAGCTTTCTACCCATTCAGGGATAAGGAGAAGGAGTGGTCACTGGAACCCAGAGAATATGCCTATATGAAGCAGTGATTTAGTGGAGGAATGCAGCCAATCTACAGTGACTTGGCATGAAGGAGGCCCTGAGATTCGAATAAGTATCCTAATCTCACTCTGCTAGAATCTACTATTGGTTCCTTTCATTTGCCAAATCCACTGAAAATCATAAAACAAAAATGTTCATGGATGCAGTCCATGAATCTCAGGCTCCCTGGGCACACAGGAAGGTGGAAAAGTCAGAAAACAGATCTGGAGGGCAAAATGAAGACATCCAGTCCACTGATGGATCTCTTTTCTCTAGTTCTTTAGTGCTTATTGACTGATGCTGTGGTGTTGGCATTCACTTGTACCCTTCCTTCTAGTACTTGAATTACTGTGTAGGTGGATAGTGACATCCCCGCCTCTAGGTGGTAAATTACATAAGAGAAGAAGACATAACTTTTACTTTACTTCCACAAACCACAACACAAAGAACAATATTTAGTTGGGCCCCTTAACAGAAGGGTCTATGTGAGCTAATCATTAAATTCTTTACCGCCAGCATGGTTTGTGGCACATAGTTAAGGAAACGATTTATCATCCAAACTGGGACACTTCTGAGAGTAGAAATGAATGCTATTTATAATTATACTGGGTCAAAAAAGATTAGCTGGGCGTGTCCCAGACAAGGTAGGATGTATGGTTGCCAAACACATAATGGATGCTTGTTAAACACATGGATTAGTAAGTGAATGAAAGGGTGAATGAAAAGTATTCCTAGAATATTGCATTAGCTCCCTCATGTCACCTTGCTCTGTGCAATCCACTTATGTTTCTATATGCTACTCTCTTGACTTTATTATTGTCTATTTATCTATATCTCTGACCTCTATCTGGATATCTAGACTGGAATTTCTCAAGGGCGAAAATATCTTCATACCCAGCATGTCTACAACTGAGGGAACTACTTTCTACTCGCTTACACTGTTTCCTGTCTTTCCTCTCTGTAAATAACTCCATCAACTCTCAGTCCCCAAAGTGATATTGCACACCCTGCTACCTTACCCCAGCAACTCCCATTTAGTCTGTTGTCAGATTTTCTAAATTTTTTCTCCTCTATGCCATTTCTATCAATTCTTTCCACATCACTGTTACTACCCTGCCCAGGCCTATATCAGATTGCTGTTGTGCTACTAAATGCTTGCTTACTTACTACTATTATTGTGCTACTTGCTACTGGACTGCCACTTTTTCAGGCTAATTGTGACTCCATCTCTAGAATTATCTTCCCATGGTACAAATGGGATTATATCACAAAGCGTTGTTTGATGGATGGAATACTTGTAAAATAGAATCAAGCCTCCTTGAATTGACATTCAAGGACTCCCATAATCTGGCTCAATCCTTCCTTGCTAGCCTCATCCAGCACTACTCTCCCCCAGATATCCTATGTCACCAGACTTTGCCTAATGTACATTCATACTTTGGGGCATCTATAACCATAAAGCACCATAATTTACTTTTTAATGGTGTGTTGGTACTGATTTGTGTGTTTGCTAATTTCCATTGTGTAAATACTCTCACTATGGCCAATTTCCAGTTACCAACTGTGTGTCACTGAATGCAGAGTTGGGAAGGGATGTTCACATTCTGCTGCCATGAGCCAGCTTCAACACATCACTACTCCTTTTTTCCACTTGTAGAAATCCTACACATCCTTCAAGGGTCATCTTATGGAAGATCTCTATGACTTTACCCTCGATTCCCAACTCTGGCCTCCTTGACTCAACTTGGACCCATTGATGGGACATTTTTCATTCTACCGTAAATCCTGGAAAGTAAATTGGCTGACAGTAAATCTCACCTAGAATGCATGAGTGAGTCCCTCACTGATACATTGTATTTTGTATTTCTCTAGTCAATCATCTTCATAAGCAGTACCTGTGCCTTAGATTCAGCACAATTTATCAATTTTGTATGGTTATACTTCCGTTACTCCATAAAAATCCTCAAGACACAACATCAATAGCATTTATTTCTTTCATTCAGTGTATAAGAGCCAAGGGGCCATGAGATATCATGATGCTAAAGAACTATGCTTTCAGAACTATGGGATCCTACTGATTCAGTAACTTGGAATCACAGGGGTGGGCAAAATGATCTCAAACCCATCTCATGAAAATAAATTTCCCTTTGGCCATACCTTTCCTGATATCAAGAGGCATCTGTGACGTAGACATGTGTATCCCTTTTGCTCCCATGATAGCTGAGCATAATTAGGTAATCTTTATGATTAAGATGAGGCAGGGAAACTGAAGGACTCCATAAAAATCTGCTTTCTGCTCCTTTTCCTCCTTCTATTCTTGCTAGGATCTGCACCCCCACCCTACTTTATACATGCCTTGTAATGCAAATAGCATATGTCCTCCTTGTAAAGGACGGGTTAATGGCTTCTCTAAAATAGATAACACCTAAGGAAGGATGAGGTGAGAATCACCAGAGGAAGCTACCATGTGCATATTCCAGACCACTGGTGCTAGCCATCTTGGCTCCAAGACCCCTGGCTTCAGGGAATGAGTGACTTATGACAGACACCTGGATCCTGTGCTTGTACTGACCAGTTCTTCCTGGATGCCTGGGAGGACACATGCTCCAGTCCATAATAAACAAACAAACAAGCAAACAATAAGTAAATAATAAAACCCCCAGACCCCAGACAGAGATGAGACTCGTGCTCCTTCTCCTTTCCAAGTCTCCCAGATGTTCCGTCTGTATCTTTCTATATTTCTTCAAGAGACTCTGCTTTTGACTCCTGCTGGCTCACATCTGATTTCCATCCTGCATGAAGCCAAGGACCCTCTTTGCTGGTCCTGCAGGACCCCCTCTGGGTCCTCTGACCCAGTCTCCCTGCACCAACGGTACAGGTGCTCTCTGCAGTTTTTATAATTATTTCCTCCTCAATCTCCTTTTTATCCTTCTGGCTGTCTTTAGCTGGGTGAGATAACCTTGTTTTGTCCACATAACTATTCCCTTTCTCCTTTTAGTGGCTCCTTTAAAATCAAATTTCCCAAACTGAGCTATCAGACCTCATCATAAAGCCTCCCTCTTCACTCAGTGAGTTATATGTATATAGGATGGTCATCTTAATCCCCTTGAGAGAAGCAGGACACATGGAGAGAAAAATCTCTTGTTGAATCAAATAATGGTTCAAGCGGGGATAAAATAGAGATCTGGTTGTTGTTGTTGTTGTTGTTGTTGTTGTTGTTGTTGTTGTTGTTGTTGTTTTAATTCAGTATTTTCCTGCCTTTACACCATTCTAAGCTAGTTGAAGGATAAGCTAGCTGCAGGTTGTCCTGATACAGTGAACAGACAGAAGGGCATCTTCCTATAAAATTCCTGATGAAGGTTTATTTTCATGTGCCTGGAATGTTCTCCATATACCAGTAGCCCTGCTATTGAACTGTTGTCAAAAAATAAATGGCTCCAAATCACAATTGCTTTGAAACCAAAATCATTTTTGGCAGACACCCTCCAACACCTCGCAGCACTGAGCTGGCTCCTTGCTAACAACTTCAAAAGCAGATCGATTCATTTGATTACTTTATTACATCTCACTGGTTTCTCTCTGAGAGTTCACCATGGTGTCCTAAGTTTCAAAGTTCGGTGTTATTAAAATGTGCTGTGGAGGTATTTTTAAATGGTCGTGTTGGGTGATAGGAAAAATCTCCTGGGAAAATATTCCAGGTCAGCGGAAGGAAGGAAGGAAGGAAGGAAGGAAGGAAGGAAGGAAGGGGGAAAGGGAGGGAGGGGAGAAAGGACCGGGTGAAGTGTGGAGAGGGAGGGAGGGAGGGAAGGAAGGAAGGAGGAAGGGAGGAAAAAATAAATAAAAATAGTAACAAAGATGAAAGAATAACAGAAGACACTGTGTACACACCTGTCTCCTTATTAGATTTGGAGATTGTGTCTCATTCATTATAAGGCTGGGCACACAGTAGATGCTTAATAGTATTGCTAATACACTCTTTTAACCATCTCCCTCCCCCCAATCTTTTCTACCACGGTTTGCTCCAGGCAGAAGGATTAGCCTTTGGATATACATACACTTCAGTGAGTCCTCAGGGCTCTGACACTGACCAAGCCATTATTGCTTGATTCTATTAAAGCAAGAAAGCAATTTGCATTTGTTAAATGTTTCCCAGGTCCAAGGAATTTCTCTGTATCTCTTATATGGCACATCAAATAATCTCCAAAACCACCTTTTAAAGCATCCTTATCTCTCACAGATGAGACACCTAATATCAAAGCAGTTCAGAAAGTTTCCAAAAGTCACATTGGTAAGCAGTGAAATCAGAATTCCAACTCATAACTATCTAAGCCCTACACACTATTTTGCAGGTAATACTTTAATGTCTTACAACGTACAGTGTTTGATATTTAGCGAAAATAAAATTCTGAAGCATTAACTTGCTGGCATCTTGGAACTACCCTCTGAGTCTGGAAGAGTGAAGAAGGGCAAACCGAAGCCAGGATAAAGTACCTACTGTAAGGTCAGTTCAGTTCATACTGGATCAGGGCATTAACCAAGCTCTTCAGGAGACTGGACAATTAGTGCTAAGGAATGTAGGGTTCAGTGTCAGACATAGCTGGTTGGGGGCCCTTCACCACCAATTTCTTCATTCAGTAAATATTTACACAACTCCTATGTGCTGGTCCTGGTCTGAGTGCTGGAAACTGTGAACAAAACTGAGAAGGCCCTGCTTTAGGGGAGGCTACACTCTATTTGGGGAAGACAAAGGATGGATGGATGGATGGATGGATGATACTTAGATAAGATTATATTAGGTCATTTCAAATAGTGACAGAAAGACTAAAGCAAAGTCATGTGACAGAATAAAGGGCAAGGTGACCTTGAATAATGTGATCAAGCAGGGTCTCCAAGAGGAGGTGACCGCTGAGCTGACTCTTTCACAATGGAAGCAGCCAGTCACACAAAGACTTGAAGGAAGAGGGGATCAAACAGAAGGAACAGCATGTGCAAAGGTTTTGAAGGAGGAATGAACTTCAGTGTCTGAGGAATAGCCCCTTACTGGTTGATTTCCCTTGGGCAAGTTATCACGTTTCTCTGGGCTGCATTTTCCTCATTGCTGGAAATGACAACAAGACTTCCTTTACAGGACCTGGTAAATGACAAGCCCTCGGTAAATGCTGAATAAATGACATTGATTCCTTTCTTTGTTCATTTCACACATTGCTCAGCATCATGTCTAAATAGGCCATCTGGGCAATTTTCCATTCCCAGGGTTATCTGTCCCTTCTACCAATTAAAAAAAAAAAAACAAATAGACAAAAAAAATCCAAGTTGTGTTTACTTGAGTGCTTTATCCAGGTGCAAAGTCAAGCTCAGCCAGGGCATCTGGGCTTGCTTCTCTGTCCTTGATCTGACAGTCTGGATTTGCTCTCAGAATATTTGCTGTCTTAACATGCCTCTCTCCAGATGCAGGGCATTAATTCTGAATCAGCTCCCCCTACTTTCCTGTCAGAGGTTGTCATTTGCAGAGCGGATGATGGAAGGACTGAGTGATAGATGGCAGTCCCTTCAGAGCCTGTCAGCTTCATTCTCAAAGCAGGCACTGAAAAATGCAAGGCTGGTGCCAAGCCACAGGGCTCAGGGAGGGAGAATCAGCGCCTTTCCCAAGGCTGAGATAATGAGAATCCGCTGGTCAGTATCACATTGCAGTCTAAGTAGGACACAGTAATCCTGATTACAATGTTAATAACAATACACTGTATCCCTGAGCACTTACTCAACAGCCCTGGCACATCATTAAAACTTTTTTTCTCCATCCATTCAGTAGATAATTTACTAAACACCCAGTGTGTGCCAACAATCCTACAAGGTTCCCAGATTGGAGAAATGAATGAAACAAAGTCCTTACCTTGATGAGACTAACATTTAAAAGAGGGACATGAACACTAAATAATCAAATAATATGCTATGCCAGGTTGTAAAGGCTTAGAAGGAAAAGAAACAGGGAAAGTGATTAGGAGGTACAGAAACAGGAGAGGCAAGTTTAGATTGGTGGGTGGTGAGGGAAAGCATCCAAGAAGGGGACCCCCTAGGCAGAGACCTGAGCACAGTGAGGGTCCAGCCACAGAAGCGCCTGCAGTAAAGTTCCAGAGAGGGCTGAGAGGAGCCAAGGGCCATGTAGAAGGGGAAAGGAGGGATGATGTGCTACTCAAAATTAGTAGAGCCTCAGTCATCTCCTACTTGGGTCTCCTACCTGGAGAGCATCCCTGCCCTATGACAGGTTTCTCAACTTCAGCACTACTGACATTTAGGGTGGGATAAGTCTTTGTAGTGGGAGGATGGGGGGCGGGTGGTTGTCCTATGTGTTGTAAGGTGTTTGACAGCATCTCTGATCTCCACCCATTAGATGCCAGTAGCACCTGCCCCCTTGTAACAATCAAGGTCCCCTTTCCCTTGGTTTCCCGCATCATTTCTCTGATTCTTTTCAGGTGCTCTTAGCTATAGGTCAGGTACTTCAGATCAAACTTGGAGTTATGCAGAGACTCCCTGATACTAGGGATCCCAGTCGTACATCCATTTTAGAATGTGCATAGAGGAGAATGTGCAAGAATCTAATGGAGCTAATTAAGGTTTCAAGTTCCCTCTCTTGTATGGTCCCATTCCATAGTTCCATCCCTAATCTCCTGCTCATAATTCTGTACCTATTTTCATAAAATGAATCCCCCAAATATATAAGCTGAAGACCCCATAAAACATTCATCTCTGGATAGTCATGTGAGCATAATTCACACAGTTTACAAACGAGACCATTGCTGTGGTGAGTGTCTGCATTTCTCCTCCCTCTCCTGTCACTCAACCCTTACTGCCTTGCTCTAAATTCCTGGAATATGCCTTTTTTTTTTTTTTAAGTTGAGGTTGGGGGGGGGGGCGGAGAAGTTTGTCTTCTCCATTAGAATATGTTTTATAAAAGAAGAGACATATCTGTCTTATTCTTCTTTGTATCAAGTGCATTGCATGAAACAGGGAGAGTGTTTAACAGTTAATTAGTATTGAAGGCATAAAACAAGAAAACCTAACATGCATTGAGGAATTGCCAATCCCAGGTTTTCACAGTGTGGTCTTCACAGCCTCAGCAGCATCTGGGAACTAATTAGAAAAGTGCAAATTCTCAGGCCTCACCCCGGATTTACCATATCAAAAACTAATGGGGATGTGCCCATTAGTGAGTTTTCACAAGCCCTCTGGGTGAGTCAGAAATAACTTGACAGATAATAGTAGAAATATGTACAATGTTACCTGATAGAATTTGCCAAGAGAAATTCCCTAAGGTGGAGCATTATTACTCTGCCCATTTTATAGATTTGAAGAGTAAGAGTCAGAAACATTATTTCACCCAAGGTCCATACAGGAAGCAAGTGGAAAAGCAGAAATTTCAATGCTGGAATGTCTGACTTCAACATCCACCTCCTTTCCCTTGTAACACAATTATTCTTGTGGGAAGGTTCCAAAATAATTGATGTCAAATCCCTTTGGAGAACAAATAAAAGCCCTATACAACTGTGAAACGGTGTTATTACCAACAAAAGTAATAACCATCATCATAAGGAACACTTCTTGGCATATTTCTGTTGTGTGCAGTCCTGAGGACAGCGACATCCTGTTACGGCTTTTCCGAGACACAGAAGGGTTAATGAACCTCCCAGAAGCCCTGACTTCCTCCCAGTGAGTCACTGGGCACAGAGGAGACCAGGTACGTGGGTGTATTAACACACACAGCACAGCAGGCTTGCGTGCACGTGCGCATCCCTAGTGGGAGTGAAATGAAAATAGAACTGGAAAGCAAAACCCCTTCGTTTGCTGCCTGTCTCTCCCTGTCACCTGTCATAAATCTTCGAGACCAGCGTTCTGTGGGCAAATGAGATTCTCCCAACCCATGGCATGTGGCTTTTGGAACACCGGTCTAATGTCTAGCAGCGCACTTTCTGTGAATGCTTTGTGTTGTGTATGGATATTAGTTAGCATCAGCCACCCGAGCCTGTGATGGAGAAAGACAAATACAAAGAAAAGCAGAAAAAAGTAAGATAACTGGCTATTTATATCTGCTCTGTCGGAAGTGGTGACAGGTATAATTACTGAGTAGAAATTACAGGGCTCATTCCAGTGGCGTTCCCCCCGCTGTTTTCGGGAAGATAAAAGATTGAAAGTGTTCCTGACATCTCTTCAAAGAGAGGATGCTCTGGCATTCACTTCCAGTTACTTTGAGATTGATTAAAAGCAATTTCCTGTTGTTCATAGTTGAACCAAGGGGGCTTTCCTGGTCCCCTAGATTCAGTGAAACCTTTTCGAAGGGACAGCGTCTTTTTGAGCACTCGCGTCTTCCCATCGGCTCCCTGCCCCAGGTCCAGGTCCTAAGCTCCAGGGTCCTTTCCCTCCAAAGAAAAACAAGCTGCTAAATTAATGCACATAAAAATGTCACTGATTTAACAGACCCTAATCCCAGGGGTATTTGCAGTAAAAGCACATAAGGTAAAATCGTGTGGTATTAGAACTAGAAGGGGCCTAAAAATCCTCTACCTCCGTGATTTCCAAACAGAACCAATTATCAGGGGTCCCTTTGGATAAATAAGTTTCCCCAGAGCTACTCAGGCCTGAGGACCCAGACTCTCTAGGAGCCAGACACAGGAACTTGTCATGTAATAAAGTTCCCAGGTCATTTTGGTTTACAGAGCTTTAAGAACCACTGATCTGCCCCAAACATCTTATTTTTTAGGGGTAGGATATGAATGGAAAAGGGGAGACGGGTAAGGCACTTGGCTAAAAATTTTAAAACCTCAGCAATGAAGATAAATAACATTTTAATGCAATATTTTTTAGAATTGAAAGTAATGCCAATACTCCATGGTAAACAAAAAATTAGTTTTAAATGAAGACAGGATCAATACTATTGATTTATCCTTTGTGCTCAGGCTTTAGAATATGGCTTAGCATGAGCCGTTTTTGAACACATTATTTTAGAATACCATTCATCTTGATTGCTGAGTTTTTTGGTACCACTTTAAATTTTACACCCAAAGGGAATGCCTTGCTCACCTCACCCTATATTTTGGCAAATATCGAAATGTGATGGCTGTGAATATGTATATACAATGTACAGAAGTCAGTTTTTTGGCCAATGATGGTTTCTGTGTATACATTTTTTTTTTTTGCTTCCTCTTTTTTTTTTTTTCTTAATCAAATTATCTATCAGCATTTTAAAGTAGGGAGATTTACGGGCACCTGGGTGGCTCAGTCAGTTAAGCATCGGACTCTTGGTTTCAGCTCAGGTCATGATGTCCCGGTTCCATGAGTTTGAGCCCCACATCAGGCTCTGTGCTGACAGTGCAGAGCCTGCTTGGGATTCCTTCTCTCTTCCTCTCTCTCTGCTCTCCCCCTGCTCACCTGTCTCTCTCTCAAAAATAAATTAATTAATTTTTTAAAAAGTAGGGAGATTTAACATTTTTTAAAAATTACATTTTATTGTGAAAAATCAGGTTGTTGTTGTGTTGTTGATGTTTTTTTCTAGACCCATATATCCTCATGACATCTATTGGCGAGAAGTGGTTGCTGCCCCCTTTCAGACCAAGCAAGGACCATTTGTCATAGTCAACACCACGTGCCCTGACTACTCTCTGTGGACATTTGATTTTTGTGATCCCAGATAAAGCAGAAGACCACATAAAGAAACAGGGGCAAGACACTGTGTAACCCAGCTTATTCCTTTCTTCAGCAGATACAGATAGTTATATCGTGCTTCAACATGGCAGAAACTAGCCAGGCAAGGTCTCTCTGAATGGCACCATAACTGCTACCTGGTTCATTTATCTCTGCTCTTAGCCCCACTGGCAAGCTCAATCTTGCCCCAGGCTCTGGGACCAATATTTTCAAGTGGGGAAATTAAAGACATAGAAGTAAGACAGATGTGTGGTTGATTCTGCTTTACATTGGTTTCTTTCTTTAAACGACTTTGACCTAAAACTTTCCCACTCAGCCTTTTCATTTTCTGGCAGAGAAGGCTCAGTTTTGACCCTTTTCCGGGACTCTGGGGTCCTTGCCCTTCCTCCTATGGCAGAGACCTCAGTATTCCAGGCACTGGGTATTCCTGTCATTGTGGAGATGGCAGATTTGGCCTGGGCCCTCCAGGCTGTTGACAAACATTTATGGAGTGCTTTTGGTGTGCAAGACTCTGGTGCCACAAAAATTTACAGTACAGGCAGAATTACTCTCCTCATGGAACTTTTAATCCGGTAGGGGCCACAACAAGTACACAGGCCCCTCACTGTAGTGACGCTCACCGCATTTTCCAACAAATTATCTTACTAATTTCCTCAAAGTTACAACACTCAAATGCTTAAAGAAGCATGGCATTGCAAAAATGAATGAAGGAGACTCAGAAAATGAAAGGATGTATTAGGCACCATGAAGAAATAGAGAGTACTGTCCCTATTTGATGGTATTCAAATTCATCCTTTCTTAAAATTTTTTTCTTACATTTATTTAGTTTTGAGAAACAGAGTGAGACAAAGCGTGAGCGGGGGAGGGGCAGAGAGAGAAGGAGACAGAATCTGAAGCAGGCTCCAGGCTCTGAGCAAGCGGTCAGCACGGAGCCTGATGCGGGGCTCGAACCCACAAACTGTGATATCATGACCTGAGCCGAAGTCGGACACTCAACCAACTGAGCCACCCAGATGCCCCTCAAATTCATACTTTTTAAAAGTTTATTTTTGAGAGAAAGAGAGAGAGGGGGAGGAGCAGAGAGAGAGGGAGATAGTCCCAAGCAGGCTGCCCGCTGTCAGCACAGAAGCCCACTCAGGGCTCAAACTCACGAACCTCGTGAGCTGAAATCAAGAGTCAGATGCTTAAACACCTGAACCACCCATGCACTCCCTCAAATTCATATTAAAAAATAATGTATGGAGGCCAACCAAAAGACATTTGCTGACAGAATTTTGCTTCTGGATCAACCTGCCTAGAGGCTCACCACACTCCTTCCTGCAGCTTTGCAGTCCTTCTCTGACTCTTGTCTGCTGGTTCTGCTGGTCTCTAGCAGAATTACCTACCGAGTCCAAGCGAATTACCTATCCCAGCTCCATCCAGACAGCCCTAGATGTGGCTGTAGTCCATGTCTCCAAGCTAACCAACACCAACCCCATTCACCTGTCCGTGTCCTTAAACTATTCTTGTGTCGTGGATCCCTGTGGCAAGATAATGAAGTCTATGGGCTCATTCTCAGAATGTTTTTAAGGCCTAAATTAAAATGCATATGATTACACTGGAAATCAGATATATTGAAAAATAGATTTAAAATATTAAGGATGATACATTTGAAAATAAGAATATATGTGCTCCTACGCTGATGCTTTAAATGACAAGATATGGCAGGATGTCTATAAGTACCATAATTTCAAAGTAGCAAGGAGAAAATATATTGAGATATAGTAACTACAATAAGATATGAAAAATATCTATGGTTTCTATTGGTGACAAAGTCTCAGGTGCTGCCAATACTATTATGGTCTGTTGTGTATATTTGCAATGAAGGAAATCTCATTTACAATAGGGCTTAGTGAAAATAAAGCTGCAGTATTTTTGCATCGCAAGTACAAAGTGCATCGCAAGGCTCTGTCGGCCTTCAGGGTACATCTAATGTCAGGAACACTGAAAATGCTAACTTCTTTTTTCATTGAATTAGACTAGAAGTGCCCAATGGGATGTTAAATCAGGTAGCCACAGCATTCCCATACACTGCTGGTAGGGGTGTAAATTCGTATGACTTGATCATTAGGCTATGTGTTTCAAAAGTCTTGGAAAAGTCAAAATTCCTTTTGACCCTGCAATTCCGCTTCTCAAATGTATCCTAAGGAACTAATGTGACGTGTGTGCAAAGCTTTAAGCACGAGGATATTCATGCCCGGCTGTGTAAGAAATAATACACATCCAATAGAAAATGATGCAGAACCGTGATTACTGACATGAAAAGATGACAAATAACAAGTAAAAGCAGGATGGGCATAAAAAAATTGCATATGCACGTATTTGCACAGAAAAAAGCTTGGAAGGATATACACAAATTCTCTCCGTGGTGATTTCTGGTGATTTAACATTGATTTTGCATGCTCTTATCCTTCTTTTTACCCCCTGACAATGTATTGTAGGATAATGTATTATTTGTGTAAATAAACAGAAAAAAAAAGGAAAGGGACAGAAATGTTGCCATATAGAGAACTTATTTATTCTGTTTGGGAAGATATTTCCTGGGGATATTTCTGTGTTTACATATTCTTACTCATTCAAAGCCAGGTGACAATCATTATTGTAGATCCTAAGAATGCAAAATTGAACAAGGCAAACTAGGTGCCTTATCTTATGGAACTTACTTTCTAGTACAGAAAGCAGTAAATTATCCAACCAACAAATGCATAAACAACAATGTATTGGGCAGAGATAAATGCTTTGAAAAAAAAAAGGAAAAAAAAAACAGATGGAGGAAATAAGGAATAGATGGGGTGGCAAGGGAGGCTTCCTAGGTTGAGGGTCAGTCCTTTCCATGCCGATAACATTTAAGTGGAAAGACAGCACGAAGCAGCTGTCTATAGATCTGGACTGGGGAAGAGCATTCAATCTATACACAGGGAAAATCTGAGGTTTTAGGGCCTGGAGTGTGTGACAACAAGAAACATGAGTGTGTCTGGGATATAGTGGGAAGGGCAAAAAGTAGCACTGGACAACAGTGGATAAGTACTCAAGGGCCAAATCGTTTGGGGCCTTGAGACCATGGTAAAGTGTTTGAATGTTATTCTAAGCGCATGTTCCAAATCACTGAACTTTAGTGGTTTAGTGGCTTGTTACGAAATATTGTAGGAATACTAATACAAGGAGCAATGGGAAGGCACTGAAGGCCGTTAAACAGAGGGTTGGCAATATGGATTTATATTTTAAAAATTATTTTGGGGGCTCCTGAGTGACTCATTCATTTAAGCATCTGACTCCTGATTTTGGCTCAGGTCATGATCCCACGCTTCGTGGGATCGAGCCCCGCAGTAGGCTCTGCGCTGACAGCACAGGGGCTGCTTGGGATTCTTTCCCTCCCTCTCTCTCTGCCTTTCCCCAGCTCGCTCTCTCCCCACCCCCTCTCAAAATAAATAAATAAACATTTAAAAATATTTTGCCTGTTGTGTGTATAGTGGATTAAAGAGGCAAGGGTAGAAATAAAGAGACCAACTGGGAACCTAATATATTTATTTTGGTGAGAGATGATGATGGTACCATTTATCGCAATGGCAATGACCAGGATAGGAACAATGGGTGTTTTAGACCTGGGAAGTGGTGTTCCACATGTAGGGAGACCACCATCTAGAGCATTGTTTTAGCCGTATTGTTTGCTTTCATTTAAAATATGATTTCTCTGAGAGTTCAGACATTTCTTTCACAGCTTCCTAATCCCATACTCTTGGTATCCCCCTTCTGAGCATGAGTTCCCAGTAACCTTGTTAGAAAACAGTGGAACTGAGGAAAGAGAACGCCATTACTGTGGTCTGAGAAGTGAGAAGGCACATGCACCTTGGAACTCTTAGTTATTACTCCAACCTCCCATACAACAAAGCAACTTTTCCCAAAATACCACCCACAGAGCACAATTTCTGCAAGGCATGAAGAACATCCTCTGAAAACAGCAAGGCTTTCTTCCTTTCGTCACAGAGCATCCCACAATCCTAGCATTCTGCACGATGTACAGTGGGAAATGTAAACCACAAGATTTTCCTTATTACCCACCACACTCCATGAAACTGAGTCAGTCAGTGAAATCAGCTCTTGTTCACAGTCTGTCACTACTGGTTTGAAGACCTACCTAACCTTACGAGAGAGCCTACTCTTGGAAATCTCTAGTTGCAAGTCCCTTCCCCTGGAACTGAGATAACCTCCTTGATGTTTTCACTCACTGACAGTGGTGCTTTCCATGGATGTATAGAGAACTAAGCTCCTTCATTATCCACAGGAGATGCCTCTACATTTGAATGTTGTCTTGGGTCTACCCTTCTTCCAAAGCCTCCTCTGCTGGGAGCTGAATATTGGTATTTCATTCCATCATTTCTCCATATCCAACCTCTGACTGGTCTGCAACATAGCTCACACCTCTTTCATTGTCATGTCATTGTTTACGTGCCCCAGTCCCCAAATATCACAAGAATAGCTATTATGAGGTATACCTTCTTCTACACTCTACCATGTCTAGAACAATGCCCTCCGCATAGGAGAATGTGAATGAACCTTTGATGAATTGATTTAATATATTTGAAGGCAGCTCTTATGTTGTTTCTAAGCCTGCTCATTTCCAGTTCACTCAACCTAGGTTCTTTGGAGAAAGTTCACGTTATAGAACTGAAACTAAGCTGGTATTTCACTTTGAATGGAATGTGAGAACTTGAATGGAAGTTCTAAAAACATAGGCACGCTGCATAAGTTCCTTAACAAAAGGGGGGTGGGGTGGGTAGAGATCCAGGAAATACTCTGTTCTTTCAATTTCTCTCTTCTCTTTGGTTCTACTGGAAATCATGTTGGTTTGTTACCTAGCAACACAGAGCTTATCACTGGGCAATTTACAAGCATTTCTCATTTGTCATCATTTGTCTAATCAGATCTGATCATAAATAAAATCTGCACACAATCAACTGACTTCTGTTTGTAATTAGAATCTATCTCCATCAGGGGGAGGACGCTAATAGTCTTACACCTTGCATGTGTTGATTTATTTGTGCCTTTTTGTCATTTTCTAACATGCTACCCCTCACTATCTTACAATGATTCAATCTGTCTTGATTCCCTTCAGCAAAATTCCATCTTTTATTGTGAGTTGCTATCAATCCAGGTGTCTTTGGATGAAATTTGTAGGTCATCTCTGCTCATTTATTCTGAACATATCATCTGTGCAAGGTGACTTAATTTTGCGATATACTGCTTATGTTTAACATAGCTTCTTGCTTCTTTTCTATCATACTAGCTTTGCCTACTTAAGTCAATGCTGCAAACATTTCATTATGAATTGCAGTGGCCATGAATTGTTTTGTATGTCTGGCATTACTCTCTTCTTTATTCTTAACAACAATCCCATTCTTTTGTGAATTCCAACCATAAAAGTATGGTTTGGGCTGCAGAGCCGAATATTCTATAACTTTGGTCATAGATACTAAAAAAAAAAAATTGCTAGTTCTTATACCCCCATTCCCTGGTCACAGTGCTTGGTCCCTGACTGGCCCATGACACAAGCCAGACCAGTCTTTTGGGAATTGTCCAAGTGAAGGTGACAAAAAGCGTCCTTTCCTTCTTACTTCTCCAAAATAAAATATTAGCCCTGTGTTTCCTGTGGACATATGCACTCCATGGGGGGAAGGCCCATCTGCAGAGAATATAGAACAAAGAGGAGAGGCTAAGGGTTATACAGAGGTAGGCAATCAAAACAGAAATAGAAAGAAAAAGAGAAGAAAGAGGGGCACAGGATAGAGGGAAGGAGAGAGAGAGAATATACGAGAGGATGTTGACGTCATTTGAGTCCCTGGTTCCAGTTCCTAAGGCTGCAGAGTCACCCTGACATCTTTGATCATGTAAGCTATCCCAGGACCAGTATCCATCCCATAAATCCATATGTTCTTTAAACATATTCAAGTTGGGTTTCTCTCAATTGCAACCCATATAATTGACTTCTACAACTATAGGAGTCATAATCCCACAAAGTTGTCAAGTACTTAATTTAAAATATTGTTTCACATTAATCACCTGTTGTATCCTGACAATGCTTGAATCCTTGAAAACAGTTCATGGAGAGTGCATCGTACCCGTTTTACAGATGAGAAAGCAGAGTTACCCCAAAAGTGACTTGCTGTTTGGTGCTATGCAGCTAGATGAGGACAGAACATCTGACTCTTAGCCCCACGCTCTGCACAACATACAGCAGTTCCCTCTCCACACCACATCACATCTGGCAACCACAGCACAGAATAAGAGCAGCCTTAGAACTACAGAGAAATATGTGGTGCGGTTGCTGGCTTGGCACTCCAGAAACTGACCTGGAGAGAGAAGATAGATTCAGATACGATGGCGACTGAAAACACAAAGATCAGTTTCATGTAGACAGAAGCAAAGTAACTACTAAAGCAGTCAGGGCTGGGGTCATCAGGAAAGAATGCGTTCAGATATGAAAGGCAGTGAGAAGACATCCCAGGTGCCAGAAACAGTGTGAGCAAAGGTACAGAGAAGCAGTAGTAGACTTGGTGTGTTGTGAGAAACACAAGGAACTCAGCTGGCTGGAGGGGAGGGTGTTTGTTGATCTTACCTTCTAAATATAGCTTGAACCTTTCTTGTTCTCCCCTCCTCCACTGCCACCATTCTGATGCTTTCCTCTGTCACCTGGGTTATTGAACTAGCCCTCTAACTGTTCTCCCCCTATCCTTTATTTACATTGCAATCCATTCTCTGCATTGCAGCCCTAGTGATCACTGAAAACAATGTATCTGATCAGGTCACTTTCCCACCTAAGACTAAGCAACAGCCTCACACCACTCTCAAGATGCAGACCTCGTCCTTCACATGGGCCAATGGATGCTCTAGCCTTTCCAGCCTCAGATAACATCTTGCTGTGGCTCCTTTTCCCACACTCCAGTGATAGTGAATGTCTCATTGACCCAACCCATTCTGCTCTCTCCGGCAGCAGGACCTTTGCACTTGCTGGTTTTTCTACCTAGAATGTTGTTCTCTCTGTGTCTCTGTCTCTTTCTCCTCTTCCTTCTTTCATTTATGGAAAGAATAATAATTGAGTGCATCTTACACATCAGAGAGGTAGGTTTAAGAGACTCATGAAGAAAAACCAGACTTCTATGTTGCAACTTGCTTCTGATACTTGCCACCCTTGTGACTTTCAGCAAAGTTACACAAACCCCCTCTCACCATTTTATAATAATTGTCACTATTATTATTGTGTGGCTGAAGATTAAATGAGCCTATAAGCAAGGCATAGATCAATGTCTAACATAGGAAGGGCTATACGGGTAGTTTCACTAATAATGATTACAGCCAGACTCTACTAACTTTCATGGTGTCAGAGTAGATGTTATGTACACAGAGAAGTTTTTTTCTAAGCCCAAGGACCAGGCTGCTCTCTGCACATGCTCTGCTTTTCATTTCATTGTACTCATCTACTTTAATCCATTTTCTTTGTTGGATTTTGAATCCTAAGAAGTCAGGGATCACATTTATTTTGTTTATCATTTTATGGAAAGGTTCTAGTGTAATGGCTGGTTCAGAGTCGGAGTTAAATATTTATTTATAAGAAAATCAAGGTCACAATGGTGATTGCTGTCAACACTAAGAAAAATGAATTGGGACTTCAACCGCATGCAATGGGGGAACAATTTGTGCTTTTCTGAGGTCAGAAATGACACAGGACTCCTTCCCTTTCAGGAGGATTATATCCATAGCACCTGCATCTTAAGTGATCTTGCCAGCCCTTGTTAACACCTGAATCGGCAATGACCTGAAGAACTTCTGAGATGTTTGCCTCCCCCACTGGGGACATCCTGGGTCAATCTGTGACTCGTGATAATAGAAAGGATATGACAGTACCTCCACTGACACTGAGACCTTAAAAGGTATTACAAAGGAGATATGAAAACCAGGCCAAAGCATGAGGGCCTATGCTCACAGGAAGGGCCAGGCAGGTTTTTAAATGTCAGAACAAAGGAATATCACTGTTTCCAGACAAAGGGTACAGCAGCCTAAAAGATGAGAAAAAAAAAGAAAGCTTTCAAATGGGACTTGGGGAGCATAGAGCACCTGGGAGAGAACATACAGGAAGATTCAAAGATTCACGTGGCTCCTGCTCTCATACCCTACAGTCAGGATGGAACCCGTTAAACCTCCAACTCGAATATAACCATTTTATGCATGAAATGTGGCCCAGACCAAAAGATAATAGGAGAGTCTATCTCTCTGCATATACTAACGACAATGCCATGATTCAAAACTAATACCTCCGATGCCTTCCCTTATCTGCTGCGTGGCATTCATTAATTAGACTGTAATTTGTAAAGTGCCTATTATGCCATATGAGGGCACTGCAGATGAAAAGGTGAAGTTACTTCCCTTGCGAAGGTCACAGTATCATTGGGATGTGTGAAGTGACAGAAGCCCAGCTTGGTCCTAAGCTCTGGCCATGACTGGCTTCTAAGAAACTTTGGACATTGAGTAACTTAAAATCACCAGCATAGCTTAATATGAAGTACTGAGAAGTCTTGTGGGAGAGAAACTGAGGTGGACAACATGTAACAAAGCCTTGGTCGGTAGAGCGGATGGGCAGTTGTTAACACAATGTGCATCATCCTGCAATGGCTTTTTCTCACTCAGCTCATCATGGCCTCATGCCTGAGTCCTTGGGGAGAGAAGGAGGAATACCGTGAGCCATAACTGAAGCAGAGTTTCACTAAAACTCTGGAGGCCATTGAGGTGCAAGGCAATATTGCCTTTGTACCCATGTCACTAAAGGAAAATGGAGGCCACCTCTGTCTCAGCCTTGACTTGGTTTAGCACTTTGAGAGCATCAGAGGTCACTGCCCATTGGCAGCTCTAGAGAGCTATAGCACCTCGGGTAGGGTACTCAGCGGAGACTGCAGCACTGAACTGGGGTAATGGTACCAGGCAAAGGGGCTGTGCTGGTAAATGTTTCCATGGTATGTTGTCAGTTTCCATGGCATAAACACTCTCCGTGTGGCCCATATCAAGCTACCAAACATGAAGTCATTGAGTTGGAAAAGAGGTGTGCTACATGCCTTTATATAGTATAATTATACGAGTGACATGCATATCCTCAGGAACACACATAACAGTAAGATGCCAAAAAATAATTCGGCAACGAGAACTTTTGAGTGCTTATTAACTCTGTTTTTAATATATTTCTTGTGAATTTCTATGATTTTATTTTTAATAATGGCTGTGTTTAACCATCAGCTTGCACAATTCCTGGAAAGTTAACAATCTGCTCCAGTATAAGCCAGCTCCAGCATACCGCATACATGTGCTCCACTCTGACTTCTTTTAAAAGACTCACTCCAGGTCGTGAAAAATGTATTTTGTTAAGAACCTTAAAGATCTGCGTCAACTTTTAAGCCAAGGGCATACTATCCTCGGGGTGGGTCCCTGCAAATGACTGAGCAATCATGGTACAAGTCCAGCCATGTCTGTAAAATGTGGGGCTCCTCTGAGAGGCGATCGTTTCTCCTGAGTTCCCACTTGGACCGATGGAAACTCTGTCTGACTGGCATCACGGTCTGACATCTCCCCCTGCCCTCTCTTGTATCCACCCTTCCTTTCACAGGTGTTATACCCATTGAACCTCTTACACTCCCAACTCCATCTCATGTCTGCTTCCCAGGAAACCCCACCCAACAAGGCACTGGAGCCAGAGGGAAAGCAGCTTCACATGTTGTCACAGAGAGTGGGGGTTCCACTTGTCACAACAAGTGGAAATGACCAAGAAAGGACAGAGTCACAGAGGAAATGATGGCATCCATCAGGTGAAACTTGACTGGACACATTCATGAGCACAAGTGAAATACCGCTCCCAACAGTGTCTCTAAACAGTACATAAATTTTGGCAAAGGGTAGGGGAACATGAAAAAACAAGGCTGAAAAATGAGTTAATAACTTTTTCTATTACTATGATTCTATCAGTCCATTTCTAAATGGAATAGCCAGCCTGGGAAAGTGTAGGTAATTATAACATAATGTGGTAAGTGCTCTACTGGAGGTATAATCAGTTTCCTTCAAAACAGAAAAGGTGAGTCATTAAATTAATAGAAGAGACAGGGAAGGCCTCACAGAAGACGAACTATTTGAGCTGGACCCTGAATACTACACAGGAATTGGACAAGCAAATAATTTGCTGGGAGAACTTGATGGGCAGGGGGTAGATTGGAGCAGACTAAGATATGATTACTGGCTCACTCACCAGTATTTGAATTATTTCCAAGAGCAAATATTCACTTCAATAAAACATTAACACATTCTTCTGATCCTTCCTTAGACATCAGAAATATGTTTGTGAAACAACTCTGGGTGGGGAGTAGAGTGGGGCATGCATAGGGCAGTCTGAAACAAAGGGCAATTAAACTGGCTCTTATGGAAATCAACCCCATGGCTGGTTGCATAGTCTCTTTAGACAAGTTTTCTGACTTTGTTAAAGTAAAAAACAAAACAAAAACAAAACAAAACAAAAAAACATTCTAAGCCAGGAATTAAAGAAACTCTGTTCCAGTATTTGGCTTTTGTCAGTCTTCCCACCTATAATATAAAGATGAGAATCCATGCCTCCCACAACTCAACAAAACTTGTGAAGATCCAATGAGGTAAGAGATGGGAAAGTGCTTTGAAAAGTATTAAAGCGCTTTGAGGTTCCTACTCTGACCCCTCCTCAACAGAGCCTTAATTGACTCACTTTTCTTCCTCCATTACCAAGTCTACAGCAGGTCCTTCTATTACAGTCTCAGCTCCTTATAATTTTCCATCGTAGCCCCTATAACTGCTGGGAATTAAACAGCTAGGTGATTGTTTCATTAATGATGGGGTCTTCCAATAGGTACATTAGGGAGAGAGCACAGCAAGCACAGTCATTTTGTCCCCAGTGCCTAAAAAGGCACCTGGAGTATGTTAAAAGCTCAGTGTTTATTTAATGAATGGATTATCTATTGTGCCGTTAAGTTTCATTTCACCCCTTTATCACTGAGAAGCTGACCCCAACTGTGAATTATTTAGAAGTAGGCAACATGTGTTTTGTTATCAGCATCCTCAATCTCTAGCCCATTCCCTGGCACATACTAGGTACTAATAAATATTTAATTGATAGATAGCTTACATAGAACTTCCTGGTACAGCTTTTTGAATGTGGCAGGAACTCAATAATTCATTACATATTAAATAAATATGAAAATATCTTTGCTTATACACCTGTTATAAATATTTATCACTGTGATGTAACTAGTAAACATTTTTAAAAAAAAACTATTTTTTCCGCCTTTGAGACATTGAAGTTGTAGTGCTGGGTAGTAAAAATGTCTTGGGCTTGAGAGTCTTAACAGACTTCCTCTCATTTGAATGTAGATATTAGCACTGTGTCCAGAGAAGAATTACTTAGCTCTCTGAGCTTCAGTTTCCTCATATGTAGAATTGAAATAATGTTTTGTAGAGATTAAATGAGATGAATACATGAAGGACATTGTACAGCCTTTGCTGATGGTAGTTTTGCAACAAATGTCAGCTTTCTTTTCTCATGGGGTCTCTGTTCTCCCTTCATTGATATGTCAGGTTTCCAAAATTCTCTCCAAAGGCTAAGAAAGGAATTGAATAGTTATTCTTCTCTATGGTTCGGTCTTTGGCTCTATCTCAAATGGTACTCTGCCAAGTCACCTCTCTGACTTCCATCTTTAACATGGAAGAATGGAAAGAATGTTAGACTGGGAATCTACCAAGGCTGTAGTTCAGATCCTGGCACTGATTAGCTGTACATCCATCCATTCATTCATCCACTGTTGTTGGATACTCAGACATTATTCTCAGTGGTTGGAAATACATTAGAGGCAAAAATAGGCAAAATTTCTGCCTTCATGGAGCTTTCAAATGTATTATCAGTAGGAAACACTGACCAAAAAAATGAACATAACAAAGTAAAGTATGTAGTATGTTAGCACATAATGAGTCCTATGAAACAAATAAAAAGTTGAGCAGGGTGAAGGGGAACAGAGAGTGCTAGGGAGGGAGAGGCCAGGTTATAGCAAAAACAGGCTCATTGAGGAAGTGATATTTGAACAAAGACTTGAAAGAAGCGGAAAGCCATCCAGTGGGTATTGGGGAAAGGAGCATCAGGGCCAAGAGAATACCTAGATTAATACCCTGAGGGGATGTGTCTCAGAAACACAAGGAGGCCAAGGTAGCTAGCTTGGAGTGAGCAAAGAGAGAAGGAGGAGATAAGGAGGGGACAGTGAGTAGCATTAAAGACCCTTAAGAGTTTGGGCTTTAATCTGAGTGAAAAGGCTTTGGTGGCCTTATCTATATATGTATAAAAGGAATTCAGACTAGATTCTTCCTGAGATCCCTTCCAGCTCTTAAATTCAAGTATTCTCTTACCATTTTGGTACTGAGAGCTGTAACTGACATAGGTAAATCATGGTGAACTGGACAAGTGTATATAAGCTGTATTCTAACAGACTGGCACAGACAGGATTTGTATGTGTAATTGTACCTCTTGACGAAAACTAACAGAGATATCACAGACAATGGTGAAGAATTCTGCCATTGTCTGTGCTTGGACAGGCTAGTTGTCTAATACCATACCTGCCATGTGTGCTGGGCAGGTGCTTAACTTGCCTCACCTCAGTCTCCTCATCTTGAAAACGGAGTTAATTGTGGTTCCTATCTCATTGATTTATTCTGAGTAATAAAAGATCATATAACAAGTTCTTATCACAGTATTGGACACACAGTAAACTCTCAAAACATTTTGCTTTTTTTTTTTTCATATTAGTAGATATTAACAAATGTTTGAGTTGAATTTTCAAATCTTCTGTATTTGGGATTTTAATGTTAATTTTACCTCTTGTATTTCATCAAATATGCATTTCAGAATTTCTTTTCAACAAATATCTGTTACTGTTTATTGTGTGCAGGGTACAGATGTTTGGATGAGCAAGATAGAGTCCCTGTTTTATAGGGACATAAGTGCAAGAGACAGATACCCATAAAAGTAACCAAAATTCAAGTCAGACTATTAAAATTGTTTTAATAGAAGGGCCACACATAGTCACAGAATGGGTAAGAAGAGATTAATTCCAACTGTGGTTCTATGGGATGGTTTCATGAAAGAGATGAGGATTTGAGCAGGTTGGAAAGTATGTCTCATATCTCCCTGTGGACCAATGACACTGTAAATTGTCTTCCTTCCCTTCCAGATGGTACTAGTAAATTATGAACTCAGTGTCTTATAAAATGGTTACAAGTTTATAGACACCTAGACTCTATTGCTCCTGGCAAAAGTGACTTTCCATAAGCAACACTGGGTCTTCATGACCACAGTGGTAAAGCTATATTAAGGAGGTAAATTCAACTCACATTGTTGCTTACGAGAGGAAAGTTCTGTAGGAAGGAAGGAAGGAAGGAAAGAAGGAAGGTCACTCTCAACTTCATGTTCACATAGGATATAATTACCCAAGAAAGTTATTTTCAAATGGATCTTTACCCCTTCACTCTTTTCTTTTCAGATCCATTAATTCAGCTGTTGGACAGCCTGAGGCAAATTGCTCTTCTTGGTAAGTAACTACACATTTCTGTTCCTGCTGGGAAAATATGAGATTCTTGGGAAAGATTTCACAAAAAACTATCAGTTCACACGTACATTTTCCAGGAGTTGGTCCAAAGAGAGCTTGGATATTTCTAGGGCTATAACACACTTCACTAGTAGAACATACTGGGTGTTCCCAAAGGAACGAATGACACTTTTAAATATCCTTCTCTTGCCACTCCCCTTGCCTTCTTCTGCTCTCAAGCTGCATGGATAAATGGCCAAGACAATACATTTTAAAACAGCTATAAATTTCTAGATTTTGTGATTTATGTTCTTCTACTGAACTACTGTAAAATCTCTTATTTTGTCTAGGAAGGCTATAGTCAAAGGAGTATCCTCCTTGACACATTCTACTCTCGGAAGTCTAGCTAGACATGAGAAAAGTGATCCAAGACGTTTAATGATGTATGAAATGACTATGAACATTTTTGGGTGTGGTACTCTAGTTGTGTTTTTAAATAGTCCTTTTATTTATAAGTACATTCATAAATATTTAAGTATAAAATAACATGGTATCTATGATTTGCTTCAAAATGATAGAGGGGAGAGTACACAGAGGTAAGATGGAACAAGATTGGCTCTGGGTACATGAAACAGGCTCACAAAGCTCATTATACTATGCCACTTTTACAAGGTTTAAATGTCTCATAATTGTTTATAAAGAAAGAGGCGTAAGCCCAATCATCTTAATGAATTTGAATAGGGACTCAGTAATCTTGAAGAATGGGATGTTTGAATGGAGAGTTGGTCTTTGGCATGTAAGATATCAGAAATGGAAGAAGGGCATATACCATGGCAGTGTGATGCCGAGCTGGAGGGAAGTTAAAACTCAGTGGGTGGAAAGAGATAACAGAGCTATGAGGAGGGGGGTTTCAACAGTTAAGAAGTCACCAATAGGATTATTCCTGTGGTGCTGGATGCATAGTCTTGTCTCAACAATCTTGGTCTTCAACTCCATTGCTCATCAGAGAGTAGACAGTAGATTGAAAGCCCTGTCACGTGGGTAAATTGCATTAGAGCCACAGGGAACCAGAGATAAGAGGGTAGGCTTGAAGGAAATATGAAGATACAAACCATAAAAACAAACTTCTTGGACCAGCTCCTGCCCCCAAGTAGCATATTAAGTAAGCCTTTGGAGGATGCTATAGGAGGTGTGCTTATCACACTTCAGAATGCCAGGCAGAAAAAGATAGAGAATTCACAGAATGATAGAAGCAACATCCTCATATCTCAATATGTCAGAATTGTGAGCTTAATATAGCTGGATGAAATGAAACAAATAAATGTAAAGTCCCATCCTAGAGTCCAAATGCTGATGGCATAAATAGAAGGTGGGAGATCCAGAGCCTAGAAATAGCCCATGTGAACATACTTAGGGAGACTGAATAGGCAATAAATGCCATATAAACAATGTGATGAGGCTGACAAAGAGAAAAGTTAATTCTTTTAAATGGGCATTAGAAGAAATTGAATATTTAAATTGAAGGAATGATACACCTATCTGTATTGGCCAGGCCTGCCTGGAGACAAACAAAGTACATTCAGAGCAGAGCATAGAATGAAGAAGGGTCCAAAGCCCTGTCCTTGAGAAATGACTGAAGGAACTAAGAGTGTTGTAGTGAAACGATTCATTTGAGCCACACACACACCCTCTGAAGTGCTGGACCTTAGAAGAGAAACAAGCATTGTTCAATGTGGCTCCGAGAGGTGGAATTGAGCAAAATGTGGGTATGTTATATGGGATCAGGTTGTAGGTCAATAAGAAGAAACTCCTTCTAAAGACCAGAAGTTTCCATAGATTGAAAGCCCTGTCACATGGGTAAATTGCATTAGCGCCATGCTGTGAAGTTGAGCCTCCTGGTCACGTGTAGCACTAAACACTTGAAATGTGGCCAGTCCAAATTGAGATGTGCTGTAATTATGAAATATACCCCAGATTTTGAAGGCTTACCATGGAAAAAAGAAATATCAAATATCAAATTAATCTCAATAATTTGTATTAATACGTTGATAATATTTGGGGTATATTGAGCTAAATAAAATATATATTAAAATAAGTTTCACCTATTACTTTTTACTTTTTTTTAAATTTATGTATTTATTTTTGGAGGGAGAGAATCCCAAACAAGCTTCGCACTGTCAGCACAGAGCCTGATGCTGGGCTCGAACCCACAAACTGTGAGATCATGACCTGAGCTGAGATCTAGAATTGAATACTTAACCACTTGAGCCACCCAGGCACCCCTATTACCTTTTACTCTTTAAAATTACCTATGTGGAAGCATTTGGGTGGCTCAGTTGGTTAAGTGTTTGACTTGGTTTTGGCTCAAGTCATCATCTTAGGGTCCTGGGATCAAGCCCCATGTCAGACTCCACCCAGAGCATGGAGCCTGCTTGGGATTATTTCTCTCTCTCTGTTCCTCTCCCCTGCTTGTGCGCTCGCTCGCTCTCTCTCTCTCTCAATAAAAATAAAATAAAATAAAATTTTTTTAATAAAATAAAATTACCTATATGGCTCACATTCATGGATTGTTCTCCTTCTGTTGGACAGCAAACATTGTGTTAGAGAAACAATTAGTTGGGAGAAGGAATGAAGGTTGAGCTAGACTTTAAAGGACCCTGATAATCTATAGTTTAGGAGAAGTCTTTCTGTAGGTTTAGGACTCAAGGCTATGGTCTTAACCAAGATCTGCTTCTAACTAGCTGTGTTACCTTAGGAGAGTGATTTAACCCCCCCCCCCCCCCACCAACCTCACATTCCCCTCTGAAAATGATAAAGTTGGACAATCTTCTGAGGTATTTCCTATCACTGATATTTGGGACCTCTGCCCAGAGCAGATCTAGACATCCCTGTAATAGGAAGTATTTCCTCCATCAATTTATGTGAGAGGCCCCTCAATCAATTTCTTCATAGTTTTCTCCATTTTCAAAAGCCATGGAAAGTAGATAGTGTCCAAAGTCAGACAAAACTGAACTGGATTTGCGACCTTACCACATCATTATCAGCTTCATAATTATCATTAATGCCTTCATTCCCCAGACAATTCTCTAGCTACTATTTATATGCTTCCACTGTGCTAGATGCTCTGATGTATTACCAGAGATACCTCTGATGTATCTAATCAACACAGACATTTTTTGAGGTAGATGCTATCACTATCTTTATGTAACCAAGTAGGTAACCAGGTTTTAAATCTTGGGTATGTAATTTTTTTTAAAGTTTTATTTATTTTTGAGAGAGAGAGAGACAGAGAGACAGAGAGAGAGAGAGAGAGACAGGGTGCAAGCGGGGCAGGAACAGGGGAGGAACAGGGAGAGAGAAAGAGAGAGAGAGAGAGAGAGAGAGAGAATCTGAAGCAGGCTCCAGGCTCCAAACTGTCAGCACAGAGCCCAACGTGGGGCTTGACCTCATGAACCGCAAGATAATGACCTGAGCCAGAGTCAGATGCTTAACTGACTGAGCCACCCAGGCACCCCTTGGATATGTAATTTTATGTTTCTAAGCTGCAGCAAGATAGTATGATATTATCAATCACTATAGTATATACCCAGCCATTGTATAAATTGTAGTGAGGATTCAGTAAAATAATGTATATGGAGTTCTACTAGAGTAGCAGACTTATGATAGGTAGCCAATACAAGCTACAGTCCTTTCCCTGCTAATATATTCCACTGTGAACCCTACACATCCTCTAAATCCAGCTCCAGTCACCTGCTTTCCACAGAGCATCACCCTTTCCCCACAGTGGGAGAAAAGGTCAACCCCTTCTGAACTAACGTGGCCCTACATCTGATAATTTCTTTTTTATTTCTTTTTTTATTTTTTAATGATTATTTTTTGAGAGAGAGAGACAGAGACAGAGACAGAGACAGAGTGTGAGCAGGGGAGGAGCAGAGAGAGAGGGAGTCACAGAATTCAAAGCAGGCTGCAGGCTCTGAGCTGTCAGCACAGAGCCCGACCTGGGGCTCAAACTCACGAACCATGAAATCATGATCTGAGCCGAAGTTGGACATTTAACTGACTGATGATTTCTTAATACATCATTTCCAACCTTATTCTAAAGCCACACGCATACACATCTTATCTCCCCTATCAAACTATAAAGCTCCTGAGTGATAGCTTTCCATCAGATTTACATAAACAGTCTAGTATGTGGTAGAGAATAGATTATTAATAAATATCAGTTGAATTAATGATACCATTTACTGAAAGTGCCAACCACTGCACAAAGTTTAAGTTCTTTACATACATATCTGATTTATTTCTCAAAACCTAAAACGATACTCATTTTGCTCATTTTACAGATAAGAACGGTGAGCCTCCAAGGTGGCTGGTTATTATCACTGATCTTAAGTGGCAGAGTCAGGCTTTGAATTTTGACTGGCTAGCTGGCTGGTTGGCTCCAAAACCCAGGGTCTCAACCATTACAAAGAAAGGGCAAATGGATAGATGGGTGGATGGAATAAATGGTGGACAGAAACACAACATCTACATCCTCTGAATCAAAGTTCAAGATTTCCTTTCAATCCCAGATTTTCCAATGGATATTGAACCTCCTACTTCCAACTCTATCACTCCAACATATGACTGGGGAGTTCAGCAGAGAGGAAAAAGAAGCACATTTCACCATTTTAAAGATTCATAATGAGCTAAAAGGCCAAGTCAAAATCAATTTATTATTCACCAAAGTCTCAGGTCCCTGCCTGTTTTATTCTCCTGAATAAAACATACCTTCTCAAGTGTAGGAGCTTCCAGCAGTCCAGAAGAAAAAAGGGAGCAAGTAATACATATTTACATAATTAGGAAGAAGAAAAACATTCAAGCAGGTTTCCTTTTTACCATTTATGTTTATCTGAGTCTCCAGCTCAGGAAAATGTTTACCTAGTGTGGAGAGCATGTGTATTTATCACCTGATAGCAAGATTTTTATGACCAGGACATTTTTTCATTTGGAGCTACAAACCCAGAATTTAGCAGCTTCCCTACAGCAAGCTGAGCCCACCAACAGAAGAATCTCTCAGTCCCATATAACACCTGGGGTTCTTTAGTCAGCCAATGGCCAGCCCCAAAACAATGACATTCAGTTCAGCTGCATCCCTAACATATGTTGGGATCAAGCCTTGTAGCTTTGAAAGTGACAGTGATTGTAATTTATTACCTGCATTGATTCACAGACGTGGCTTCTTGTACAAACAAGCAGACATTTTTCAATTGTGCAGTGCAATGGATAAATTGTTTTGCATAGAAACTGTACTTTTAAAACTAATTGAGGTGAGCATTGCAGATGTATGCATTATACATGTACAAATAATACATCCTTGGGAAAAAAGTCCCAGATGGGTTCTATTTAACTTTAAAACTGTGTTTTATTAATGCATTTTCAGAGAAAGAGCTTAAATCAATGCTCTTCTCCCACTAAACCCAGGGTATTCAGGCAAAATAGAATCCAGGCTGCTTACTTTATTTCCCATCCTCTCCCTGAAAGCAATGGCATTTCATTTTCCAACAGAGCCCTTTTCTTTTTTTCATTCATAATGTCATATTTTAATCCAATCAATGCACATTAGCTACAACTAATGTAAATGTCATTGCTACTCTTTCCTCCAACCATTTTTTTTAATTTGCTAAAGCTCAGCACAGCACAATCTCTCCACCTCAGATTAATAAATATTGGACAGTTTTTCTATATTTCTTTTTTCTTCTCAGTGGAGTATTATTGAACAAACTCTAGGACATTTTAGGGCAACGCATGAGATAGATTATCTTTGAATATTAGGGAACATTTGGAAGAGTCAACCTTTTTCACCCAAGGCTCTGCTATTTCCCCTCAATATTCCTACTAGAGCCAAGCAGAATGGGTCCTATATGGCCCCCACTCTCCAGATTCTCTGCCTTTGTTTCTTCTACTCTGGATGCTCCTATCCCCATATCCAAAGTCCACCTATATTTAAGGATTCTCTCAAGTGCCCCTCTTCTAGGAAGACTTCCTTGATTCTACATTTATCTTGTCCCAGGCAGTTGGGATTCTTTTATTCTCTACTGTTTAAGGGGCTTCATATGCATTTCCCTTGGGGCTCTGGGAATTGTTCACCTTGAATCCTATCTAGTGATGTCTTAGTATTATGTCCCCATGTAGATTGTAAGTTCCTACAATGTAAGAACCAATAAATGACACATTTTATCTTTCATATTAGTTAATACAATGCCTGCACATAGTGGATGCTAATAAATATCTAGAGAAATAAAAAAAAGGAAAGAAAGAAAGAAAGAAAGAAAGAAAGAAAGAAAGAAAGAAAGAAAAAAAGAAAGAAAGAAAGAAAGAAAGAAAGAAAGAAAGAAAGAAAGAAAGAGAAAGAAAGAGAGAGAGAGAGAAAGAAAGAGGGAGGAAGGGAGGAGGAGGAGAGAGAGAGAGAGAGAGAGAGAGGAAAGGAGGGAGAAAGAAGACTGAAAATAGGGAGGGTAGAATGGTAAAAGACAACAAAGTTTCTGAGGTTACTGACCACCATAGTACATAGTACTGAGACATCTAAGTCAATTATACTATTGTAGGGAATAAGTAGCTGGAGCCCTAGGAAAAGCTTTCACCTCCTAGATATGCTTAGGGCATATTCTCTTCCCCCAGGATACACCTCAGGCAGTGGTTCTCAAAATTCAATGTGCAAGAGAACCACTTGGAGAGCTTAATAAAATACTGATTCTCTGTAACTGGATTCCTGATCCTAAGTAACTTCCAAGAGAATCTGATTTAGCGGGATTGGTAAGGGTACCAGGGGTCTACATTTCTGACATGATCCCAGATGATCCTGAAGTAGGTGTTGGAGATCATGTTTCATGCAACACGAGCTTAGAAATATTGCCAGGTTCTGTTCTTCTGGAGTTGTCTCTGTTCATTGGCTGTCATCGTTCACCACCTCAACCTGATTCCATAGGTAAGCTATGCTGGGATTTATTTCTGATCCTCAAAACCCATAAAACTTGTCTAGATTCAGGTTCCCTGGCTTTTTGCTGGCTAAGATAGCATCAGCAGCATCATCAATCATTTCAAGAGTTCTGTTCTTTGCCTTGCCTAGGGCCTTTGACTCTTCTAAGATACCCATTTGTGTGGCTGATATTATGCTGATTCCTAGATTCTTTAGATCAGCTTAAATGTGCTTGTTGCCACCTTCATCCTGTGCCATCAGTTGTATTTCAGGTATTTGGACCCTCACCTTCATATTCATCCATGCTCATAGGCACCTCATCCACAGGTATCCGATACACCTCTGTGCTGCCAGATGAGTGGAAACCAGAACACTCATGCTCTTTTATTGTCCCAAATGGTAGGACAGAATGATTAATTATGGCATAACTGGCCACTGGGGTCCTTATCAAGAACCTGGGTTCCAATCATGATTCTGTGTATTGCCCATTAGATGATAGTAAAGTTTTACCCTTAGGGTATTCATTCATTACACAAGAATAATCATTTTCTTCAAAATTTTTCACAATATTGGGCTTTGGGGTATATAGAACTGGATTCAAAACCCCATTCTATCACTTACTAGCTATATGACACGGGCAAGTCATTTACCGTCCCAGTCTGTTTTGTTGCCTATAAAATGAGGCTAGTAATGCCTATCTCTACACCCAGGAGTGGTTGTAAAGACTGAATGAGCCAGTAACTGCTATGAGAAAAGCATAGTGCCTGGCACATGGCGAATCCCCTACGGGAGTGGCAGTGATGGTGATTAATGATATAAGGATGTTGCTCCTGTCACCGTCATCACCACCGTGTATTCCATTTGCCCAGTTAACACCAAAGTACATACTCTGCTTACTTATTTCTTGAGTCAGCCAGAATGTCAGTTTCTGGGAATCCGAAGGAAGACAAGCAGGAGGTAAGGCCTGAAATTAAGGTTCAAAATTATTCGCTGCCTTGACATCCGGTAAAGCCAGGAGGGCCTCAAGTGTCTTAAACACCAATCTCCCCTAGGCAAGTGACCCTAGACAAGTGACCCTCCTTATCAAGGTGACCAAGCACCATTCCTGATGATTCCTCATAATCAGCAAGTTTCAGTTCCCCAGTGACTCAAACAAGCCAATCACATCCTCTCCCAGAAGCCCGGGGGCATTCCACCCTCTTATACTAGAAAATCTCTCAGATTTCATCCCCAGTTGTTCACTCTGCTCCTGCGCACGACCCCTACATGGCCCTGCAAGGCACGCGCCACATCCTTCACCAGACAGGGAATGCGTGGGACCGATAGGCTGCTGATCCCATCTGTCTGGTGTCAGATGTCATATGTGCCATCATCCCTACAACCCTTGGGTGGGGATCCTTCCTTCACCAATATGGTGAAGAGGAGGTGAATAAAATAAGCAGGATCACTGATCCTGTCATTTACGGTCTAAGGGAGATAATGTTTGTGTAAATAGACCTGAAATCCACTGGGATGAGTAGTGTAGAATGTTTTTGTGAGCAGAGAGATGAAAGCAAGAAGCTCCGGGTGGAGGAATGCAGGACAGTGGATTTCACAGATAAAGTAGTATCCGGCTCAACTCAGAAGTCTCACATGAAACCTCAGACAGATGATTACCTGGTAGCACCATGCTAAGGCCCCCCCATGGCAATTCTTACCTAGGGTCCCACTGGTAAGAGGGGATCTGCTGGTCCATATTTAAACCTAATGTCCTCTGTGCTTGAGGTAGGGCTCTGTGCAACAGAACTGCCTGTGCCCGGTATTGCTCTAATTGTGTTTATTTTTAAGGGTTCCTTTTAAGCTACTCTAGTTGTACACTATATGTTCCAGTATTTCTTTGCTTTAGTAGAGTAGTTGCCAACACCTGTTTTTGTCTTCTGCTTGTCCTGCTCTATACACAATATGCTCAGCCTCATCTAGAGCAGATGAACCCCTAAATCATCTGTCCAGGGCCAGATCTCAGCCAAAGTGGAAATAAGCACTTTGTTACATCTTCTTCTTGGGAACTTGATTTACTGCATTAAAAAAAAAAAAAAAAAAATATATATATATATATATATATATATATATACACACATATATATATTTTTTAATATATATTATATATATATTTAGTATATATTTAGTGTATATACATATATATTAAAATTACTGCATATTTTAAATAAAGATAACATTTACTGTTGGAATGTTTATCGTGCTTCAGGCACTGGTGAGGATGTTATATACATTATCTGGTTTAATTTTTCCTCAACCTTGCAAGGTAAAAAGTCTTCCCAGATGAGAAAACTGAGGTTCATGGATGTCAGGTGACTCATCCAAGGTCACATATCTGATATCTATAAAACAAGCATTTAACTTCAGGTTTACTTGTCTCTAAATACATGGTCAGAACCTCTATGCTCTTCTGATCTTACATTTATCATCCCCAGATGAAACAAGTAAGCCAAACAAGTGGCCATATGTTATTCTGAAAGTTTAAGCCAATGCTACGTATTAAAATCTTCATCCTTTAGCAGAAATAAACCAGTTCTTGAAAGACAACTCCTTAGTAACAATTACTACCACATCTTTGTTTGCATAAATGCAAACTTGGTTTGTTTTTAGTCAATTCAGATTACATATTTAGACACCGCTTAAGATGAGTAGCAAATATGTAAGCCTAGAGGAAACATAAAGATCCATGGCTAGATTTTTGCTAAGTATCTTTCTAAAGCTCTGAAACTAGGTTTTCATCCTCTGAGGCTGTGCAGGTCAGTTGCATAAGAATTTGGATTAATATTTCTTCTGGGGGCACCAAAGAGAAGGAGTGGCCTAAATAATAATGTGAGAAAAGAAAGGAAATGGCTTTTATGTCCTTGGCTGAGACTCTGAGTGGTCCAGAGGATTTGGTTATAACCTCTTCCAGAGACCCAATTACAATAAACGCTACAACTCAGATGTGCTCGTTTACAGTAGCCAACAAGAAAACTGGACCAAAGCTAGTGACTATGGAGACAGCCATGTGGCGCTTGAAATGGGGTATCTTACAAGGCTTGAGACACTCTTCCTTCCTATACTATTCTAGGCCCAGATTTTTCAAAAATTTTTTTAACGCTTATTCATTTTTGAGAGACAGAGACAGAGTGCAAGTGGGGGAGGGGCAGAGAGAGAGGGAGACACAGAATCCAAAGCAGGCTCCAGGCTCTGAGCTGTCAGCACAGGCCTCGACATGGGCTCGAACTCACAAACCATGAGATCCTGACCTGAGCCGAAGTTGGAAGCTTAACTGACTGAGCCACCCAGGCACACATTTAAGATCATTTTCTCTGTGATAGCAGAGAGGAGACTTCGGCAAGTCTTGATGAAAGTGGTACAGAGAGATTTCTACTCCTGGGAAGTGAGATTGCACTTCCTGGCCTCCTCTTCCCTTTGAGCAGTTTGGTGGGTGAAGAAGTTTATTTTAGAAAATCATGTTTTCTGAAAGTCGTCCATTGGCTTAAAAAAAAATACCACCTGTTGATATGGACTTGGCCTGAGAGACACTTCTGTTTGTGTCTCCCTGTAATAAATGTTCCCTATTTTCCAGGGATGCTACACTATATGGGAGAACAAGCCTAAATTTCCAATAGATTGGCTATTGAATCTAATGTCAGTTTTAATAAAGTAGCTGAATTTTAGATGGAAGTTTGCTTTATTGAGAAACAGCAGTCTAGAAGAAATTATTATACCTTTAATCAATGACTCATTGAATCATAAAGTGTTGAAATTTATAGGGAAGTTAAAGAGCATCTAGACCAACAGAACATAACTGGGGAGCCAGAGGGCTCTACCTAGAAGCCATGGATAGGCCTCAGTGGCCTCATTAATAACCAAGATTATGCAGATTCATTTACATTCATGTGTAAATATTGGTTACATTAGTTTTTCTCCAGAGAAGAGGGTATAAAACTTGTACTGGTGTTTTTTAAAGGGCTCAAAATGTTTAAGGAGCACTTATTTAGATCAACATTTAATGAAATGTGAGCAAACTGATACCCAGGGAGGTCAAGTGACTTACAGAAGATCACATGGTTAGAAAAAAATTTAAAAAAACAGAAGTGCTAGATACCAGGTCTTGTGATTCTTAATCCAGTGCCGATATGCACTTCTAAGTTACCAACAATTCTGGGATTCCTCCTCCATATTTGAGTTGGAGCATATAACTGAGATTTGAGGAAACAAAAAACATAAAATATGTTGCTCAAGAGTAGGAGGTTTATATGTTGAGTGCATATATATCGAAATAATCAGAACTATGCAAAAGTGCTCAGTTGTAAGATTTTGAATGGAGAGGTGTCTTAAAGTTCTCCTAAAAAGAGCCCTACAGAAGAACTTGGACATGGAGAGCTCTAATGTGTTAGTGATTCCAGGAAGCACTATAAGGAGTGGAGGAGTGAGATAGAGAAGGAATATAAGTGAGTAATTGATTTGTTAACTAAAGGGATATTGCTGTGGGACCTTGTGGATCCATGGCTTAGAATTATCCCACCAGAGAGCAGGGAAGCTGGGTACTTATAACTCCTGTCCTTCATCAGTCGAGGGTTTTTCTTGGCCAGAAACAACCTCAGGTAGAGAGATACAGGAATTATATATAGACATTATCTATCAGTAACCCCCAGAGCAGGCCAAGGGGATATGGGCAGTGTTTCACAAGATTGGCTAAAATGCATTAGAGGAGTTAAATGAAGAAAGGTTTATCTGCAGACTGCTGTCAGATCATAACATTTTAGGAACAAAAGAAATCCCAGAGGACATCCACAGCTACAACCCCTTCTTTTATAGCCCATGCAAAGTTAAGATTCTTTCTTTAATATCACTTAAAATAGCAATCTCTGTTATTCCTTTCAGCGTTATAGGGAACATGTTACATGCCAATGTAGTTTTGATTTTTTATTATGCTTTTGTTTGTTTTTGTTTTGCTTCAGGGTCATCCCTGTACATTACTGACTTCATTTATATGGAGTCAAAACTCTGCTGGAAGCTCCCTTGGTGGCCAACTTTTCCTGTGAATCTATATGACCTATCTAAAGTTCTCTTCCAAGTGATAGCCTATGGGAGCCAGACTCCAAGATGACCCCCAATGATCCCTGCCTCTTTTATGCCCTTGTATTATGCCTTATTTATGCCCTTGTATAACCACCTGCCACACTGAATAAGGCAAACTTATGTACCCAGTACAATATTACAGAAATGACAGAAAGTGGCTCCCATGACTAGTTCATAAAAGTCATTGCAGTTTCTATCTTTTTCTCTTTGACTGTCTCTCTAGGGAAAATCAGCTGCTATGTCGTGAGGATACACAAGAAGCCCTATAGAGAGGTCTACATAGTGAAGAATGGAGTCCTCTTGCCAAAAGCCACGTGAATGAGCTATTTTGGAAGCGGATTCTCCATTGCCAGCCAAGCCTTCAGATGACTGTAGTCACAGCCAACATTTTATCTGAAACTTACTGAAAGACCCAGAGCCAGAAACACCCAGCTATGCTGCTCCCAGATTCCTGACCCTCAGAAACAATCTAAGAAGATACATAGTGATTGTTTTAAACCACTGCATTTGGGGGTAATTTGTTACACAGCATAGACATCTAGTAGTTAGCCTTTTTTGGTATTTAAACATAGCTACTCCACTCTAATTCAAAACTCTCTTCTTTCAACGTTTTGCTCCATTATGAGACTATTCCTATATGTCAATATCCTTTTTAGTTTCAGTCTATATTAAATCTCTTTTTTGAAAGTGACAGAAACCCAGATTCAATCAGTTCATGCAGAAGAAGGGGGATATGTTGTCTCATGTAATCAAATTCCCAGATGAGAAGAAGATCTGGCCTTAGAGACAGCTGGAACCAGGGATTTCAATGAAACATGGTTCTTTCTCACTCTTTTCTGCCTTTTTCCCTAGGTTTTGGCTTCATTCTCAAATCTGAGGTCCCCAGAAATGTATAATTATTTTTATGTAGCTTTCATACTCACAGCTGGGTAGCCAGAAATCAAAGAGAGCTCTTCCCTGCCAGACAATTTCAGTTAAAAAAATATATCAGGGAAGAATTGCAATTGGTCTAAGTTAGAGCATGTTCCTAACCCTAAAACACTATGATGGAGAACACACTTTATGATGCCCAGGTGAATCATACATGTGCCCCTGTGGCTGGGGGCACTTTAGGAGGAGGCTTATGAGACAGAAGGAGGAGCGGGTGAGTCTGAAATGAAGGTGACTTATGGACAGAGGAAAGAATAAATAACCTTTGCTTTGTACCTGGATGTCATGTCTCTGTTGTGTTTGGACTAGCATGGACAGAGATTGTTTTCTGGTAGTCAGATAAGCACATCTTATAAACATGATAAACTGATCAGGGATAAGATCTCTAGAACAAAAGGAAATAGTCCACAGCTTTGTGGGTGACAGTAAGAAAATCCATTCTTATTTATATTAGAGGGCTCACTGACACAAGAGACAGTAAGGAGGTAGAAAACTCCATTCACAAGAAGAAAGTTTGGTTAGATAGATGAGTGCTGGCCTTCTAGGACCCAGATGTGGGAGCGTATACTTAAGCATGGCTTCTGAACAGCAATATGGTGATGCACTGGGGTCATGGTTCTCTGTAAGGTAGTTTGTAAGGTCCATCTCAAATATTCATTTTTATCAGTAGACAAACTACCATAGTCATTTCCTTTTTTATGCACCAAGTTGGATTTATAGTCATTCTTATGATAATAGCCCTCTCATTAGCATCCATCCAAGAGGCAGTATACTCTAATGGTTAGAAAGATGGTCACCTGAGCTGACAGCCTGGATTTTAATCTTAGATCAGCTACTTATGCAGCTGAAACAGTAACATTATGACATATGTGCCACCACTATCCCATGATCTTGGGCAAGTTCTTTAACCTCTCTGTGCTTCAGTTGTGCCTCATAACAGAATGTGGGATAATTATAATAATAACTCATGTGGATGTTTTGAATTAAATGAGTTAATATATACAAAGTTCTTACAATAGCATCTGAGATATGGTAAGTGAAATATTAGTAATTGCCATTACTATTACCATCATTATTTTTTAATTAAAGGGAGAGATCTGTATTTAAATCTCCCCTAAAGAAAATTTGTACATACCTTGATGGGAATGTGTTACCCATTTGAATATCATCTGATCTATACATTGATGAAGAAAGAGGCTTGAAAGCTGTCATTCTAAGTGATCAGTGGACTAGAGGATAGTCTGTAGTAAGAGAGTGACAAAGCCAAGTGAGTTGGAATGCTTTGTGGGACATTTTGGCTAGAAATAGAGACCCTTAGAAGACTGCCACATCCATCTTGTCATGTGTTAAAGTTTGTACTGATTGCATATGTCTTCAAATAATACAAGAGCAAATATATCCCAGTGCACTTCCATAAGAAATGAGCATTCATCTGTGGGTTGTTGGTTTTCCAATTGCAGTAGCAAAAATTTAAGCCATATTTAGGACCCAACATATCCATCATAAAAGCTAATCTTTCCTAATGCCCATTTTTATCCAAGTACAGTGCATAATTAAATGCTAGCAGTGAGAAGCACTGTATTTAGAAAAGAACAAGGCAAGATCATCGACCACAGCTATTTATATACTCCTCCAGCTCAAATATTTCAGACTGTGCATGCTTGCTACTGACATTGCTTATTTTTTAATTCTTTTTTAAAAAACTGTATAAATCATATTTTTGAAAGATGTGGCAATTGGATCATTACATCATATAATCACAAAGCTATAAAAGGTAAGTGATGCCTAAAGATCACTCAGCACACCTTTCTGAGAATCTGTCTACCATATATTTTGAAGATCTGTCCCAAGTCACAGAATGACTTATGGAAACTGTAACATTATGACATATGTGCCACCACGATCCCATGGCAATCATCACCAATTCCCTGTAAAGTCTGGACTGAGCCTCAGAATCCTTTTTAACACAATGATCCAGGTATTCATTTCAAATCAATTAGAATTAGCATGAAATTTCAAATCCATTCACCATCACCTAATAATGGCTGAGCTAAATAGAAACCAGGATGCCCAATTTCCATATCAATCTGATTATACCATTCAAATTCTTCAGCTATAAACTATTTGAACCAGATTTGTCCACCTCCACACCATTCATTGGTTGTTACATGAAGAATCCGTCCATCTCAGCAATAGATTAGGGAAAACTCTTTGCTGGACCTGGTCAGTGGTATGCTCCCATACTGCAAATCATCCATTCAACAGGTGATGTACGTTTGAGTTACTGCCATTTTTTACTGTTATGAATAACACTGGCATCAACATTCATGTACAAATGTTTATATGGAAAATGTTTTTAATTCTCTTGAATATACACCTAAGGGTACAATTACTGGATCATATGGTAACTCTATGTTTAACTTGAGGAACTGTCAAACTTTTCTAAAGTAGCTGTAAAATTCTGCATTCATACCAGCAAGGTAGAAGGGCTCCAATTTTTCCACACCCTCATTAACACTTTTTCTTGTCTTTTGGTTAATTCGATCCTAGTGGATGTGAATGGTACCTTACTGTGGTTTTGACGTGATTGGCATTTCCCTAATAACTAATGATGTTGAGCATCTTTTCACATGCTTGTTGGCCATTTGTATATCTTCTTTGCGGAACTATCTATTCAGATCCTTTACCCACTTTTTCACTGGTTTATCTCTTTATTATTGATTTGTAAGGGTTCTTATATTGATGATTACACATCCTTATCAGCTATATGATTTGCAAATATGTTCTGCTTAACTGGGTTGCTTTTCCACTTTCTTTTTTTTTTTTAATTTTTTTAATGTTTATTTATTATTGAGAGACAGAGAGACACAGAGTGTGAGCAGGGGAGGGGTAGAGAGAGGGGAGACACAGAATCTGAAGTAGGCTCCAGGCTCTGAGCTGTCAGCACAGAGCCTGACGCAGGGCTTGAACTCAGGTACCGTGAGATCATGACCTGAGCCAAAGTCGGTTGCCTAACCAACTGAGCCCCCCAGGCACCCCCCACTTTCTTGATAGCATTCTTGATGTACAAAAAGCTTTGTTATGGTGTCTAATACATCTAACTTTTTATTTGGTTGCTTCTAACAATTATGTCATATCTAAGAAGCCATTGTCCTAATCCAGGGCCATCAAAATTTACACCTGTTTTCTTCTAAGATTTTATAGTTTTAGCTTTTACATCTGTGTCTCGATATACCAACTGAATTTCAATAGTATACAGAAATGTTGTTCCTAGGCAGCTCCATTCCTTCTCCCTGCTTGTGTATTTTAATTGTCACATAAATTACATCTTCATACACTGGGTGACCATCAACACAGATTTATAGCTTTTGCCTTATGCAGCTGTCTTTTTATTTTAAATTATAGAAGGAAAAAACTTACAACTAATGCATTTATGCTATCTTATATTTATCTATGTAATTACATGTAGATTCAAGTTACTGTCTAATGTCATTTCATTTCAGTTTGAAGGACTGTTTTTTAGTATTTCTTGCAGGCCAGTTCTACTGGTAATGAATTCTTTGTTTTTGTTTATCTGGGAGTTTCTTAATTCCTCCTTCATTTTTGAAGGACAGTTTTGCTGGATGTAAGAATTCTTGGTTGACAGACTCTTTCAGCACTCTCTGTTTTCTCAGGAGATGACTTTCTTCCCCCTCCCTAGGGTTTGTTTTGTTGCTGTTTTGTTGTTGATGATGATGTTTTTGTTTGGTTATCTATTTGTTTAGTGACTTTTCTCATCCAGTTCTCTGAAGCCTATATTTTTTTGTGTGGTCATTGAAATATCTGCTCAGTTATCTTAGTGTTAAGCTGATGATTAGATGGAAACTTCCTTTAAATGCATCAAACCAACAAGTCTCCCAGCCTTTGCTGAGGAGCTCTGTGATGTGTACGTCAGGGCCAACCCTCAATGCTCAGCCAGGAAATTCACAACTCTGTTTTAGCCTTCATTCCACTTACACCTAGCTTCAGGGTCAGCCAGGGATGGAGCTTGAGCTCTTCTCAGATCATCCCTGAACATGCATGTAGTCCCAGGCATGCACACAGCTCCATGTGTGTGCCCTTATAGGTCGCTGGTAATATATTAGAGACTTTTAAAGCCATCCATGAATATCTCATTCCTTAGCTTTTCATTTTTAAGACTTTTGGTTACCTTATTGTTGGCCCCAACTGTTATTCACCACCTCATGCTAGTGCAGTGATTAAAAAAAAAAATTCTGTCTCTAACTGTTTTCAACCAACACTCTCAGTGTAAAGGCTATTCACACTGGGTAAGCTCCAAGTCAGGTCTGATAAAGTCAGTCTTGCAAGTCAGTCCTTCCAAGAAACCACCAGAGAGGAAAAATGGTAATTATTCTTAGAATGGAGTTCTGCAAGACCTCATTTGTGTTCTGTCCCCTCTAGTGGCTATCAGTTGCTGATTGTCATTGCCATTGCATTCTGCTCCTTTTCAAGGCTAATGCAGAGCTAGGGGTGGGATGGGACTAGGGTAAATTAAAATGCCACAAGGCTTACAATTCAGCCATTTTGTGAATATGTGATCTTCAGATTTCTACAGGTCTTTGGTTAATTTCCAGAGTTCTGGAAAAGTTCATGCTGGCGATTTTCCCCCATAGTCTTGTTGCTTTTATGGACAAGAGGATTTTCAGAAGTCCTTACTCCTCTATTTTCTTTGATATCACAAATTATTTTTATGTTTGTTCTATATACACCGTAGTTTATGTAGATTATATGGATTTATAGAGTCAGAAGTGCTTATCATGGCTTATAAGGCCCTACATGACCTGATCTTCTGCTTTTGTCTTAAATGTTGTCTCTTATCCAGATATCCTTCACTCACTATGAACTGAATGGTTCACATGACTCTCATTCTGTTCTTCAAACACCATAGGCCATTACCTCATCACTGCCTTTGCCTTTGGTAGTCTCTCTGCCTGAAGTTTTCTTCCCCTGGAAGAAATTGCTCATCCTTCTAGTCTCACCTGAGATATCGCCTCACAAGAAAGGCCACCTTTTCTGAAAGAGCTCTGCCTCCACCGATCCCCACAGCCTTCTCACTCCAAATAATCTTTATCCCATCAGAATCTATTTACTTCACAGCCTTTGTTGAGTTCCACAATTATTATGTTTATTTTACTTATTCCGTTCCTTATAGTAGAATATAAGCTTCATAAAGATAGGGATCTTGTTGGTCCTGTGCATTCTAATAACCCTTTGGTCTGCACATAGTAGGTGCACATGAATAAATACTTGAATAATGACCTACTCAGGATTCTACATATCATCAATAATATTCCTGGGGTTTAGGATCCCACAGGTATGCTTCATCTTCAGTTTAATTCCAAGGACAAACCAACCAAAATGTGATGAGGATCAATTACATTAGGAAGGTAACTAGAAGCACCTTAAATTCCTTCTACTAGAGAATGCTTTATAGGGAAAGAAAGGATTCTTGTCTGAGGATAAGATACACTCCTCATTTTGACTGTGGCCCCGAACAAAACTGGATTTTTTCCTTAGCCTCTATTTTCTTCATCTGTAAGATTACAAGGTTGAATCAGGTGAACTCATAGTATCACCCAACCCTTACCCCATCTGCTCTTGGTATGTCACAATGTACCTTACTACCAATTAGAGAGAAAACTGCTTACATTTTAGACAGTGGAATTGATTTCAAATGCTACACAATGAAGGAATAAATATGAAACACCAGGATACCACTTTAACAGAATCTTTTTTATGCTCATAATGATACTTTAATGTTTTTTTACTAGGGACATTTTGAGGTTTATAGCACTAGAATAAAACATACAATCTTTCATCTGGTTAACCAACTTACGGCTATTGTATTCTAAAGTACTCTAAGATGCCACTGGGATTAAATTTGCTGAGGTTTGGGGTTTTTTTTCCCTATTTTAAATGAAATAAGTTGTGAATTGAATCCACCAAATGATAAAAACATATTTGAGGTTGGTCTTCATATAGGTTGTTCAGTAAACTGGAATATTTCTCTGGCTTTCAGCAGCTCTGGCTCTTATCTCAAAAGACTACTTTGAAGTTAGGAACTTTATAGGGCTCTTAAGTCAGGAATATACAGTAAAAGGGAAAATCAGCAAATAGCAAGGAAATTTCCATCTCTGAAGTAGAAGAAAGAATACTTACAAAATGCTGGTTTTTCTAGATCTGGGTAACAAAAATTGGGTACTTAAGATAGAGGCCAGATGGGTGAATCAAGTGAATAATGTATGTATATTTTTGGAAGTCATAATTTCTCAGCTATCCTTCCCATGGATTGAAATTTCCCTGTGTGCATAGCACAGTGCTTTTTATAAAATAGGCAACATGGATATAAGTTAAATGAGGATTTAGTCATCATGTAGTCTAATCCAAAACAAGAAAAACCTGCCTCCTTCAGATTTCTGCCAGGGAGCTGGCGGGTGCCGCCTCACCCAGGGTTAGTCTCTTCTTTCTGGAGCAACTGGAATGTGCCACATGGTTACTACAGTTCTCTGCACTAGAAGTAGTGAGCTGTGGGCCCCAGCCAGGTTCAGGTTGAGGGATGTAAGCGGAACAGGGCAATGCTGTACACAGGATGATTTTTGTTTGTTTGTTTTAGTTTGGTTTCTGGTCACATCTGCCCAACCCAACTGGGAGAATGAGTCTATGACTCTTTAGGGAACTTTTGCACTAGTCTAGACCAAGGTTTCTCATCCTCGGTACTACTGACATTTGGGACTGGATAATTCTTCACTGTGGGGGCTGTCTGGTGCATTGAAGACTGGTTAGCAACATCTCTTGCCTCTGTGTATGAGTGTCCAGTATCCATTCAACAACTCTTCTTCTGTCTACATTACAAGAACATTCCTAGAATAAAAATGGCTACTTTTTGAACAAATTCTCTGCACTCAGTTTATATACTTCACCTTATTTAAAATTCACAAGAACCCTACAAGATATGCAGGTTAATAGTGGTGGAATCTGGATGTGAATTCAGATTTTTTTCTTCCTCTCCAAGGTCTTTCGTCCCTCGCTCACTGCTGGCAGATCTCATGACTTCAGAAATTTTTTAGACAACAGAACATGGTGGTTTAGAGTATAGGTTCTGGGAACAAACTGCCTAGATTACAATCTTGTCTCAACTAATTCCCACCGCGTACATTGAAGCAAGTTAACATAAACTCTCTGAGCTCAGTTTCCACTTTATAAAATGCACCTTTCTCAGGGGGATTGCTGTGAAGATTAAGTGAAATAACGTATACAAATGCTTGCAAATGCCTGACACATAGAAAGTACTCAACTACCATAAGTTTAGGCTTCAAACTCCAATGCTTAGCATAACTGGAAGGTAATATACACAAAGAAAGTGGGCCCAGGCATGGCATTAGGGAGTGGTGAGGACTGTGGTGTATTGCATAAGTCACATCCTGCCTATAGATTTTCCAGCAATTTTTAAAGAAATAAGTATAAACTAAATATCTGATATTGGCAGAATGGATTGGAATCACAAGCCCCTAGTTTACTGGTGAGGTAATTGAAGCCCCGAGAAGCAGAGGAATCTGCCAAAGTTTTACTGTTACTTAGTGGTGGGGGTTGACATGGAATCGAGGCCCCATTTTATTTTCAGTCAGGTGTCGTTCTGCCATCCTGTGTGTATCTCCTCCCACTCACTGAAAAACATCTCTTGCTTTTATTTCTGTAAATGAATTCTGATTTCCTCAGGAGCTGAGAAAAACTATTCATATAGGGACTCCAGAGCAGTGCTTATAGAGATGGGATTATTCCTTTCAGGGAACTCAGCATTTAAATTGCTCCCCACTGGGTGTCAGAATCCCCCAGGGACAGATTGCAGAGTGCTCCAGCATGTGAATTATTTTTTTCTTCAGGGATGAAAAGGGCCAAGACTTGTGAATAAATGCAACCACCAATTAGACTCCCTTGAAAAAATATTTAATTTAGAGTCCTTAAAACAAATAAGGATAGTTGTGTTCTATATATCAAATATTTTAAGGCTACCATCCTTTAAACTATTTCTCTTTCTCGCTTTTGATCCTCAGGCAACTGGTTGGTAGGAGAGAATGAAAACCTTTGTATTTGAGCGTCTTGTCTCTTTGAACTATAAAGACATCTTAGCAATACAGAAAAGTCCCTGACACTGCACTTAAATTTGTCTACTAGTTTATTATATAGCACTTTATTCCATCTCTCTTCTCTCTTCTCTCTCTCTCTCTCTCTCTCTCTCTCTCACACACACACACACACACACACACACACCTGCACTTGGTATTATGTAGATACTCAATAAATATATATACTTCTCAATTAACAGAATAATGTTTGTAAACTTAACCAATGAGAAGTATGCCCTCTTGTACAAATAGCCAGTTCTACTTTGTTTTAACTCATAAAGATAATCTTCCCTGTTTTTTTCATTTCCTCCTTATAACTTCCAGCTACTGATCCTGGGACTGACCTCACAGGTTACGTACACAAGAGCTTCCGTCTCTTTTCCAAGTGCTTTAAGGCTGTCTCATGATTCCCCAATTTCTTTTCCTTTATAATACAAATATCCCTGTCTTCCCTCTATGACCTGGCTGCAAGTCCCTATAACACACTGACCTCCCTCCTTGAGCTGTTCAAAAACTTGTTGTGTGGGAAATCAAATAGCTATGTCCTGCTTAAGGAGATTATAGGGAATGCATCACACTGCTTTCTGGCCCTGCTGAAAACAGTGGACCAGTATGTAGTTAATGCATATATAGGGGTTGGTGCTGCCTGTGCTCATGAATTCCTTAGACCATGTTATCTATGGGATATCTTATCTTGTCCTCCACCCTGCTTTTGGCATCTGCTCTTTTAGTCTTGAGAATGCTTTGTTTTATTACACACTTTCTATACATTCTTACTGGCACATAGCCACTGACATATTTGCAATATTTTCCCTATAACGTATGCCTACTAAATACGGGAGGTTGAGAGCAGCTGAGCGAGACTTCCCTTAACCTCCCTCTCACCTCTCTTGACTTTTGGAGTCTTGAGTAATCTTTTCTACCATCCTTGGCTTTGCTGGACAAAGCCAAAAGCCTAACCCACAATTGGTGACCCTGACATGGTAAGCCTAACCCACAATTGGTGACCCTGACATTGTTTGCTTTTGTTTAAATTCTGTGCCTGGGTGACTAAATTGGTTGAGTGTCTGACTCGTGATTTAGACTCAGGTCATGATCCCAGGGTCGTGGGATCGAGACCCCTATTGGGCTCTGTGCTGAGCGTTGAGCCTGCTTGAGGTTCTCTCTCTCTCTCTCTCTCTCTCTCTCTCTCTGTCTCTCTCTCTCTCCCTCTTCCCCGCTTCCCCTGCCTTCTCTCAAATAAATAAAATGAAAAAATAAATAAAAATAAATAAATTCTGTGGCAGAGACTTCTGGTTGGCCGTCAGTGTCTATATACCATTTCTGATATAATGTGAGCACATAACTCCCATTTAAAAACTACATTTCCCAGACTCCTTTGGATCAGACATGACTATGTGGCTACTGTGGTCAACGAAATGTGAGTGAAGGCGATATGTACCACTTCTGAGTCATGACCTTAAAGGGAGCTCTTCTTCCTCCCATTTTTCACTCTGCTTCCTGGCAATAAGCCATATTGGATTGCACAGATGAGAGGCCATATCACAGAGGGCAGGGCAACAAATTAAGAACATGAACAGATAGATATACAGTACAACCATGGTATTAATATTTTACAGAAAAGGTGAAATAAGGCTCATAGATAAGAAGTTGGGATACCTGGATGATCTGAGAGAGCCAAGCTTGTCTGTTATACCCTTGACCGCCTATCTTTAGACAATTACATGATAGGGAAATACACTACCTTACTTAAGCAACTGTTGAGTCGAGACTTTTACATACACCTAATATGTACAGTTTACTAAATAGTACCAATTCCCTGTGGTCTGGTACCAGAGGCAAAGTTCAATAGATAAAATATATCCAGAATATAGGACATTGGTTTAGTATTTGGGTAGTAAATGGAGAAGATTATAAATATTATAACCTAAAGCCAACTGTTCTTACTATACCACATGATATCTTAGAAGGCAGATAGGTGCTCTTTGAGACTGAAGTCTGATACTCAAACCTCATTATATTTCTCTAACTCAGCCCCTCACCCATTTCTGTCCATTGTGATCCCTAATCTGCCATTTAACCAAGTTTTCCCCCCTCCTCACACCTAGGCTCTCACTCTGTGATAAGCAAGCCTCAATTCATTTTGTTTTTAACTGAAAGGCCAGCCATACTATTTTATGACATATCATCAGGGATTTCTCTCAAGTTTCATATCTATCCACTCATCAAATTTTGGAGGACAATTATTTAATTGAATCTAAAGGGAAAATCACCGGGGGTGCCTGGGTGGCTCATTCGGTTGGTGTCTGACTCTTGATTTAGACTCAGGTCATGATCCCAGGGTTGTGAGACTGATCCCTGCATTGGGCTTGCACTGGGCATGGAGCCTGCTTGGTATTCTCTCCCCCCCGCCCTCTCTCTCTCTCTTTCTCTCTCTACCTCCCTCTGTCCCTCTCCCCTGCTCATGCTCTCACTCTCTCCTTAAAATAAAAATTTTAAAAAAGGTAATGTACAGAATTCCTCATTCATATAACAGAATCTTTCTTAATGTTCACATATACACAAACATTGATAATTATCATTAATGTAACTGAATATTAATAGGGTATGTATCTTGAATTTTTGTTGTCTTCTCCTGATGTTCTAAACCAGAATTCAGCAAACTATGGCCCGTGGGCCAAATGCGGCTCTTCTCTTGTTTTTTTTAGATGAAGTTTTATCAGAATATAGCCATCCCGCTCTATTAATGTATTATCTGCAGTTGCTTTTGTGCTGCAATGGCAGTGTTGAACAGCTGCCACACAGACTGTATGGCCATAAACACAAAAATACTTACTATCTAGCACTCTACAGAAAAAGTTTGCTGATCCCTGCTCTAGACCAGGGTTTCCGAACCTTTTTTTCACTGTATTCCACGAAGGAGTCCTTTGAGACTTTTTTTGTCCTGATCATCTAGCCTCTTGAAATTTTATTACCATAGATATACAGTATATTATTCATGTGCTATATGTGTATATGTGCTTTATACATAAACATAGTAAGGATTTTTCACTCTCTAAAAACCAATTTTCTTCCCCTTGGGGGCAATATTGCCCCTGTAGAGAATGCATGCTCTAGACCAGAGTTTCTCAGTCTTAGTCTTGCCAGATAATTCTTATTGTGGGAAGCTGTCTTATGTTTTGTAGGTTGTTTGGCAGCATTCCTGACCTCTGCCCACTAAATACAAGAAGCTCCTCTATATATCTGTGACAAGCAAAAAAATGTCTACAGACAATGCCAAATGTCTCATGGTGGTGGGAAGGGGATATAAAATTGTCTCCATTTGAGAACCACATGCTCTGGACTAATAATATCAAAAAGGGGTAAAGGGGGGCGCCTGGGTGGCACAGTCGGTTAAGCGTCCGACTTCAGCCAGGTCACGATCTCGCGGATCTCGCAGTCCGTGAGTTCGAGCCCCGCGTCAGGCTCTGGGCTGATGGCTCGGAGCCTGGAGCCTGTTTCCGATTCTGTGTCTCCCTCTCTCTTTGCCCCTCCCCCGTTCATGCTCTGTCTCTCTCCCAAAAATAAATAAAAAACGTTGAAAAAAAAATTAAAAAAAAAGGGGGGGTAAAGGGGCTAATTTATATGTACTATGACCTAAGCGTAATATATTTTGCTTCCAATATTTACCATTAACAGAAAGTATTTTACTTTATTGGTCTGTCTCACCCCACTAGATGTAGACACCATAAAAGCAGAAACTTGAGTCATTAACAATGTATCCAAATGAATATCCAGAAAAAATCATGGCTTTCCATTTATGTTTTAGGATAAACCAAGAATTCTGAACTAAACCATGTTGGTTCTCACTAATTACAACTTCTTTAAAGGGGTTACAAAACATACCTTCACATACTTTATTCTACATTTTCTACCAAAATTGACATTATACTCATTGGTCAGGCATTGCTTAAATCTCCTGGTCTGTCTCTAATTATCTATGGCAATTTCTATTTTAACAAAGTTCTTCAAAAACTAGTCAGTGGTTCAGCAATCTTATTTAACAATTCTCTCAGTATGTTTTCTTCCAAGCCAGGAAAATTGACTTTTTGAGAGTAATTCTTTCCACTCCTTCTCATATACTGAGTTTCCATTCTCCACTAACAATGGTCATTCTATCATTTGATTTGTAAGGATTATTCTCATTGTCAGGAAACCTAAGAAAAAAGTGTGGATGGAAATGGGGTTTCTCTGACACCAAACACAAGCAGCCATTTCCTAGATTTCCCTGCTCCAAAGAAAAATATAAATGTTTTGTTGCCACTCAACCTCGTATTGTGTAAGATTGTCTTGGAAACAAATGGCAGACAAGACACAGATGTGTTGCTAAGAGTGATAAGGACATAACCAAGGCATTATAGTCTGTTCCTTCTGGGTTTCTGGAGGAAAGACTGAGGTGAGACAAGTCCATAAAAGGAAAGATGTGCTGAACTCTGGCTTTCTCTGTAGAACCATGTGTTTATACCAAGGAGCCATTTTTAGTACATGGCTAATTCTATCACACTGCTCTGTAATTTGCTGGAATTTAGCTTTTACAAGGTAATAATCCAAGGGTAAAATACAATGACCTTTTAGAACTTATTGAAGCTTTGGAAACAAGGACAACATAAATGATTTGGGAACTGCTTGGTACCAAGTTTCACTTTCTCCCAGGTAGCTCCCACTTTGCCATGTAGTTTCCTCACTGAATATCTTCCATAAGCTTATGAACAGCATCATCTCCACCCCAGGAGAAATCTTACCTTTTAGCTTACTTTTTAGAGCATCTGCAACTACGTCAGACACGCTCCCACAGAGAGATCAGTGGGACTTTGGTAATGATGCATACCACCTAGACCTCACTTCCCTTGTCCAAGAGGAAAATCATATGAAACATAGATGTACGTTCCCTTTCTGGCCTGTTATAAAAAAAATTAAATGAGTTATATATGCGTGAGCTGCAGAGCACTGGTGTTACACTGGGAAAGTCTTCAGGGTCAGGAGATGTGTAGGCATTATCTGTCAATTTCTAGAGACAGAAAAATCCTTGAAAATGTCATTCCATAGTCAAATGGTACAAAATATCAAAGGGCCATCTTGATCATGTTTCAAACCATGATGTGCGAGCTACCATAAAGCTTGCTTGACCTTCTACTTCCAAGCCCAGGTTTAGTCTCCACCATGTCCCAGCACAGATACCATCTTCTTCCCCTGTACCACTTAATCCGATATTTCAGCCTGGGATGTGGGCCCAGGAGGGATGTGTAGACAAGTTCCTTGTGTTCTGGATCACCAGAAGGTGGGGCAGGGCCATCTGCTCATTCACAAGGACAGTTGTGTTCCCCATTGTGAGGCATAGGATGAATCACTGCTCAAGAAGCAAATTTTATCTCACTAGATGAAAAATACACAGAAATGTAATGGTATCATGAAGTTGTTGGGAGCATAACTATAGAAAATAATGAAGCTTAAAAGTTATTATCGAGGTTTTGAATTAATAATACATTTATGTGGTTGGAAACAATTTTTGTTGTTGTTGTTGTTGTTGTTATGTACAGGCAGTCCTCACTTTGCATAGTTTGAATCTGCACGAATTTTTCTTGCCATGATTAGATCACACCAGTCCCCCAACATGGATCATGGTTCAGTTACCACAGTGTATTAATTGTGAATCATTGAATAGAGTGCACGCTTTGCTAATTCTTCACTCACATCACTACATAATAACAGGTACGAGCACTACGTAAATAACAGGTGCATGTCATAATGAGTGAGCAGTCACATCGTCCTTCCTTCAAAGTCTGTCAGTAATTGGTCATTGTGTATCTGGTATTCAGTTCATACACAGACAGTAAAGTATGTAGCTATGTTGCCTTCTTATCTTCAAATGATAAGCCCATGTGACATTTTATAGAAACGGGTAATCAAAAAAGGGAATTGGCCCACAATGATGAAAGTATAACAATGAAAAAATGTGTGATAATGGCAATGAAATTTGAATCAGATGTACTGGAGTTAATAGAAGAAATCACTGACCTGACCACAGGAATATTGATATTCCTGCCACTCAACAGACTCAATAGATGCAAATTTATCAACATTAACTGGGAAAATATTCCTGACAAAAAAAAGCATGAAGATATCCCATAAAAAGTGATGCCAACAAAACACTTCATACACAAGGAACTCTTGGAGATAATTCATTACACTGAAAGAGAAAAGGAGGAAATGTTAAAAGCTAATCCAGAATTAGAAAAGGGGATGGCAGTTCTCCAAGGTAGAGAGAACATGTCCACTCTTGATGGTAGATTATATCACACGAAGAAGGCAAGGACGCTGCTCAAACCACTCTAGATAAGTTTTTTGAAGGTTTTATTTAAATTCCTGTTACTTAACATATAGTGTAATATTAGTTTCAGGTGTACAATCTGCTCTAGATTATTTTACAAAGAAATAAAATACTTTCATACTCACTGTTTCTAATATCTCAATTACATTGAACAAATACTGGATTTACTATTTTTTATTTCCTTATATATAAATAACCAATAGGAAGAGCTTTAATGTTTTGATAAAAATTTTAAAGGTCCTAGAATCACAATTATTACATTAATAATTAAGATTGCTTTCCATGGCTACAGTGCACACAGTCATTTTTATAGTCCTGCACTATGATCTAACATCAGGACTGCATATGTTTTTTTTTTTTTTTTAAAGAGAAATTTGGTGAAATGAATCACAAAAGGAGTACATTTCATTTGGTGTCTACAGGCTGTAAAATATTCTAGAAGCTGTGGGAAAGAAGAAGGAATTAGACATGGTTATTACCCTCCAGAATTTCAAGGACTCCTTCAAGAAGATGAGGATTTAACATAAAGGAAGTATTTATTATGTAAGGATAATTCATATTTAAAGTAAACATTCTTAAAACTGGGACCAAATTCTTATTGTAAATATATAAGGGAAAAATTTTGGCCAAGAACTGATCTTGAAAAAGATAAAATTAAAATATAAAAAACAGGTATGTATTTTCATTTATCAGCATTTAATTCAAAATTACAACAATAACCTAATCATACAATACATAAAATATGAACCACCTTATCTATGGGCATAATTTTTCTTTAGTTTTGTGATAGCAAAATATACCACCCTTTTTTGATGCTGGATTCTTAAATCTTCATAAAAAATGAATAATTTTTGTTAAAACATTTGATAGTTCATCAGTTTTCTCAAGGACTTTTCTATATCTTTTGATATTCAAGTTCTCGCTTGAAGCTCCTATGCAGCTATGATACTTAATGACTTTTTTTTCTCTCTCTCACTGGTTTGATTCTGTCAAATTCTCATTTGTCCATGGCTAAAGTGTAACTCAGGCAATTACCCCCCATCGTTTTCATAGATATCATGTTGTCTTATGGTTTGCAAAATGACTTTGTACATGCACTGGGTTACAAGACTAAACTCTGACAATCAACAGAAAATTGTCAAATGAAAATGACATGATGGTCTGCAATGTAGTCAACAAACTTCAACCCAAGAACCAAATCTGGCCCACTGCCTGTTTTCTTAAAGTTTTATTGACAGACAGCCACGTCCATTCATGCATATATTGTCTATGGCTGCTTTCATGCTACAACAGTAGAGTTGAATAGTTTTGACAGAGATCATATGCCCCACAAAGCCTAAAATATTTACTGTCTGGCTCTTTACATGAAAAATTTGCCAACCCTTGGTATGGATTGATTGAGCAGATAGGGATGTGTGCATGGAAACTGATTTGATTAGGGGCCAATTAATTAGTAAAGGTTTGAGTTCATGATTTTTCTTTCATACCACCTCCTAAGAGTGGGAAAAAGTGCAATATACATCCAGCTAAGGAGAATACCTCTCTATTGAAAACAAATTCAACTTCTATTAGATTTATTAGAGTGATACCTATATATCATATATATATGACATATGTATATATGATATATATATTTGTATTTTGTATTTTGAAGGAGAAAGAGCTTCTCTGTGGCTGCTGAAGGGAAGGGAATGTTCCTGGCGAAAAATGGCATCGTTGCAGGGCTTCAAAGGATGTATAGGACTAAGAGTCAGAACATGCTCTGAAAAGAACAATTTGGATGGCCTCTGTAGTTATGAACAAATAATAATAAACCACCTTGCTGAGATGACAGAGTATAGCCAGCAGAATAGATGAGTAGAGGCTGGATCTGACTAAACGCTTCCTGATTCCTATTCAATGAAGGAAGTTGACAGCAGTTTCAGTAACAAGGATGCAAGCATGGTTGTGGCAAAACATAATCAAGGCACCTGCCACCTTCAATGTCCTTAATGTGACCCCAAACCCTAGTGGTGTTGAGTGTGGCCTGTTCCTTCTTACCTATGGGTCAGATTTTGGAAGGGAGCCTAAGTGAAATTCTTCTTTATGCTATTAGGTGATAATTGAAGCTTGACTCCAGAGCTATCCTTTCCAGAAAATCTTTGGGACCCAAAGGAACAAGGCCTATCTATGCTCTTAGTGGTAGAATTTCAGGGAAGGTAGCAGACCATGGGGGCTGGGGGTGGATTTCTCTCTCATCATTAAAAATGCTCATTTTTCATCAAGTTACTTGGCCCTTCCTCCTTGACTTACACATTTAGCCTATGCCAGTCTCTTTCAAATTAAGGGTCTCTTGAAATGTACAACCTGATTGCCAGCTCCTGGAACAGGCCAAAGGTGTTCATCTCCAAAAGCCTATTCTCAGCAAGCTCTCTTTTTAATGACCAGTCCTCCTGGCCTAAGCTGCTCTCCCATGAGGCCCTGGGAGTGATTAGCAATGCGGGTGGCCCCACAAGGCTCTGGAGGGGGATTCCAGCCTTCAGATCTGTCTTAGAGTTTGTCAGCGGAGAAAAGAGCCCACACTGTTGCGCAGCGGTTGCCTGTCAGGGGAAGGAGCGGAGCTGCTAAGGCCTGTGGTGCCTCTGGGTTCCAGGCTGTGCTTCAAAGGCCGCTGCCAGCACACTGTGTGAGGCCACCTCTGCGGGGGTGGAGGCAGCTTTCCTGGCTCCACTCTCTGCTTCAAGGCCACTGGGATTTTAAGCTGCTTGGGGAGTGACAGCTGTCACTGCATGTGCCCCAGGAGAATTGTGGGGGTGGGGCGGTAGGGGGTAGGATTTGGGACTAACTAGAGGATCTGTTCCCTGCTGCTCCAGTTTTTACTTTTTTTTTTTTTTTTTTTTTTTTTTTTTTTTTTTTTTTTAAGCAAATGTAATTATAGACCGTAGTTTTAGGAGGCCATGGCTGCTCCAAAGTTGCCTTCTTTCAAAAACCGGACTGTATGTTGCTGAGAAGGCATTCTAACCAGTATGCAGCAGACTTGACCTGTAGCCCTCCTGCATCTGCTTATTGGTCGGGGGGCACAGATACAACTCCCTTTTCCTGGCCAAACAGCCCCTAAGACTTCTTCCTGTTCAGGCCCCCTTGCCACACCTGCTATCCTCCCTGCTGGTCTGAGAGCTCATTATGGACAGGGAACATCTTGCTCACCTTTGTATCTCCATTATTACCCAGCAATGGGACATACTTATTATACCTGCAGGCTGTGTGACATTGGCTGCATTGATTCACAACCCTGATCGTCAGTTTTCTTTACTACAAAATGAAGGACTTGAAACAAATGGTCCCCTAAGTTCTATCTGGCTTTTATGTAGGGCAAGATACTGCCCAATTCTGTTCTTATCAGCTGTGTTACCATACATAAGTTATTACCTTCTAAGACTATTTTCATTTTTATGAAGAGGGATGATACCCATTTCTCATAAGCTGTACGAGTATTAAGTATTTATTAACACATAATTACTCAGAGCTGATTTTCTTGATATCTATCTATCTATGCTATAAAATGAAATCTACAATTTTTGCCATAATCCAGATCAGAAAATAGGTTTAAAGAAATGAAATAACTGGTTCAAGGTCACACGGTTCAGAAATAGACAAATTCCATTCAAACCTAAGCAGTCTCCAGGACAGCTTCTGTTGCCTTTCCTGAGTTTGCAGGAAAGGAGTACTTCAAGCCAGCATTACAATAGCCCTCAAATGGTCAACCATTCTCTTTGCCAGGAACAAATGTTTTGAAGGGCTCTTACGTTCCTCTCTGTGACTTGACCTTGGCCTAACCTTCAGCTCTCACATTTATTAAGCATGATTTAGTCTCAGACCACTTATTTTTAAAAATTTGCACTGAACCCACCTTTGCTTGTGCTGGATTTTCCACCTACAATGCCATTTCTCATTTATGCTTAAACTCTCCTGGTGAAAACTCTTTCCCCCTCTTCGTAGTCCTAACTAAAATGAATGTACTTCTAGGAAAACTTGTCTCATTGCCATTCCCTTCACTTTTCCCAAGATTTGATTCGGTAGCTCTCATACAATGAAAGCTCAGCAGAGGGAGACATTGCCATAGGCTAGTAAGGACTGGGAGCACATCATGGATGGGTAGGGACTGAGGCCAGGCTGGAAGAACACTTACGGATATTGGCACAATTACAGACAAGAATTCTGTAATTCTTTGTTAGTTGCAAAATTAATTGGAATATGAGATAAATAACATAAGAAAAGGTGATAGGGACCGGATTTTTAAAAGCTTTGAATGCCCAGATAAGGAATCTGGACTTCATCCTGTGGTCCAGCTTTGTTCTGAGTGACTGTTAAGTCACCTGCCTCACCTGGAATACTTGTTAAGAGTGAAAGTTCCAGTTCCATTCCAGTCCTACTGAATTCTAGGAATTCACACTTTAATAAACTCTCTAAGTGACTGTAATGCACCCTAAAATTTGAGAAATGATACAATAGCATTTGAAAGAATATGTGGATGAGTCTTCAGGGTGGAATGAACGGCATTGGAGATGTATTGAGGAAGAACACTTTGGTGGCGTTGTGGACAAGGGAGTGATGGAAACAGGATGCCAACTGAGGGCTCCAGCAACTGTCCTCAAAGGTCATGATTCCATATTGTTATTGACTGTTGACTGACCACACTTAGACTCTAGAATCCTGTCATCTCTGACACAAGCACTTCCTCAAATTTCATTTATTCTTCCCATAAGTTGTAAAGTTGTCAAGATACTATAACATGCATGGTCTAAGGGCTGACTTTTGACTAGACCTGAGGTCTCTTGATACAAGGCCAGGACATTTTTTGAAAAGTAGCAACCAGGGGATTAAGGCTATGTCCTTTTGGTTAAATATAAAGAGCAGGTGTTTGGGTGTCCCAGGGCACATTGCAGCTACAGTGAATCCTTTGGTTGTAATGGAAATATCCAATGCATGTCCTATATTTGACTACATGTACATACGTGGGGAAGGGGGTAGCTTGAAATGTATATTTTCTGAATTATACTATGGAAAGCCTGGAATGGGCTGAAGGAACCCTCTGGCTTTGCTGGCATCATAAAATGAAGGTGAATAAAGACAACTCCGAATATTTCTGCAAATGACACTCAGAGAGAACAGAATCCTGATGGAGAGCGTATATGACTCAGCATCATCAGTGTTTCCATCATTTAGTACAGCCTGAATCTTTAGAGGACCAGAGGGGTAGGAGATGATAATGAGAGATTGAGGGAACAAAGGTCTAGAAAATAGTGTGTGTTTTCAAATTTTCCCTTCCTTCCATCAGACTACATCTCAGAGAAGACCTATGATGAATCAAATAGCAAATCATCTACTGCTGACTTCCTTACTGTTACACATGGAATCTGAATCCTTCTAAAACCATATTTATTTTGCAGTTATTGGCCCATACCTAAAACTGGCTAGTAATATCCACAGAATGAATATTACCTAAGCTTCAAGGGCTATAGGTTTTAGAAACAGAGATTGGTGAGAAGTGAGCTTCTGACATGGTCCCACCATCTTTCATTTTGCTTACCAGTGCAGTATTTTTGGTCTAACCATTTCACTGGAAATAGAGAGAAAGGGAAATAGAGAATACTGACAAACAACCATATCTGTATGCTCAGCACCTAAACATAAAGTACCAATGCCTGATGCGTGGTAATTACTTAAGTGGTAGGAATGAATGGTGGAAATCAAGGCACTCCAAGGAAGGCTCATTTAAAAGTCATAAATTCTGATCTAAGGCTAAGACATGGAAAATATAACAGAATTAATTTCCTCTTTGTAAGCAATTAATTTAAACATAAATTGATCGAATTCTCCAATCAAAACACTGATATTGTCCAGCTACTTGGTCAACCACTTCCAGCTCTGTGGCCCAGGAACATCACTTAACCTTTCTGTACCCCATTTCCTCGTCCTAAAATCAGGATGATGAGAGTCCTCCCTCTCAAGTTGGTTATGAGGATGGCATGAGTTAATACATGGAAAGTTTAGGAAAACAGCCTGCTGCATAGCAAGCACTCATTAAAGGCTGCTTTTTTGGATAATGCTATTGTTATGCTGACTGAGAGGATGCTGGTGTATCCTGTACTGTGTTGTAAGTAACACAAAGGAAGGAAGAGTGTTTCTTTCAACAAACCATGGTGGATGAATAAACGTCTTTCAGGAATAAAAATACATGACTTAGGTTGATGTGGTTGATGTCTGTACATGAAAGAGAAAGAAAATACCAGTCCAAGGCAAAAGAAAAAAAAAGATACTGTACAATAAGTGTTAAATAAGAGAAAAAAAAGAGATTGAGAGAATGGGTTAGGAAAAAAAAAGCATGATCCAACCATATGCTGTATATAAGAGACTCACTTTAAATCCAAAGACACAAAAGGTTGAAAGTTAAGGATGGAAAAAGATATTCCAGGAAAATAATAAAACAAACAAAGGGGGGGGGGCTATACTAATATTAGAGAAAATAGACTTTAAATCAAAAAAGTTTATAAGAGACAAAGAAGGATTTTAAACAAGACAATGAAACAATGATAAATATTTGCACACCTAATAACAAACCATCAAAATATATGAAGCAAAAATAGAATTGAAGGGAGAGATATATAGTTCTTTAATCATAGTTGGAGACTTCAATATCCCACTCTTAATGGGTGGAACAAACAGATAGAAGGTAAATAAGGAAATAGAGGACTTGAACAACATAATAAATCAACTAAATCTAACATATATACAGAAAACAGAATACACATTCCTCTCAAGTGCAAAGGGGACAATCTCCAGGATAGACCATATGTTAGGTCAAATTAAGTCTCAAGATATTTAAAAAGATAAGTATCATACAAAGCATTTTCCCTGACCACAATGAGATGAATTTATGAATAGAAAAGAAATGGGAAAATTCACAAATTAGTGGAAATTAAATAACATATTATCATTTTAATAACTTTTCATTAAGTTTATTTGTTTTGAGAGAGGGAGGAGGGGCAGAGAGAGAGGGAGAGAGAGAGAATCCCAAGCAGACTCTGCATTGGTAGCACAGAGCCCGGCGTGGGCTGAGAGATCATGACCTGAGCCGAAATCAAGAGCCAGATGCTCAACCAACTGAGCCACCTAGGCGCCCCTTAAATAACATATTCTTAAACAATCAATGGGTCAAAAAAGAAATCACAAGGGAAATTAATACTTGGAGGTAAATGAAGATGAGCATACAACACACCAAAATTTATGAGATACAGCAAAAGCGGTATTGGGGGGAAATTTATAGCTATAAATGCAAGAAAGATCTCAAATCAAAAACCTACACTTACAAGTTAAAAAATTACATAAATTTAATTAAAAATTAAATTAAAAAAAATGAAAGTGGGGGCATTACTACTTACAGAAATAAAAAGGATTACCAAAGAGTATCATGGACAATTGTATGCCAACAAATTAAATAACCTAGATGAAATTAAAAAGAAAACTCTAGAAACAAAAAAAAACCTACCAAGACTAAATAACAAAGAAATAAAAAATCTGAACAGACTTAAAACTAGTAAGGAGAATAAAGTCACATTCAAAAATCTCCTGACTGTGCTCGCTTCGGCAGCACATATACAAAAATCTCCTGACAAAGAAAAGCCCTGTACCTGCTGGTTGCACTGGTGAACGCCACCAAATGTTTAAAAAAGAACTAACACCAACCTTCTCAAATTAAATGCACAGAGGATCTGAATAGACATTTTTTCCAAAGAACACATGAAGATGGCCAATAAGCACGTGAAAAAATGTTCAACGAGCTACATCACCAGTCATGAAGGAAATGCAAATGAAAGCTACAATAAAATATCACCTAACACCTGCTAGAATGGCTATTATCAAAAAGACAAGAAGTAAAAAAATGCTGATGAGGATATGGAGAAAAGGGTACCCTCATGTACTGGTGCACCACTATGGAAAACATTATGGAGGTTCCTCAAAAAATTAAAAATAGAACTACCATATGATCCAGCAATTCCACTTCTGGGTATTTACCCAAAGAAAATTAAAACACTAATCTGAAAAGATATATGCACCCACATGTTCACTGCAGCATTATTTACATAGCCAAGATATGAATATAACCTATGTGTCCATCAATGGAGAAAAGGACAAAGAAAATGTACAATGGCATACTACTTACTCATAAGAAAGAACAAAATCTTGCCATTTGCAACAACATGGGCCTTGTGGGCATTATGCTAAGTAAAATAAGTCCGAGAAAAACAAATTTGTCATGATTTCACTTATATGTGGAATCTAAAACACACACACACACACACACACACACACACACACACACGAACAAACAAAACAAAACTTATATATACAGACTGGTAGTTGCCAGAGGGGGAGGGAGGTTGAAGAGGTGAGAAAAATGTGTGAAGGGAGTCAAGAGGTACAAATTTCTGGTTATAAAAACATAGTCATGGGGAGGTAATGTACATCATGGTGACTATAGTCAATAATATTTTGTTGCGTATTTGAAAGTTGCTAAAAGAGTAAATCTTAAAAGTTCTCATCACAAGAAAGAACAATTTTGTAATGCTATATGGTGACATATGGTAACTAGGCTTATTTTGGTGATCATTTCACAGTGTATACAAATATCAGATCATTATGTTGTATACCTAAAACTAATATAATATGTCAATTATGCCTGAATTAAAAAAAATTTTTTTGAGACGTTAGAGAGGGAGGGAGCCAAAACATAAGAGACTCTTAAAAACTGAGAACAAACTGAGGGTTGATAGGGGGTGGGAGGGAGAAGAGGGTGGGTGATGGGTATTGAGGAGGGCACCTGTTGTGATGAGCACTGGGTGTTGTATGGAAACCAATTTGACAATAAATTTCATATTTAAAAAATTTTTTTTGTAAAAATTTGAAAAGGAAGAAATATATTCTCATTCTTTGAGGTCAGCATTACCTTGTTACCAAGGCCAGACAAGGACATTTCAAGAAAACTAAAAGCTACAGACAAATATCCCTTATGAATATTGATGCAAAAAATCCTCAACAAAACAGTAGCAAACTCAATTCAGCAGCATATTAAAAGAATTACACACCATAACCAAATGGGATTTATTCCTGGAATAGAAGGATGCTTCAACATATGTAAATCGGTCAATGTAATACACCACATTAACAGAATGAAAGAAAAAGAAACATATGATTATCTCAACTGATGCAGAAAAAGCATTTGACAAAATGTTTTTTTTTAAAAAAAAGCAGCACCCTTCATGATAAAAACACTCAACTAGGAATACATGGAAACTACCTCCATATAATAAAAGCCACATATGAAGAAAAAAAAAAAAGCAAACATCATACTCAACAGTGAAAAGACTGAAAGCTTTTTCTGTAAGATCAGGAAACAAGGCAAAGATATTCACTTTTTCCACTTCTATTGCACATAGTAGTAGAAGTCCTAGCCAGAGCAGTTAAGCAAGAAAAAGGGGGGGGGGGGGGGGAAGCATATAAATGGGAAAAAAAAAAGTAAAATTATCATGGGTTGTAGATTATATCATTATATGTAGAAAATCCTAAGTATCACTCACACACACACACATGCACAAATTATTGGAACTAATGAGTGAATTTATTAAAGTAACAGGATACAAAGTCAATACAAAAATCAGGTGCATTTCTGTACCCTAACAATGAACAATCTGAAAAAGAAATGAAGTAATGATTTTATTTACAATAGTGCATACACACACACACATAAAAAAACTTAACCAAGGGAATGGAAAATTTGCATGATGAAAATTCTAAAACATTGCTGAAAGAAATTAAATAACACGTAAATAAATGGAAACATATCCCGTGTTTATGGTTTGTTAAGGTGTCAGTACTACCCAAAACCATCTACAAATTCAAAGCAATCACTATCAAAATCCCAGTGACATTTTTTGCAGAAATAAGACACTCATGAAAAATTCATATAGAATATGGATGGGGCACTTGGGTGGTTCAGTCGGTTAAGCATCTAACTTCATCTCAGTCATGATCTCACAGTTTGTGAGTTTGAGCCCCGTGTTGGGCTCTGTGCTGACAGCTTGGAGCCTGGAGCCCACTTCAGATTCTGTGTCTACCTCTCTCTCTCTTAAAAATAAATTTAAAAATTTTTTAATTACTTAAAAAAATTCATATAGAGTATTAAGGGACCTAGAATAGCCAAAACAATCCAATCTTGGGGGAAAAAATGAAACAAAGCTGGAGACTTCATACTTCTTGATTTTAAAATTTAGTACAAGCTACAGTAATCAAGACAGGGTTCTACTGGCATAAAGACAGATATAGAGACTTATAGAATAGGATAGAGTATTCAGAAATAAACCCTTACATATATAGTCAAATGATTTTTGACATTGACAAGACAATTCAATGGGGAAAGCACAGTCTCTTCAAAGAAATGGTGTTTGAAAAGCTGGATATCCACATGCAAAGAAAGGAAATTGGACCCTTACTGAATACCATATACAAAAATTCACTCAAAATGGATAAAAGACCTAAATGTAAGACCTAAACCTATGAAAGTCTTAGAATAAAACATAGGGCAAAAACTTTGTAACATTGGGCTTGATTCTGATATCTTAGATATGACACGAAAAACACAGGCCACAAAACAAAAAATAGACAAATTGGACTTTATGATAATTTTTTAAAATTGTGCATCAAAAGACACTGCCAACAGAATAATAAGGCAACACACAGAATGGAACACAATATTTGCAAATCATATCTTTGGTAAGAGATTAATACCCCAAATTTACAGAGAACTCCTAAAACTCAACAACAAAATAACAAACAACCTGATTTTTTAAACTAAGGGCAACAAACTCGAATAGACATTTCTCCAAAGAAGACATATATATGGATAATATACACATGCAAATATGCCCAACACCACTGATTATTGGGAAAAATGCAAATCAAAACCACAATGAGATACTACCTCTCACCCTTCAAGATAGCTATTATCAAAAAAATAGAAAACACATGTTGGCAAGGATGTAGAGAAATTGAAACCTTTGCACACTGGTGGAAATGTAAAATGGTGCAGCCACTGTGGAAAATAGTATGAAGCCTCCTCAAGGGGTTAAAAATAGAGTTACCATATGTTCCAACAACGCCACTTCTGGAGATAGACCCAAAAGAATTGAAAGCAGCGTTCCAAAGAGGTATTTATATACCCATATTCATAGCATTATTATTCACAATAGCTAAAACATGGAAACAATCCAAGTGGCCACCAATGGATGAATGGATAAGCAAAATGTGTTCTATACATACAATGAAATATTATTCAGTCTTAGAAAGGAAGAACATTCTGACATATGCTACAACATCTATGAACATTATGCTAAGTGAAATAAACCAGTTACAAAGATACATACTGCATGATTCCACTTAGATACAGAATTCAGAGTAGTTAAAATAAAGAAACAGAGTAGAATGGTGGTTGCCAGTGGCAGGGAAGAAGGTGGGAATGGAAAGTTATTGTTTCAGAGGAAGAGAGTTTCAGTTTTGCAAGATGAAAAGAGTTATGGAGATGGAAGGTGGTAATATTTAAGACCATTAAAGTGTACCCTTAAAAATAATTAAGATAGTTATGTTTCTGTATTTTACCAAAACGGAAAAGAAAATACTGAAAAAGGACAAAGGGGCCAATCCAAAAGAGCTCTTAATAACCAAATCTTCAATAATATAAGCAACAAAAATCTATTTGAATGTTATAATATTATACTATATAAAAGTATAAAATAAATATTTGTAGGTCCATACTGACTCAAATAAGTTATTGAATAAATAATAAGGGAGAAGAGGTACATTTTCTCACCAAAGAATTACAAATAATATATTTAGATACTCCCTCCTACTGGAGATAAGAATAGTGCCTGTTCCGTTAGAATATGGACTGTACTTGGTGACTCACTTCCAAAGAACAGAGTAGGGAAAGGCAAAGCTGGTAACTTTGCAGTAGAGAAATCCAACAAAAACCACTTCAACCAAGTGATGAAGATTACCATCTTCCGTTACATTATGTCCATATCATGGTTCCTGTGATACTTGAAAACAGAAAACTTCACTTCTGTGGTAATTCTTCCATAAACCCAGAATCCTAGTCTCATCACGAGAAGAACAAACACAAACCTGGATTGAGAAATATTTCACAGGATGCCCATACTCCTCAACACGGTCAAAGTCATGAAAATCAAGAAAAGACTTAGAAGTGTCATAGACCAAAGGGGACAGAGGAGGCAGCAACTGAAAGCGAGTGGTTCCTACCCTGGATTGGATCCTAGACCAGAAAGGAACACCACAGAAATGGTGAAATCCACATACGATCTGGAGTGTGGTTAATAGCTAACGTCAGCTTCACACTTTAGATAAATGTACTATAGTAATGTAAGATGTTAGCAATGGGAGACAGTGAGTGAGGGATATATGAGAATTTTCTGTCCTACTCTGCAATTTTCTGTAAATTGAACTATTCCCAAATAAAAAGTTTAGTTTGAAAAGATTCAAACAGTTCAATTATTTTCCAAGGGGCATACAATGGTATTTTGGTTTACATGGAGCTTAAATTGCCTGATAAGTATAAAACAAATTATTTTTAAAGTCCAAAATCAAACCATTTAGGATTATTGACCATGAATTCCATACCTCCTGCAATCTGTTCTTGAATAAAATATATCGTGTGAACAAAAATTTGTAAAAAATTGTAGTGAGATTGCTAGATAGCTTAATTTCTAAAGTCAAGTTCATTTCCATAACAAAAGCATGCTTCAGAAAAAAATTTTTTTTAACCATGGAAGTGCTATGTTAGCTCTATAACACTAACATCTAAGAATATCTCACTTGTGGCCTATTTTTAGTGGTTTAGTCTTATCTTTTGTCAAGAACTGAGACAGGCAACACAGCCCAATAAACTTAGTTATGATTATTAGTCCCAGCCATTAGCTCATTTTTTGTTTGCTTTGGTTTGGTTTTTGCTTTACAATTTTTGCAGGGAGGAAAACTTTGTGTTCAAGTAAAGATTCTTATTTGTGAGTACAAAAGTACCTCAGAATAGAGGAAACCATGGCAGTGAAAGAGGAAAGGGAGAGAGAAAAAAGAGAGGGAGAGGGAGAGAGGGAGGGAGGGAGGCAAAGAGAGGGGGAGGGAGGGTGAAAAGGAAGCCCTTTCCTTATTGCCTACTCATTGTTGCCTCTGGTAGAAAACAGACCCAACTTGATCAGCTGCTTAGGGCTATAAAGAAGAGAAAAGCAAACTCCGAATCCGAAATAACGCAAGCTATAGCTTCCTCAGGGTGTAAGTTGAGAATGAGGTAAATGACTAGTTCCTAAACCCCAGCCATTAATGGATTAATGCACTGTCACCATTGCATATGAACCCACAAGGGCCAGTGAGTTGAATGAGGCTGTGAGCATGGAGTTGCTAACTGGGGGACCCAGGATTAGAATTCTCTATTTCATTGCAGACCTCACGTGCTAAACTTCTAAAGCATACGGTCTCTAAATACAATAATTTTACTATCATACATGTTGTTTCTATTAAAATGGATCAATAGTCATCTTCAGTCCTAAAACAGGCCACACCTGATTGTTTGTTCTCTAGAAGCGCAATTGCTAGGTTAAAGGAGGTGAGGATTTGAATCAATACTTCGTTCGATTGCTTTCTGTAACAATCACATCAGCTGATAATCAATTTAGTTCTACATGCTTATCACAAACTCTCCAACATGGAGCCTTATTATTTGCAGCCCTTATTTTTCAGCTACATTAAATATCTTGTTTTCATTGGCATTTCTTGATTACACGTGTGGCTGGACTGCACTTTTCATTCTTGGGTACTGGCTGTTTGTAATCATACTTTTGTTTTTATTTTTATTTGTTTTTTTGGTAAGTGATTTTGTTTTACGGCCCTCACTCAAGGGCTCATTTATTTTCCAACAGTTATTGAATGTCTATCCCGTGTCAGGTATTTTGCCAGATGCCAGGATTATATTGGTGCACAAAATAGTTTCAGTTCGTGCCTTATGGAATTTACAATCCAGTGGAGATAACAGACATTGCACAAATAATGAGAAGTGAAATGAGAAGAGCAGGTGGCTTTGGTAGCATTTATCAGGAGAACCTATTATAATATAATCTGGAGGTTCAGGAAAGGCTTCCCTGAAAAGATACTAAGATAAAAAATGTGAATAAAATCAGCTAGGTTGATGGAAGGAGGCTGCTAACAACATGCACAACAGGCCTAAGAAAAGGGGAATACTTTCTATTGGCTTTAACAGGTTTGGAGGGAGGTTCCTCTTTCTTGATAGCTTCAAATTCAGAATATTAAGCATATTAATCTTTAATGCCATTTGCTCTAAAGATCATTTGTCCCTTTTCTTACACTCCAGTTTGTGGTGTTTTCACTCAGAAAATCTCGCTTTCACCCAAATTATAATAAATGGCTCTTAGGGTGCCTGGTGGGTCAGTGGGTTAAGCGTCTGACTTCGGCTCAGGTCATGATCTCACAGTCTGTGAGTTTGAGCCCCACGTCAGGCTCTGTGCTGATAGCTCAGAGCCTGGAGCCTGCTTCAGATTCTGTGTCCCCCTCTCTCTCTGCTCCTCCCCCACTCATGCTCTTTCAAAAATAAATAAAAAAGTTAAAAAGTTTTAAAAAATAAAAAATAAATGACTCTTTTTTGTGTACATTTTAATATACTCCATAACTTGTCTTTTTTTCTGCCACAAAACCTAATATTCTCCAGCTAATAGATGTACAGCATCTATTTTACTCAGCTTAATCTCCTCCTGCAGTTGAAACCATTTTCCCATTCGTTTTTCTCTACTACCACCACCAGCACACTATCTGTTAGCTATTGCTGTGTAACAAACCAACCCAATACCTAGTGGCTTAAAACAACAATCATTTCTCAGACATCTGGTTTCCTGGGTGCCTCTGCTGATCTTAGCTGGACTGGCAGGGCTTACTGACACATCAGAGATCAGTTAAAACAAGTTAGGGGGTTCTAGTTGAACCCCTCAGGTATCTGGGACCTCAGCTTGGACGGTTTAGCTGAGTGTACTTTGTTGCACATGACTTCTATCCTATGGCTGGCCAGCTGGACTTGTTCTTATAATGGAGGCTGAATGCCAAAGGAATGAGTAACAATGTGCAAGACACTGGCATAACACTATTTCTGCCATACACTATTGGTTAAAGAGAGTTATAAAACTACCTATATATTCAAGAGGTGAGGAAACAGATTCCATCTCTTCGTGGGAGGAGCTAAAAAAGCTATATTACAAAGGGTGTGAATACAAGAAGTTATGGAGCATCAGGGCTATTTTTGCAATCAACTGTAACTGCCAAATGGGATTGTTTCCTTATTTTGAGTCTTACTCCTCTTTCAAAGCCCAGTTCAAACTCACTGAGTTACGATCCATGCAACGTATCCCACTAACACTTAACATTGCACATACTTTACCAAACACTGTGCCAAATGCTTCAGGCCTTTACTTGACTGGATCCCCGCAATACATATGTGAGGTAGGTACTATTATTACTCCCATTTTGTAGTTGAAGAAATGGGTTCGGAAACGGCTTTTCTCAAAGACTCGGCTGGAATGTCAGAGCCTAAACCCAAATTCAAGCATAACATAGAAGTTCCTGGTTTAACCCCTGAGCTTTTGTCTACTTAAAGTCTAAACTATTTATGGAAGGTCGTAAAACATGTTATATTAAATCAAAATAGCCATATATCACCTGCTGCTACATAACATTTTAAATTACATCATCTAGTATAAACTGAGGTGTAGATCTGTTTTAGAGTCCTCAACACGGAAAATGCCGTCCATTAATTTGCTTTCTTTCTATAAATTAGAAGTCAAATGACATTTTTCAGTTTTTAAGAAGGGTTTCAGTCTGTTCCATAGCAGTGTAGTTTAAGAAATCCCTGCTTGGGGCGCCTGGGTGGCTCAGTCAGTCAGGCAGCCGACTTCGGCTCAGGTCATGATCTTGCGGTCCGTGAGTTCTAGCCCCACATCGGGCTCTGTGCTGACAGCTCAGAGCCTGAAGCCTGCTTCATATTCTGTGTCTCCCTCTCTCTGACCCTCCCCTGTTCATGCTCTGTCTCTCCCAGTCTCAAAAATAAATAAACATTAAAAAAAATTTTTTTTAAAAAAAAGAAATCCCTGCTTTCAAGGAGGTAAGGCAAAGCAAGTCTTGTTTTTACAACATATTTCGATTCACTGAGGTCAGGCATCAGGTCTCTATCTAGGCCTGGATCCCCTGTGCCCAGCACAGTGTGAAGGATCATAAACATAATTATAGAAGTAGAAACTCTTAGAAATGATTTTAGTACAAACCTGTATTTTATAAGAAATAGACCCATAGAAGAGGTTCAGCTGAGTCCCAGCCCCTTGGATAACTGGGGGTACATTCTAGACTTAACACAGCTCTGCCTACTGTCTGCTCCGAGTTTCCTGTCCTGTCTTTGCTTGATGTACTCGAATACAAAGGAAGATTATTTCCTTTCCTTTATACACAGTGGTATAGGTTTTTGTTTTGTTTTGTTTTTCTCCAACTCATAAACTTGCCGGACTCAGTGCTCCGGGGAGTGTTAAAGCAGAATGCGCTTATTTACTTTTATTTTTTGTACCGTTTTCCTTCTTTTTTATGATCCCGGCTTCCGACTGTGTGGCAGAAACACATAAAAATTGGCATAAAAGTAGGAAAATGTGCCCCAGATGCTGTATTAACTGTGAAATAAGTTTAAATGCCTCCAAACAGGGTCTGGTCTCCTATCCTTCAGCTTCTAAAGCGGCTCATCCTTAAGTATTCATTTTTTGCCTACAACGTGGAGGACCTGGTATGGGGTGAAGACACCTCCACCTTGCCAAAAGCATCACAGCGAATCATTCTGTAGGCTCTGGCTGCTCTTTCATCAGTGGCCAGAGAGGGAGCAAGAAAGAGCAGAGCTCTACGTCTGCCTCAGAAAACACAGGTTAAAAACTACCTGGATGTGGATTTGTCATCACTGGGGCCCTAGTGGGACCACAGGGGCAGATTTTCAGGCAGAAGTTAGGAAATAATAAGGTCATGCCCGGTACTTGTGTTTTCAAAGTCCCTTTTTGGTGGATTTGGAGAAGGGCACCTTTCTCTGCAACCCTCCTTACCCACTTCTCCCAGCCCCTCTGCGTGCTCTCCACCGTTCAGCTCAGTGTGAATTCAAGGATAAGTCTTGTGGTGTCACAAGACACCCAAAGCCAAACCTCCCCCATACTTTCCTACCCCGTTCAGCATGATGCATGAGCCCTGAACCACGGCCCACAGGACCACTCTCCTTAGGGCCTCTGCTCTTCACAGCCTCTCGTCTCTCCTCATCCTGTTTTGTAGCTTCGCCAACGAGCCATGCTCCTTCTCTTCCCCAGGTCTTCACACATGCCGTTCCTTCAGCCTGGAACATCCTTTTCTTCCATTCACACTCCTACCCCCATTTCTAAGCTACCACCTAGACAGATCTTCTCAGAAGGTTGTGTGACACAGTCTTCCAGTCACTTCGTCCCTTCCCTGGGTGCTGCCTATAATCCCACAGCCCTCCGGCACCTCTTCATTATAGCACTCATTTTGTTGTGTTGTAACTGAGGCTGACATAAGATAACAGCTTGTGGAATATTCCAAATTATGTTTTAATATGCATCTCTACCACCTAGCATGGTGGTAGAGATCAGTACAGTTAGTAGTTAAGACAGTAAACCCTCTGTGTTTAATGCCTGGCTCCATCACTTATTAGTTCTGTAAATTTGAGAAAGCGACTTGGTCTCTGTGAAGTAAGAATAATCATATGACTTACCTCAGTGGGTTATACTGAGAATTACACACTAACTCACGTGAAGTTCCTAGAAGAGTGCCAAAGTCCTCAAATGTTAGCTGTTATGATCAAGGTGCACACCGAACAAATACACTGAGCCAACAAAAACCTAAGCTATCTGCTCCAGGTCTCCGTGAACTTGCTGTTTAACACCGGATCATCACTTTGCCTCTTTTAGTCTCTTCGTCAGAAATCTTAGGTGACTCCACAAAACTAACTCCACACAGAAGACATTGGCAGTGTGGCTGTTTATCTGCCCCCAAACCTTTCATGTAGGTAAGTAATTTGACAAATGAGAATAATAAAGCCCAGACAGGTAAGGTGACGTGCTGAAGATCTTATAGACAAATGGAAGAACCAAATCTAAAATCTGAGCACTGACCACCCAAGGCTAATATCTTGTTTCATTGTTATTATATCAGGCTTTGCCTTGAGTGGCAGGAATCTCCCGTTATCTTACTGCCATTGTGGTGTATGTAGGCAACATAAGCATCTTCCTAAGATCATAGACTTTTAGAGCTACAGTGAACTTTACATTTATTCTAATTCTACAAATGTAGCAACAGAGGACTCAAAAAGTAAAGTTCACTCAAGGTCAGACAGCATCATGGTGAGCTGCCTCTCATGGTCAACAAGCAAGCTCTTGACGAGCCCTTCTTGGCTCAAGGCCTTGGATTGCCTAGAATATAAATTCTTTTTTATAAGGTATATCCTTCAATTAAGGGTTAGTTAAGTATGACTAAGCAGATAAAGTAATTTAAACTGGGTTTTTTTAATTAATTTTTTTACATTTATTCATTTTTGAGAGACAGAGAGAGACAGAGAACAAGCGGGGGAGGAGCAGAAAGAGAGGGAGACACAGAATCCGAAGCAGGCTCTAGGCTCCGAGCTGTCAGAGCAGAGCCCGATGCAGGGCTCAAACCCACAAACTGCGAGATCATGACCTGAGCCCAAGTCAGACGCTTAACCAACTGAGCCACCCAGGCACCAACTGGGGCTTTTTATAAATGACATTTGCTGCTACTAAGCATGAATTTAATAGAGAACAAACTGGTGGTTGCCAGAGGGGAGGTGAGTGGGGGGATAGGTGAAACAGGTGGTACACCTATCATGATGAGCCCTGAGTAATGTATAGAATTGTTGAATCACTATATTGTACACCCAAAACTAATATAACACTGTATGTTAATTAGATTTGAATTAAAAATTAATTTCTAAAAATACATTGGCAATAACTGACTTCATGTAGAAAATTAAAGACTGTAGGGGCGCCTGGGTGGCGCAGTCGGTTAAGCGTCCGACATCAGCCAGGTCACGATCTCGCGGTCCGGGAGTTCGAGCCCCGCGTCAGGCTCTGGGCTGATGGCTCGGAGCCTGGAGCCTGTTTCCGATTCTGTGTCTCCCTCTCTCTCTGCCCCTCCCCCGTTCATGCTCTGTCTCTCTCTGTCCCAAAAATAAATTAAAAAACGTTGGAAAAAAAAAAATTAAAAAAAAAAAATAAATAAAATAAAATAAAAAAAGAAAATTAAAGACTGTAGAATATTTGGAAATTATTAAAAAACAAAAGCATGAATTTAAAGTGTCCCATTACATGGATAATGGGTAGAACCATTAAACAGAAAACATTAGTTATTTATTTTATTCAGGGACATGTTTGAGTACTTAGTATGTGCAAGGGCCTGTTCTAGATACTTGGGATACTAAAGTGAATAAACATAAAAGTCCCCTCTTTATAATAATTGATTCAAATGTATTTCATCATTTATTAGCTACCTTAAGGTCTGGACTACTCTGATTAACTTTAATCATTTAGTTTTTAATTTTTTGAGTATAGTTGACATATAATATTACATGAGTTTCAGGTACACAGCACAGTGATTAAATTTCTCTGTAGTCATACTATGCTCAGAACAAGTGTACTTATCATTTGTCACCACACAATGCTGTTACAATACCACAGATGATATTCCCTATGCTGTACTTTTCATTTCTGTGACTTATTCATTCCATAACTGGAAGCCTGTGCCTCCCATTCCCCTTCACCCATTTTGCTCATCCCCCTTCTCTAACAACCATCAGTTTGTTCTCTATTATAGGCATGATTCCTCTTTTTATTTATTCATTTGTTTCATATTTTAGATTTCACATATGAGTAAAATCATGTTAGTTATGTTTCTCAGTCTGACTCATTTCACTTAGCAAAACATTCTCTAGGTCCATCCAAGTTATTGCAAATGGCATGATCTCACATTTTTTATGGTTGCATAATATTTCATTCTATATGCATATATGCTACATCTTCCATATCTATCAATGAGAACTTAAGTTGCTTCCATATTTGGTTAAATTTAAATATGTATTACCTAAATGATTCAGCCAATGATTTTAAAAGCTTGGTATTTATAAATATCAAGTTGTATGTAGAGTCTTAGTGGCTGATTATTCCATGGTATCAGGCTAAAATCATCAGTGCCATCTCATTTGATTTGGGCATTTGGCTTTGATCAGATCCAGGCCCATAGATGCTATCCATAGCCCTGGCCAATTATAAGATGTTCATCCCAAGGGAAGGTGGGTCTGCCTGTCACAGAGACACAGTCAGCACATTCTACCCCATGTAATCTTAATTATGGAAATGCTCTCTTTTAGGTTAACAAGCTCTAGGCTGATGATGTTTTTATCAATATCTTCCTTGAAATTTGAGTTGAAAGGATTGTAGAGACTGCTTCACAAAATCTGTATTCCAGAAATGGAGTAAGAACACATAGCCAACAGCACATAGTAAGTAAGATGAGTCAGAACTAGGAATGGGGTCTCCTGACTCCCTGTGATATCTTTACTACAAATATAGTCCTCCAAGTGAACCTGAAAAATGGGCAGGAGATGAGGTAACCTCATCTTATAAATGGAGACAAGGAGGACTGAGAAGGGAAGTGGCTTGTCCAGGGTTATGTGGCGGGAAAGCAACTGAGGTAGATCCAGAACTCAATATGCGTAACTCCTATGATGGGTTCCCCTGCTGAAAACAACCTGGGGATTGTCTCAAAGCCCAGAAATGAGTGCCAAGAGGCTTAATTTTAAAATAGTGTGTTAAGTTGCAAGTAACTAGGACCAGCTTCTGGATTTACCCTTTCAGGTTCAAGTTTTGGCTCCTCTACCTACTGGCCTTATAACCTCTTTTCAGAAGACTCTGAAAGAGGCCCTAAGGCTACAAAGAGAGTGAGAAGCCCCCACTGACCACAGCCTTCCAGCTGCCCCTACCAAGGCTCCAGAAATATGAATGAAACCATCTTGGACCTTCTAGAATAACCTAGCAGCCAAGTAAACACCGGAAGAATCGCCCAGCCAAGCCCTTCCCAAATTCCTGGCCCACAAAATCATGAGATTTAAAATGTGATTTAATCCCTCAGGCTTAGGGCTAGTTTGTTATGCACTAAAAGACAATCACAAGACCCTTCTATTCTTAACACCTAGCACAATATTTGACATAAACATTCCATAAATGTATATATTTTTTAATATTGACTGTGTAAAGGCCATTGGGACAGCCTGGAGAGATAAGAATAGCTAACATGTACTGAATGCCTACCCTGTGCCAGGTGCTTAACTCTTCACAACTTTATAAGGGATGTTTTCCTATTATTCCCATTTTGCAAATGTCAAAACTCAAGCACAAAAATTTCAAATAACTTACCTAGGGAGGTCACAGAGACAGTGGTAGAGAAACAGGATGAGATTCCCAGTCATACTTTTATGCTGTGCTATCTTTAAAGTTTTTTTTTCTTTAAGTTTCCTTATGTATTTGAGAGAGAGAGGGAGAGAGGGGAGGAGGCTGAGAGGGGGAGAGAGAGAATTCAAAGCAGGCTCCTCACTGTCAGCACAGAACCTGAAGTGGGGCTTGAAATCACAAGACGTGAAATCATGACCTGACCTGAAACCAAAAGCTGGACAATTAACCAACTGAGCCACCCAGGACCTGCTGGGCTGTCTTTACATAGTAAATTTCAACAGATCACGAAGCATTTGGGAGCTCCTACAGTTGGGTGGGAACGTGTATGTCATACCACGGCCATATAAACATAAAAAGCCCAACGCATTATACATATACAGATATGAGTATGGCTTCAGTCAAGGTAATTACACTCCTTCCTAGGTCCCCTTGACCATGGCCCTTAAGTCAGATCATGTAGCCATTTGACATGAGGGCTTTGCAGTTAGACCTGGCTTCAAATAGTGATGGTGGCACATATTTCTTATTTAATTTTCAAAATCATTTCATCTGAATCTCAGTTTGGTAAAATGGGGATAATGATATTGCTATCTAATTAGGCAATGGTGGTTGAATGAGATATATGTAAGAGGAGAGTGATCTAGGAAGCATGTAGTAACCTTTCAATAAATAGCAATTAAAAACTGAAAATTAACAGAATGAGAATCCAAGAAGGTAAGTCATCTTCTTCTGGAGCTTATTCTGTCTCCAGGGATTGTTTGAAAATCATTTCCCCTGGGTAGACTAATCTTACAATGACATTCTATTGTGTAAGTCCAAAAATCTGTCACAAGAAGGAAGGCCTCAAAGACCCTCATATGAGGGTTCCAACATTCCCTTCACCAATCATTAAATATCCTTGGGGAAGTTGTTCACGGAGGCCATTTCTCGATAAGTGAAAGCCGTTCAGGGCTGCATAAGGTGAGACAATGATAGTGCTCTGGAAGCCTCTCGCACACCAGCACCAGGCTCCTGTCTCCCATGAAACTTCACAGTGAACAGTGACACCGTCTGTTCTAAACCCTTCTTTAGCCATGCTATTCCCTTACTGAATAGATCTTTGCTGTGTACCCACTCTGGGCCAGTTGCTGGAAATACAGCAGTCCTTGCCTAAGGAGGATGAGAACTGAGAGCAAAGAATTGTCGTTGGATGTTTGCTTACCAGTGCCAGGCACACTATGCCCTCTTTCCATGTGTCTGCCTCTCCAGTTTAAGAAACTCACTGGGGCAAATACCTCTTAAATCTTTCTACTTCTCTCCGTTTTTAACACCATGTCTGAGGTCTGCACAACCATCCTCTCTTGTCTGTTTGATAAGGGCCTCCTCATTGTCTCACACGTTCATGCCCCAAATTCGTTCTCAGTGTTCCAGCCAGAGTGATATTTTCACCACGCAAATTAGATAGGATCATTCCCCTTATTGAAAGTCCCTACCTACCCGGTGATTCTTCTTTGCTTTTTGGAAACAGAACAGAATCCATAACATGGTCCAAAAGGCTTCTGTGGTTCAGCACTCACTGCCCCCTCCAGCCTCATTCCATGTTACTCTACCTTTGCCATAGTCCTGTTTCTCCTGTGCCCTACATTCCCTGCTTCCATGGGGCTGCTCCCCCTAGAATAACAGTATACCTTCTCTAAGTCTCTGTCAGCAACTATGAACGCCCAGTTGGGCTGACATAATTTTGCTGAAGCCTGGTTCTTGGAGAAGATTGGTGGTCATTTGATCAATGTTGTTTAGAACCTAAAAATTTGAGACCAAAAAAGACCAGATGCTTTTCATTGTATAAAAGAGTAAAGAAACTGGGAATCGAGAAGGCATATGCAAAAGGTCACAAATTGACAAAGTGGTAGAAGAATAAGCATGCCAGTGGAATTGATACCCTTCCTCTTTCTGGCAGGTTTAAAATAGACCCAGCATTTCCCCAGGTATGCATGCTGCTCTTGGCTGGGAAGGTGTTGGAGTCTGAGTCTTGGGCTGCAAGGCCTTGATTTGCAGCTCAGACACTTCCTGACAGTTCCTTGTCACTACCTTTCATTGCTGAACCCACTTAAAATGGATCCCCCTCACACAGGAAGAGAAAAACAAAACAAAACAAATGACCAATGAATGCATAAGGAGATGCTCAAGCTCATTACTAACCAGGGAAATGCAAATACAAGCAACAGCCAGAGTACATTTTTCACAGATCGGATTAAGAAGACGAATCATACCCAGGGTATAATCTTAAGGGTGTAGAGAAATGGTGCTTTCATAGACTGTTAATGGGAATGTACATCAGGAAAACCTGTTGGAGAGCAATTTAGCAAACTTGATCATCTTAAACTTGCAACCTTTGATGGAGCAGTCCCCCTTGTAAAGCTCTGTTCTGTTGAAGCACTTCCATACGGTGCAGAGGTGTTCATAAGGCTATGCTGTAGATTGCATGTAATCGTGAAGAATCAGAAGCAACTGGCAAGTCCACCAGTAGGGAAATAAATATAATTTATTTATATTTACTGACTTCATGGGTAGGATGTAATCAGTTTTTATGAGAAGATCTATATGTACCAACAAGTTACAGAAAGAAAAAAAAATTCAGCAGGATGTGTAAGGTGACCTGTGGGAAAAGTGGAATTGGTGACGGGGTATAAGAAGGAGTGTTTCATGTTTTACTTTACGTATTTATGTATTTGTGTTGCTTAAAACTTTTGTGGTTTTTAAAGTTATTTAAACCTTAAATCTTTAAGGGGGGAAAAATGAAGAAGAATAAAGAGGAAACCGATCAGCTTCCTAATTTTGATTCAATCAGATTCCTGCCTTTATAGATACTTGGAACAGTTGGAAACCCAAGAGAAAGCCTTGATGAGAAACCTAGCGCTTCTGAAATACTGCCATGTACAAAGAGAACCTGCTGACTTCAGCAGTCAGGACATCAGGAGAATAGCTGATTGGCAGATCAGAGCTAGCTGGTGGTGTGCAAGCTGGCAGAAACGCAGGCACAGAGATATATAGACATCTTGTTGGATCTTCATACCTAAGGATGGCAGCATTGCAGTCCGTAAATACTGTTCAAGTTAAACTAGGTTTTTCTATCCCTTTGAATGCTGCCTTGCTTTCCCTACACTCATTTGCCTGTTCTTAGAGATTCAGACTTTGTAGTTGCAGACTACTGCATTAGTTTTCTATTGCTGTCCTAAGGAATTATCACAAATTTAGTAGCTGAAAATAACTACACATATTTATTAACTTACAGTTCTGGAGGTCAGAGTCTGAGGTGAGTCTTACAGGATTAAAATCAAAATGTCGGCAAAGCTACATTCCTTATGGGGGCTCCGGGGGAGACTCTGTTTCTCGTCGTTTCCGGAAGCTAGAGGCTGCCCGCATTATTTGGTTCAAGGCTGCAGCCCTCTGAATTCTGCTTACTTTTTTACATCTCTTTCTGTCATGCTGACCCTTCGGCCTGCCTCCAAAAGGACCCCTGTGATTACATTGGATCCACCTGAACAATACAAGATAACCTCTCCATCTTTTTTTTTATGTTTATTTATTTTTGAGAGATGGCGCCAGTTGTGGGGGGGGGGGGGCGGGCAGAGATAGATTGGGATGGAGCGTCCATAGCATGCTCTGCCATGACAGCTGACAGCCCAACATGATGCTGGGTTCTAACTCATGAACCGTGAGATCACAACCTGAGCTGAAGTCAGATGCTCAACTGACTGAGCCACCCAGGTGCCCCTGATAACCTCTGCATTGTAAAAGCCATTTAAGGTTACATAATCTAAGGTCCCAGGGATCGTAACATGGATATTATTTTGTATACCATACCTCCTGATCTTTTAAGAGCCCCTGTGACTAGCAATATGACCCATGAGAAGCCACCTTGGTTTTCTTTCTTAGCAAATTTGAAACTGGGAACCTGTAACTAATGCTGTTTTCCCTACTCCATGCCATAGGAGAGGCCAGGATAATTTGGGGGATGTCAGGCTTAGAGGTCTTCTTGTTGTGTTACAGACAGTCAGAAACAATCACAGGTGATGCCATGAATTATATTACTGGTGATGTTATCAATTTTGATTCTGCTCTGTTTCTAAGGAGGCATGGATTTAGTTCTGCTGTCATTAGCTCCTCAGGGAAGGGACTACTGCTTTAGCCTCTCCCCCAGAATTTGTTCACACAGTCAGTACTCTCAGATGTTCATGACCTTGATTTCTATCCCCTTATATTATATGGGATAAAGTTACACATGGGGTACTTTAGAAGGAATTAAATCAGCAGTTGTACAGTAACATAAGATATCCTCTCCCAAATGTTCCCTCCATACACAAAATCAGTGATGCTGAGGGTCCTCTCCAATTACCAGTGCAGTTTCAAATGTCCCAGAGAAGAGTGTGAAGAGGACTTTGTAATACCTTGACATAAACATATAGTAATGGGGAAGGGGGAGCTTGGCAAATATATTGCTACAAATGCTAATTGAATGATGCTGATACGCAGTGTTTTTGCTGTATCCAACATGAACTTGTGACACTATTCCCTGAATACCCCCAGTAATAACCCTTTCTATGCACATGGCCATTTGTTTTAATATACAGAAACACATTTGTTATTCTATGTGATCTTGCGCCAATCCTGAATGCTGGCTGGGACTCTAACCCCCATCATACAGAGCAGGGAAATGAGGCTCTGAGTCATTGCTCAACGTTTCTCTCTCCCCAAGAGGTGAATTATGACTTGAACTCATGACTCGTGCACATCTACCCCCTTGTCTGAGAAGCAGGGATTTTACAAAATAGGATCTTTTTTTTTGAAAAATAAATGTTAATACTTGTAAAGTACTTAGAAGACCTCTTGGCATGTAAGAAGGGCTCAATGAATGCTTTATTATCTAAATGCAAAATGAGAGTTCTTTTCTATATATCATCTCATAACTGTAAATTTCTTAAATAATACAATCGGGATCAGGAAGGAGGCAGGAGTTGGATGGGGAAGGGATTAATAACCATATATATGCAATCTTCATCCCATTTTAACATCATGGTCTTCCAGACTTTCAGAACTCCTAATTAAAATTAGGTCTCCCTTCTTCTTCTTCTTTTTTTTTTTTCTTTTGGCATAGCACCCATTTCAGTTTCTACTGATTATTTGTGATAATTTAATCAGTAGCTGCGCCCCACCCCCCGTTCGACTCTGAGCTCCATGGGAGCAAAGTCACATTCCCTTAGTCTCACCATTGTATTTCCCTAGTGCCTAAATTCTACCTGGTGGATGCTCAAATATTTGAATGAATGGACCAGAAAGTGAATCTAATTAGCTTGTCATGTGCCCTGCTCCCAGATGCGACATTTTCATTTCCTGAGAAAATTGTGGAATGGCAATCAGCCTCAAATGTTGAGAAAATATTCCAATTCATAACTTTCTAATGTGTAACCTGAGTCATTGGTTCTAATGCCAGTTCCTAGCTGAGGTCATGAAATGCTTTCTCGGTGGCTTTCCTGGAGTCTCATCAGAGCTTTTGGAAATAGCAATGGCCATTTTGTTCCCCTTTCTAGAGATGATGCAACACAAGTTCCAGGAAAGAAAAGGTCTTTCCTAAGGTCCTAAAGCTAGTCCACATTACAAATAAAACTAGACAATAGGTCATTTTCACCTCCCATAATAATACATCTATTTTGATGACTTCAATATTCCAATGAGTTAGGTGGTATTATTATCTTTTTATAAACAAAGGAAACAGGACAGTTGGTCAAAAGCCAGGGATTTAAACCACCATAATGTATTGCCTTCCTTTTCAGTGTGACTTTACTTCTACATAGGATGCTGACTCCCCTGTGCCCTTCCTTGACAGTTAATGAATTTATTGCCTTTTACCCTATTGTATGAAGTCCTATGTGTTTTCACTATTCCCATTTTTACTTCCTTCTGACCTCAGGGAATAAGGTTTAGCAAAGTTGGGGCACCCTGCCTTCCCCAACTGACAGAAAAAAAGGACGATGCCTTCCAATTACCATCACCTTAACTGGGGAAATCCATACTCTTTGAAAAGAGTCCATAATGAGTGTTCACAGGACAGAGGAAATTATCCAAAGCATAACATGTTTTGACAGTGAAACCTGCTTACAGATACTTTGCCTTCAGCAGTTGTCAGTACAGAGCATTTAATAATCCCCATGGTATGCATGTTCAGTGGAGGGCTCTTAGCAATTGCACCTGGGGGAGTGTGACACTATTTCCATTTTCAAACCTGCTCAGGGCTTGAGGTTGAGAGGCATGGGCGGGTATCATAGCATCAAAGGAGGTGATAACTGAAAGGGAACACAGAGCAGACCCCATAGAAGATAACTCCCATATCACAGCTGCATCCCTCACACCTAACACAATACCCAACACAAAGAAGATACTCAATAAATATTTGAAATCTGTCGAATAAAAGAACGACGTCTATTTTGCAGATGGAGAGATAAAGGCTTAGACACAGAATGTAGATTGCCTAAAAGGCATCCAGAAAATAAGATGTAAAAAATCAGGTTTAATGAATTTATTTTAGAACTTCTTATTTTAGTCCACTGATTTCTTTAGGGGTTTATACTTGGGTATACTTAAATACTGAGTACACAAAGGATTAAGATGCGGTTCCTTATTTCTACATCTTTGAAGGAAACAAGACAGGATGGCGGGTGACAAGTCAGAGAGTAATTCATGATCATCCTAAGCAGTCCTCATGCATGCAGACTCATGTGTAAGATTTGTTGAAACTCCTTATGCTATTGAAAAAGTATCAACACCTATATGCTTATCAACAGGATAAATAGAAGGTGAACTATAATGTATCTATGACAAGGAATACTATACAACCATTAAAATTTATTACGTGATATCACTACATAGAAATATCACTACAAACAATATGGAATCGGGGAAAATAAATACATCGCAAAACAATGCATGAAGTATGCCCCCATTTACATACATGTGTTAATAAATCAGAAGCTCTAAACCTGTGGGCTGCATCTTGCTTATAGGTATCTCATGTGGCCTATGCAACATTTCTCAAAATTTAGAATTCATTGCCCACGTCTTGAAGTCAAAGGTTTTTGCCTGTGCCGCACCACCCCCTCACCCCCGGCCCACCAAAAATCTGAATTTGGAGCTAGTCCTAAACTGAAGCATCTGATAATGCTGGAGGTCCCCAGTCCCACACAGCAGTAATAGCTAGAACAGGTGCCTACAGATGGGGCAGGCATTCTGGAATATAGCCCGTTTATCAGATTTATATAAGTGCCTGGCCCTTCTGGGCATTTGGGCTGTGTATCTCCCTTGCATCCTAAGAAAGAGGCATAGAGAAAGCCTGGAAATCTGCACACTGAAGGAAAGGTAAGTTGTGAGGGTGGTAAGGGGGATTGGGGTGCTGATGAGCAGGATTTCATGGTTTATTCCAAGAATGTACATGTTGCTTATCTCTCATGGAGGGCAATATTGCTTATATAAGGTAAGGAGACAAATATGTAAATGCTTAGAAGGAAAAATACAACCTTTTAGACAATATTTAGTCCACATCTGGAGAGATGGCTATGACTTGAATATTTCATTAGCGAGGTGGGGCATCCCAGGCAGAAGATATGTTGTTAGTAAAGGCTCTCATTCATATTATTTTCTTTTCACCCTGAGAACATGTTTAACAACACAATCTCCAGCCTCACAGGCCCTCAGGAGCACAAATTAAATGCTTTCCCCAGAGAATGTGCAGAGTATGGCTGTGTCTCCCAGCCCCAAATGAAAGCTTTTCTTCTTCCCAAAGCAAGTGCCTACAGGCCTTTCTCCTTTTAGGCTGCCAGGGGCCTCTTACCAGCCAAAGGAGAACTTCGGTCTCAGTTTTAAGAATTCAGAGATTATGGAGAAAAACCTCTGAAAAGCAGTGTAGGTCAGGAGTCAAAAGATGAGAGGGAGAGAAAGAGAGAAATAGAAATGTGACTTCCTTTTTGGTTTTGACCTTGACTAAGGTTGCTATAGGCCTCAGTTTCCTCATCTGTAAACTGAGAGGTGAACTCGATGCTCTTTAACACCTTTAAAGATCTAAAATTGGGTTTTGGCTTCTAGATGGACCCATCTGGGAAATTAGAAATGCAGTTCAAATGGCTCAATGTTGTCTGACTTTCATGAATTTTATGAGTTCTTATTCGAGGAGGTGGACATAGCTTTCAGGACCTTCTTTCCAAAGACTGTCTGCAGCTGTTATCACAGAAATTATTACAATTGAGATGCACTCTCCTGGCCTGTTTGAATTCTGTCACCTAGTAAAGTAATAAGAGCTTGCATTTGTATAGTAATTTTTCCATTTCTAAAGCGCTCTCCACCTCTGCTTGAATTTTTTACTTACATCAATACTATAATGGAGGCAAGGCAGGACGTCTTAAAACCACATTTGAACAATGGGAAAACTTGGACTTGAGTTTGCTCTCATAGAAGCAGCAATAATATACCCAAAAGGATGCTTTAGAGCTAGGGCTGCCTCTTGATGTGACTGTTAGAGGCTGGGTCTGTGACTTTGGGCATGCTCCTTCAGCTCCCATACCTCAATATCCTTATCTATTCACCGGGGGTCAATACCCATGCCTGGGATTAAATGAGGTCATATGTGTGCTAGACTATAAGAACCAGATTTGCCTGCCAGTACTTACCCTTATGTAATGAAGACAAGTGATAGGTTTTAGAGAGTACACAGGACCAAGTGAGGGTCTGAAGATGAGGACAAAAGAGAAGCTGTCACAGATAGTGGTGATGGTGCCACACTTGGAGAGAATACTGCAAAAAGTCTAGGACTTGTATGATGCAGAAGGGGAAGGTTTTGAGTATGGCTCTGCACAGGCTGATTTTCACTGGGTTTGAAACATTCAAAAGGAGATGTCTGAAGGGCAGAATTCTGGTTGTGCATGCTAGATGTGCTTGTTTCTTTGCTTGCTTGTTTGTTTTCAGCACTTGATCTAATACGTGTAAAAACATTGTCTCATTGAAATTGTAGTACTGTCTTGGGAGATTGCCCTGAGCAACTCTTGTAGATAGACAGTCACCTAAGATACCACTTTTGGGTCCAGCATTTCCCAAAGTAGTCAAAGAATACTACTTGTCAAGATGTTAACAGAGAAAAAGAAATCCACAAGAAAATAATTTAAAGAAATACAACCCCTATGCCTTTCATCTCCTCTTTCCCCAAAAGATTTGACAGGAACTTATTAAAAGCTTTCAGAAGTGTGGTCCTAAGGCAAAGTTGTTTAATTTTAAACCCAACGTCTGTCTGTTCTATTGGACCAAAGAAACCTCTTTCATTTTTCCCATGTCGTCCTAACTAATAGCTGGTAAATCTGGTTTTGGGGAAGAGATGTGAAAGTGTTTTTATTATCCAGGTTAGAAATGGAGACCCCAAGAAGGCCCATGCTTTGCCTACAGTTCCTCAGTTAGTAGCATGTCAGAGTGGAACCCAGTTTTCCTCACTGTCCCTACTGGTTTCTACCTGCATTCCTGTACAGCCTGCAGTGTACCCTCTGTGAAGAAAGCAGATGGACAACAGCCAAGTTCGCTATCCATTCTTCACCAGGCATCGAAAAGGACCTTCTGAAATTGCCTTCACCCCATTGCCTCCTTGAGTCATCCAGAATACAATCCAATTCATGTTTTAATAATCTAAGTTTACACTTCTGTCACACCTATTATCCAAGGTTATCAAATCATTCTACCAACCTTAATGAATTCTTATGATGTTCCTGCAAAACAGATTAAGGGAACACCTCACCGGTATGATTCTGATGCCATGCTAATGAGGATATTGATAACCTCGTGCTGCACAAGCCTTCAAGTGAGCTCTCGTATGAGACAGGATCTTGCTGAGCTCTGTGGTTGTTCTATACACCCACACATCCAAAAGGCGCTATCCATCCAAACCAAAAAAACCCTTTAATTTCTATAAAGCCCTTTAATTTGACCACCTCAAAAGTCCACCACTCTTTTCTGTCACAATCCCAGAAGCAGGCAGAGGGGCTGGTTATCCCCAGTTTACAAAGGAGGAAATTGGTATTTACCAAAAATAAAGTGGCCTTCCCAAAGACTCAGCAGGCTCAGGATTCATATTCAGATGCAGACATTCATTCCATTAGCAAGTATTTGTGAATGCCCACTACTGGGAAGCTCTAGACTGGGTGCAGAAAGTACAACAGTACATATGGTCTCTGCCATCATGGATTTAGAGCTCAGTGAACTGGATAGAAAATAGAAAGTAAAACAAATTATGACTTTTTGAACTATAGTGAAGGAAACAAAAGGGAATCCTTTCTCCTCCAAACGTTTGCATGTCTTGCTCCCTGACTTCGGGGGTGTGCCACAGTCACCACTGAGCCAGGAAGAAACAGTTAACAGAGCTCCGCAAACGACTGAAGGGGATTTCTTTGGGACCAAGAGATATCCAAACTGAGTGGATGGAGGCCTAAGGGCATTATAAATTGTAAGGCCTTGACATTTTCCCTAGACTAATCTCTCCAGGTCCTAGTTCAGGTCACAAGACAGCAAATGATTTGAGACAGACACAGGCAGCCAGCCAGACCCACTGACCAACTAGGAGCCCTGCCTGTGGCTCTTCCTCAAGAAGGAAAGACATATTTTCACGTGTCAGTACAGAGAGCCCAAGCATCACAGCAATAGTGGGAACACAGCATTTCTAGGCAGCTCTAAAGAAAAATCAATTGTGTCATCCTTGATGTGGATAACAAAAACAAAAGAAAAAAGCTAAATTTCCTTACAACCTGGAGCCCATTGACACGTCCTTGGGACAGGCAGAGTGACCTTCCTCTAGGAGCACAACTACCTGTATGTTAAAACTTTGCTAGGCGCAAAAGACAACTTTAAATTAACATCGACCTCTAGGATCCTGTAGGTTGATCTTAAAGATGAGAGAGCTTGAGACAGGCTGAGGACGAAGTACAAGCTATGGTGCCCCCACCCTCCAGGTAGAATGTGTGTGATATCCCTCAGGCACTCCAGGATGCCCAAGGACAAAGGAAAGGAAAGGAAAGAAAACAAATGGCCAGCTGATCGAGATCACAGTCATACAGGACATGGGTTTACAAATATCTTAGTTTACAAATATCTTAGTAAATTACAAGAAAAAGCCAATCTTATCCATAGCCTCATCTCTAAAAACCTATAGACTCAGTTTCTTGGAGCCCCAACCTTACCCCTCAATAGTGATATGGGAAAAAAAGGCAAGAAGGAAATGGCAGGTAAAATTATATTTCCTCATAACCTATAGCCCATTGACAAATACTTGAGGCAAATACAGAGTATAATATTTCCCCAGGAACCCCTATGGTCCTAATGTTAATGCCTTACTAGAGGAAAAACAACCTTAGCTTGACAATAGCAAGGCCTTGGGTATCTTAGGAGTCCTCTGGAGACCTTGGGTTTGCCTTTACCTCTCCAACTCCATAGTAGATGACCAGTCACCCCTCACAACCCCAGTGCAGCTCTTTCTGCCCACAGGTCCTGTCCCCAAGCTTTAATAAAATCACCTTTTTGCACCAAACACGTCTTCAAGAATTCTTTCTTCACCATGGGCTCTGGACCACCCCACTATCATCCCAAAACCTCATCATTAACATGTAAAAATTCATTTGGAAATTTTTGCCAGATATATGTTAGCAATCATCCTCCAAACTTACACATCTGAAGGGTCTCAGGACTAAGGTTTTACTAGATAGTAGTAAATGACCTTTTTCCCTAACAACAGCTAGTCCCCTCAAGGTCCTGGAAACCTTGCTTCCAAAATTCCTTAGAGACCTACATATCCCTAACCCCCTCCCAACTTGGAAGTGTGTATATAATCAGCCATTCGTCACAACCCTAGTGCAGCTCTTTCTGCCCATGGGTCCTGTCTCTGTGCTTTAATAAAACCACCTTTTTGCACCAAAGACATCTCAAGAGTTCTTTCCTCCCCAACCCCAAATTTCCACATCAGTCCTCCCACCATGTAACCCTTCCAGCTTCAGTCCTGGAAATTCACTGGGTTCCAACCCCAATGCCAACGCCATTCTCATTAGTCACGTCACCATAGCAACTTTTCAGGCCACATCCTTAGACACTTGGCAAACTAATTGAACTGTACAACTTATTTTGCAGCTGGGGAATGTAAAAGTGAATCTCACATTCAATCATATCCTCACAGCATTGACATTCAAATCAAAAGGCTTTGTTAGGGCTCCTGGAAAATGGAGTGTCATTTTGCCATCACAGTGTTTCACTCAGAGGCACATCCTTCCTGCTTTGAAGTGCTAAATGAATGGTAAAGAGAAAAAAAAGCTTTTTGGTTTAGGGGTGGGATTGGGTGGGAGGGAGTAAAGGAAGGCATGAAATCTGGATGAATAACCTGAAAATGAAAATGCTTCTAATCAAATTCGAGTTCAGTGTAAATGCTGTTGAAGATCTTTGTCTTGTGATTTTTTTTTCTTTTAAAGATGCAGCAACATTTATGGACAGACCTACTCTGTGCTCCCTAGTTCTGACATCTTCAGGCAAGTCACTTAATTCCTGGTAATCAAAATTTCCTTGCATATAAACTGGAGCTAACTAATACCCACCTGTTCTGAGGATAAATGGAATATATGTCAGCATATATAAAGCATACAGAATTGTATCTGACACATAGTAGACATTCTATTGTCAACTTTCCTTCCAAAGTTTGGACCTTAAGTTCTAGCCCTTTGCCAACACAGCAGACAATGTACTGGGTACCCTACATACCTTGTCTCATTTAAACACAAAACCACCTCTAGAATATAGGTATTGTTACCCCCCATTTTACAAATATAGAAACTGAGGCTTAGAGAGGTTAATAATGATTTAAAATTATCCAAAACTTGGAAATAAGGGAAAAGGATGACCTGTGCCCTTTCAATTCTAGGGCACTATCTACCTGATTCTTTTTTTAAATGTTTATTTATTTATTTGGGGGGGGGGGTGGGCAGAGGGAGAGAATCTTAAGCAGGGCCCATGCTCAGGGCAGAGCCCCACATGGGGCTCGATCTCACAACAGTGAGATCATACCTGAGCAGAAATCAAGAGTTGGATGCTCTGGGGCGCCTGGGTGGCGCAGTCGGTTAAGCGTCCGACTTCAGCCAGGTCACGATCTCACGGTCCGTGAGTTCGAGCCCCGCGTCAGGCTCTGGGCTGATGGCTCGGAGCCTGGAGCCTGTTTCCGATTCTGTGTCTCCCTCTCTCTCTCTCTGCCCCTCCCCCGTTCATGCTCTGTCTCTCTCTGTCCCAAAAATAAATAAAAAACGTTGAAAAAAAAATTAAAAAAAAAAAAAGAGTTGGATGCTCAACTGACTGAGCAACCCAGGTGCCCCATCTGATTCTTACGATAAATGTTCCTCTTTGTTCTAAAATGACCATTAATTAGGCCCAGACTCTTCCATGTTAGATAGTCATTTGTGGAAGATGTAGAAGTTACAAAGGCCTTCTGTCTGGGAAAGAGCGAATATTTGTCCAGTAGAAAAAAGAACCCCAGGAGTATAGTTTTACTGCCCTGTGGGCACATCTACTGCTACGCATACAACTTATCTCACTTCAGTGTTTTTACTTTTCAGCTAGTATATACCAGTTCTCAGGTCCTTTGTTCACTGAGCTTTAGTCATCCTACTGAGTTCTTCTTTAATAAGATAATAAATCTCTGATGATGTGTGTTCACTGTATATTTCTCTTAAAAATATGATTTTTTTTCATTTTTGAAAATTATCCTTTGAGAATAATATACGTAAAGACCATGAAACTGGGAAAGACCACAGTCTGATTGGTCTGACTCCCGGGTCTATAGACTTAGCTCCATCTGGCTGACAAAAACCAGGACTACAATTGAAAGGTCAGGCCCTGCCCTCAAGGAGCACTGAGAAAGTGACCACCTGTGACATGATTTCACATAGTATGTGCTACGATGGTGGTATGAGTCAAGTGTTCTGTAAGTTTAGAGGAAGGGTACTTCTGCTTCTTATTTGCAAGGGTGAGAGCAAGGGATGAACACCTCACAAGAGAAGAACCATTTAAGGTAGCATTGAACAGTGAGCATTTTCCCCCCCGATTTTCATCGTAGGTGGAAGAATGATCCCAAGAGTTCTTGAATATTAAGAAAAAAATAGTAATGATAATGGTGGTGGTAACTGTGGCTAATAGTTTTATAATTCTCAACTAACCAAGGTAAACAAGAACCCAAGAGGTAGGGTTATCGAGGTTGTCTCCATTTTCAGTTGAGGAAACTCAGGCAACAAGTGGCTTTTCCCAGAGACACTGCACTGGGTTGCTGAGTGCACAGCTAGGTTTTGAAACACAGGTTCTGGCTCGAGAACCTATGTTCCTTCTGCTCCTTTTCTGCTTCTGTTTCAATATGTCCACTGAGCCCCTAGCTCTCAGTCTGGGAGCATGTAGTTTCTAACTTAATGCCTCGCTTCAGGCAGACTTAGAATTCTTATTTCTGCCTGACATATGAGGAGCCCTTGGAAGCTTGAAACATGGTGTAGATGACTTGTCAGCTGGGAAGAAGTAGAAAGGGGAGACGCTTGGACAAAAGCCCTGCCTATTTATTTATTTATTTATTCATTTATTTTAATATATGAAATTTATTGTCAAATTGGTTTCCATACAACACCCAGTGCTCATCCCAAAAGATGCCCTCTTCAATACCCATCACCTACCCTACCCTCCCTCCCACCTCCCATCAACCCTACGTTTGTTCTCAGTTTTTAAGAGTCTCTTATGCTTTGGCTCTCTCCCACTCTAACCTCTTTTTTTTTCCCTTCGCCTCCCCCACAGGTTTCTGTTAAGTTTCTGAAGTCCTGCCTTTTTAGACACTACACTCTTCCTTTTCTGGCTAGGCTTTTGCTGACTTAACTTCCAATCCCTGCTAGTGATCCATCTGCCAGGATCCACCTGGTCCTGGTGCTGACTGGAGAGAAGGATAAATGACCTCTTCACGCCATCCCTCAAGGAGAGAGATGATGCAACATGGGGCTATGTGTCAGCAATGCAAAATGACCAAAGGTAACTGAAAGAAGGATGTTAATAAAAATGGTAGGACTTATCCTCACTTCAGACAGTCAATAATTCACTGTTCAGGCTTTATGAAGATGATTTCTCTCCCACTTTATCCATTGGCTGCCCTCACCCCGTCATCATTCCTTAAGCCCTCTTTGTATCTCTACTGTTCCATCTTTGCAGAAGATGAAAAGAGGGCCAGATCATCAATCGTGCAACAGAATGGGGAAATGGAATAGGCACTGGGTTAGGAATGAAGAAATTTGAAGACTATTCCTAGCTCTGCCTCTGATTCAGGTAAGTCCCTGGTCTCTAGGCTTCCGTTTCCTCATTTGTACACTGAGCAGGTTGGACTAGTATGCTAGGATTCGAGGCAGTATGTTTGGGCAGTCAATGACAGAAGAAAGCAATACTGGTGAGGCAACTCAGTAAGAAAGAACACCACCCACCCTCTCTCACACACACACACAGCCTGGGCAGAGGCAACTACATGGCAGGGATGGAGCCATCCAACCTCTCCTAACTCGGGACAGAGGTGGTAGCTTGGTATAGAGAACCACCATGTGGGGAATGAGCAGTGACTTCATGATGTATCCACTGTTGCCTGATTTCCCACACTTCACCCTCCAACAGGGGGGACTGGGAGAAAAGGGCCCAATTCAAGTTGTAAAGCCTCTCTGAGCCTTCCCTAACCTCCCCTGCCCTCACAGTCCTCTCCACCCTTTCCATCCTGACACAGGGCTGCTCAAGGAATGAGAAAATAGGAGTCGGGTCCAGGTCTTCTAGTAACAAGTTGGGTAGTGGAGCACAACCTGCTCTTTCTCTCTGGACTTCAGCTTGTTTCAGAGGCTGAGCCCAGAGACGTGGGCCAACCGATGGCTCACACCGTGGAACGTTTATGTGGCAGGTGACATGTTGTCTCTTGTGACACTTGAAAATCTCTACGAGATCCTTGGGGTGCCTGGGTGGCTCAGTCGGTTGAGCATCCGACTTTGGCTCAGGTCATGATCTCATGGCTTGTGATTTCGAGCCCTGCGTTGGGCTCTGTACTGACAGCTCAGACACTGGAACCTGCTTCTGATTCTGTGTCTCCCTCTCTCTCTGCCCCTCCCCTTCTCGTGCTGTCTCACTCTCAAAAATAAGCATTAAAAAAAATAATTTAAAAATCTCTACAAGGTCCTTTTCTCCGCTTGAAAGAATGAGGAAGTTGATACCCCAGTTGAGTGACTTACACACAGTCAAACATCTCAGGAGTGGTAGTCTGGCTGCTGGCCTGAACTTCCGCCCAAGGTGGGGACACCGGCATGGGTGTCCCCTCCCTCCCTGCACCTACTGCTCCTCACCCCAGGCATACATCACCTCTCCATCTCAGCACTCCCACTGATTTCATGAAGACTGCAGTTCATCAACCTCTCACCTTGTTCTTGCTACCGTCCATTCCCACCACAGAAGCTAAATGATCTTTTCAGAGTAAATCAGATCATGCAGCTCTGCAGATCCAGCCCTCGAATGGCTTCCCGCTACACTTTTTATAAACGTAAGTTCTTCCTATGATCTTCAAAGCCCTGCAAGGTCTGGCTCCTGGCCATCCTTCCAACTTCATTTCCTGCTTCTGTATCTTTTGTTCATTCTACCTCAGCCACTCTGCCATTTCTGCTTTGCCAGAACACTACACCTGGCTCGCACCAGCCTCAGGGTTTTTCCACCTGCTGTTTTTATTTCCTGGAAAGCTTTCCTCCTGATGCCTTATTTCACTCAGACCCTGTTCAAATGATCTCTCCTCAAGAGGCTGTTCCTGACACCTACCTAAAGTGACTCTTTCTCCCTTCTTATTGGTCTGTTTTTACTCTATTTTTCTTTATTAGCATTTATTACTGTCTGAAAACATGCATTTTTATTTATCCATGTGTCTCCCTTCTCTATAATACAGACTCCATTAGGCCAAAGAGTTTTTTGTTCACTGCTATATTCTCAGTCCCTCCAACAGTGCCCTTCAGCTAAGAATCCAATAAATGTGTCGAATTAATGAATATTAATCATCATACATTATCCTTGTTGAATATAGTAATTGACACTGGGATTTTACTGCTATGATTTGATTTCCTCACCAATAAAGCTGATAGTAACAGGGAATTGAGGCAGCCATTCTGGGAAGGAAGGTGTATTTGGACACCACGCTCTGGACAAATGGTAGCCGCATTCCAGGTCTTGAGTTTATGTCTCTGGTTGAGGAGAGAGTATTAAGCTTTATCACTTTGATGCCCTCAGGCTGACCCCTACGACACTTCAGAGTAATGGCTTTGTTTCCCCAGACCTGCTGCTATCCAGGGTTATTGGGCAGTTTATACATATTACCAGTGCTCAACTACCACATTGCTGGAGGCATGAGAACTTGAGTAAAATGGCTATTTTGGTTCATAAAACATAAAACCCTCAAACCCTTTTGCTTTTTAAAATCTCTGAAATACCAAAATGCAATATCCTAGGACTTGGGTATAATGTATCTTTCTCACATGACCCTGGACACATCCCTCTGGGCCCTGTGTCCTTACATTTGAGATTAGAAATGCTGGTCTTTGGATTCCTCTAAAGTTGGTCCATCTGGAATGACTAAGGAGTCTGTGATCATTTCCCCGACATAGATGTGGGACTGTAGAAAGTAAGAGGGTAGCCTGTCCTCCAGTCCTCCTGCAAATGTATAAAAACTAAATGAAATCCACACTGTAATCTTGACTTCTTTGTTTTTCTGCCTCTTACCCAAATAACTTGGGGGCTGGTTCTAATGAAAAGCACTAGTTCATTCCCTGCCTGGCACAAGGGATAAATGTATTCTTGCGGCTGAGGTTTGTCAGAATCTATCCAGCTGTCATAATGATGCTCTCTTCTCATAGCACTTTGCAACCTGACTGCAGAGGCTGTGTATCATACTCTGTTTGCGAATCTGTCCCTGGAATAAACTTCCTGAGGACCGGGACTTTATCTTGCTCACATCACCACTGTTCTTAACACTAGGACTGGCATAAACTAGGTACTAAATCAATATTTATTTAGTGGATGAATAAAAAGCTAAAGGAGTTGAGTAACCAACCTCAACTATTCTTCTCTTCCTACTCAGATGGATGTTGTTTTCCTAACACATACTTCCTCACCTCCAAACTGGCACTAGTCATTCAAACCTTAAGGGATGTTACCAAGACGGTGACTAGGTCATTCCTGACTTAGCTCTACTTCCCAGAAAGAACAACAAAAAACTCTTCATGGACAAGACACCACTGAGAAAATCCTAGAACATGGGTGAGGCTGAAGAATTGCCTGGTACCACAAAGACCAAGAAAGACCACATGAGAAGGGTAAGAGGAGTGGCAACTGGCTAACTGCCCAGCCCCTCTTGTAGACCTGTGCAGTGCTACACCGAGAGGTCTCCCAAGTCTCTGATTCCTCCAGCAGGAAAAGAGAGCTGAGGGTGGACATCCAGCTCACCCAGTATAATGGATTCCTTCTTGGGAGCCCCCAATTCCAGTCCTATCCCACAAAGATTGTGGGATGGAGGGGTAGAATCTGCAGGGCTTGACCACTGGGAATCTGACTGTGATGAAGGAGAGGGGGCCTTGCCACAGCTGGTGTTCAGTGTTGGCAAACTGAGCCCCTACCTACAGAACTCAAGGAGTTGTCCCAACCAGTGGTTTTGCTCATCTGCAGAGCCAACTCAGTGGCACAGTCTGACCAGGAAACTCAGCGAGGTGTAGTCTGCCTGATTTGGATCCTTGAGCAAATAGATCTGCTGACCCAGGAGCCCAATCTACCCCCACCCAGGCAAGAGAGTTGAGTTATAGCCCAGCCCACTGCTTAGTGTAATGTGGGCCAGGAACACCTGGGAGGCTGAAAAAGACATCAGAGAGAGGAAATCGGATGAAGGCGTCAAAAGGTGCAAACTTCCAGTCATAAAATAATTAAACACTAGGGATATAATAATGTACAGCATGATGACTATAGTTAACACCCTGCATGCCCAATTTGAACGTTGTTAAAAATAAATCCTAAGAGTTCTCATTACAAGAGGGGCACCTGGGTGGCTCAGCCAGTTGAGCATCCGACTTCAGCTCAGGTCATGATCTCATGGTTTGTGGGTTCAAGCCCTGCATCAGGCTCTGTGCTAATGGCTCAGAGCCTGGAGCTTGCTTCAGATTCTGTGTCTTCCTCTCTCTCTACTCCTCCCCTGCTCATGTTCTGTCTCTCTCCCTCTCTCAAAAGTAAATAAACATAAAAAATATTTTTAAAAAAGAGTTCTCATCAAAAGGAAAAGCACTATCTATATGAGAAGACAGATGTTAACTAAGTGTATTGTGGTAATCATTTCATAATATATGTAAGTCAAACCATGCTTCACACCATAAATTTATACAGTGCTATATGTCAGTTATATCTCAATAAAACAAATGAATTAACAAATAATCAAACAGAAACAAAGCCTTACCAGGAGGGAGAGCAGAGAGGAGTTTCCCCTCTTTGCAGGCAGAGTAAGAGAGGCTCACAACACTCATGATTTTTCTAAATTTCCCAGCCAAAGCACACCAGAGTAGTGCCTGGCATGCAAGCCTGCTAGTGCTCAGCCCAGCCCCGACCAAGCCTTTGGGGCCTTGAGTCCAGCCGCATGGATGTGGTGTGATTCTTCACTGGACAAGCAGGCACAAAGGGTGAGCACAGACCGGGGAGCACTTACTACTACACAGGACTCACCTCCTAATTCCAGAGAAGCAGCAGGCTTGTCCTGTACCTGCCCATTTCCTCCCTTCATTCCCCCTTTCTCTTCCTTATGCCGCCAGTGTTTTCAGACTCTGGGAGCCTTTTGACACTAAGAAAAGGCATCTTATAAAATTGTGCACACTGCAATACCAAACGCCTGTTTGTTGGACCCTGATGATGTACCAAGATATACAACATGGGGCTCAGGCTCTGGAGTCACACAGCCTGGGTTTAATTCTCAACTCTGCCATGTATCTGGGGACCTCCAGTTCCTCACTGGTAAAACGGAAATGCTGACAGGCCCCACCTCAGAGGGTAGTAGGGAGGATTAGATAAAGCAATGCATGTAAAGGGACACAGAATGTGCCTGGCACATGCCCACACCTTTCGTTTCATCCTCATTAACAAGCCTGGAAGGTAGATTGTAATGATCCCTTTTCATAGATGAGGACACTGAGGTTCAGAAACATGAAGCAGCTCTTCAATAGGCTTTGCTGTGCTGAACACTGGCTCTCCTACATATGCTGTTTCTTAAAGGGCACTAGCACCTCGAAAAGGGTGCAGGAGCAGAGAAGGTAGAAACCAAACTAGTTAAATTCTCAAGGAGAAGTCACAGGTCAATGTCACATGGGTAGAGCAAACATTTTTAGAAGCAGGGAAGGAGTGTCCTTCCCAGTTTATTGGAAGCTCAGGGCCGCCTATGGATACCCCTGTCTCCCAGGTTCCCCAGGACACACAAGTGCTTGGCAACACCTGCTTTCCCCAGGCCTTCCTCCCCTTCCAGCCCCAGTGTTTTCCAACTAGATGACTGAAGGACTGGATCCATTGCTGAGAAGGGAAGGTGGCATGCAAACGCCTCTACAGGGAAGGCAATTTCCTGAGGTTGTTAGCACGCACGCCTCGGTATCCAAATCCCTGTTAGCCTGAAAAATGGTGTCTCGGATGATCCCCGAGGGAACGCTACCCCCACAGCCCTTTGTTCTTTACTACCTTACCGCAAATTCTCTTTCCTAGAGGAAGATTGGTCACTCCCTTTGGAAACACTGAGCAGTCTTCCCTTTGCCTGTCTGCTTGGTTGAGATAGTTCAGGAAGGGCTTTTCTGGGGAAAGTGATGAGAAAGCCTGCAGAGCGTGCATCAGGAGCCTTATAAAGTCAATGAACTCAATTTTGTTCACTTTAAAGTGAAATAAACTTACCTTAACACACTGAAGCAGCCAATTCTGTCCTTCTTAGTGGGAAAGGAAACATGAGTGAAATTGCAGCCAGGAGACAAGGACGATGAAGTTGTGGCAGGGGAATTTCTTCTTGGTTTTCACTTAAGAAAGCAGAGATTTGGGCCCGCAGCTGGGGCAGCCAGCAAAGTGCCAGGTGAGCGTCCTCACCCCTCGTACCACCTTCCAGCCTTGGTCAGAGTGTCCTCAGCTGAATCACCCGCTCCCTCCTCAAGGCCCTTCTCTGATCCATCCATAACTCCGCCTCCTGGCCCTATCTCCACACCCCTCCCCTTCAAGCATTCCAGCACCTTCTCTGAACCCTAAATCATTGTCATACTCTGGCCATTTAAAGTCCCTTCTCCGACCTCTCAACTACCACCACCCCCTGAAGGCTTTTTTCACATACTCTTTCTCCAAAAGCCCTCTTCCCACCTCCAAACTAGAAAAGATCTTCTTCTCATCCTCCAGATTCAGGAAAGCAATTTATCTTCACTGTTCTTGCTGTGCTTGTTACTGTCTATCTTGCAGGTAAGGGGACTGCCCCGAGGCCATGAAGCTATTTGAAGCCAGGTGTCTTGACTTTCTGTCTGTGATCTTTGAAATGCATCAAACTTTCTCTCAAAGCCTGGAGGGAAAATTATGAGGCCAGATTAGAAGCAAAAGGAATAGAGGGGCACCTGGGTGGCTCAGCCAATTAGCGTCCAACTTCAGCTCAGGTCATGATCTCACGGTTTGTGAGTTGGAGCCCCACATTGGGCTCTGTGCTGACAGCTCAGAGCCTGGAGCCTGCTTCGGTTTCTCTCTCTCTCTCTCTCTCTCTCTCTCTTAAAAATAAATAAAACGTTAAAAAAATAATTGAAAGAAAGAAAAGGAATAGAATAGAAACCTTTGTTTCTTATATGAGTTGCCACAGGGCAGCCAAGAGGCAGTAACCTAAGTCCCAGAAGCTTTATTTCAGCAGTGACCCTTACAGGGAGGGACTCAGAATGGCTCGTTTGTTCATGTATCTACCTCTGACAAGAAAAGTACCCTTGACTCTTAGGCCCCTGGGAGCACCTATAAGGAGGTTCACATATAATTGGAAATATAATAAGATGAAGAAATTTTTATTTACTAGAATTCTTCCTAAGGACAATAGGAGGGATGAGAAGAAATATTTCAATAAAGTCTTTGAGTTAAAGGGTTACATGCCCACAGATCATGCTTTGCCAATAAGAGATGTTTTCTGGGGCACCTGGGTGGCTCAGTCGGTTCAGTGTCTGACATTGACTCAGGTCATGATCTCATGATTTGTGGGTTCAAGCCCGATGTCAGGCTGGGCTTTGTACTGACAGCTCAGAGCGTGGATCCTGCTTCAGATTCTATATCTCCCCCTCTCTCTGCCACTCCCCTGCTGGGTCTCTATCTCTCAAAAATGAATAAACGTTAAAAAAAAAAAGAGAGAGAGAGAGATGTTTTCTAAATGGCCACAAGGATCATAACTGTTTGCCTTCCCGCCATCCATTTTCCTTTTCTTCCTTCCCAAAGGACTTCTGATTTTTTCAAGTATGAACTTCTCCTCCATTTGACCTAGGAGAGGGACACCCCCTTCCTACCTCTGGAAGAGCATCCTGATTAAACAAGACATCGGCAAACTAAGGTTCATGGACCAACTATAACTGGCCACTGCTGCTTGCAAACAAAGAATGGTTTTTATACTTTTAAAATACAGGAGAGAGAGAGAGAGAGAGAATAAAATATACCTTTAAATGGGGGAAAAATCAAAAGAAGAGTAGCGTTTCTTGATTTGTGAAAATTATATGAAATTCAAATCTCAGTGTTGAAATACATACATACATACATACATACATACATACATACATAAATGACCCCAAATGGAGTCACTTGTGCTAAGCCTGATGTCAGCAAACCAAGACTTAATACCTAATCTAATCACAGTTTCAGTCCCTTCCAGGGATGCAATCTTAACTGGTCAGCCTGGAATTTCCTGGTCAGCACTAGTGAGGTAAGCTGCCTGATAGACCTCTTTTGTCCCCTAAAGGAAGGTGACCTTGCCTGAAACAATCCACTCTTTTCCTCCAGAAGGACCCCCATAAAAAGCCTTCCATTTTGTGTACTCCTCAGCACTCCTTTCTACTCGCTAGATGGGATGCTGCCTAATTCATGAATTATTGAATAAAGCCAATTAGATCTTCAAATTTACTCAGTTGAATTGTTTTATAACAGTGTCCATAAAGTTTTTTTAACAGTCTTGTTGATATATAATTCACATTGTATAATTCACAATGTATAATTCATCCGTTTTAAGTGTATAATCCAATGGCTTTTATTATATTCACAGGGTTTGCAACCATCACCCACAAAAATCAGTTTTCCACATCCAGGGCTCTGCTTCTGTAAGCAGCTCTTCAGTATCTGGAGGATATCATTTTCAGGGAATATCAGCTCATTGCCTCACCTACTTGTCCACCTGTCCTTGGCCTTTCAACTAGCCCACCCAAATTTGAGATGGCCCTTGAGTTCATTTATAAGCAAACACAATAGATTAAAACCGAATCGCTCTGCTTGAAGTAGGAGGGTTATGCTGTGAGGTGGTGGGTGAAGTCTGACCTATCTGCTTGAGTGTATTCCATAAAGCATGTTTAATAAAGCAGATAATAGAAGATGTGAAGATATATTCTTCTATATTCTCCCTTCTCCCCAACCTCCCTCCCCTCCTTTCTGTAGGGGGCACACATTAAATTAGTACTTTAAGAGATTTTGTTATTTTAAACCAGGTCTGCTGTGATGATGGGATTTCACGTATTTCTTTCCTCCTTATGTTTTCTGAATTACTGCCCTTTTTCTGTTCTTTGTTTAAATTTGAGTATAGTTGGCACAAAATGTTATATTAGTTTCAGGTGTACCACGTAGTGATTCCACAACTCTATATATTATGCTATGTTCACCACAAGTATAGTTACCATCTGTCACGATACGACACTAGTACAATACCTTTGACTATATTTTTCCTAGGCTATACCTTTCATCCCTGTGACTTACTCATTCTGTAACTGGAACCTTGCACTTCCTACATCCTTGCATCCATTTTGCCCATTCCCCTGCCTTCCTCCCCTCTGGCAACCACCAATTTGTTCTCTGTATTTATGGGGATTTTTCCATCTTTTTTTTTTTTTTTGCTTGTTTGTTTGTTTTGTTTTTTAGGTTCCACATTTAAGTCAAATCGTATGACTTACTCTATCTGACTTATTTCACTTAGCATTATATCCTCTAGGTACATCCATGTTATTGCAAATGGCAAGATCTTGTCCTTTTTTAAGGCTGGGTAATACTCCATTAGATAGATAGATAAATAGACAGATAGATAGATTGATAAGAGAGAGAGATCACATCTTCTTTATCTGTTCATCTGTGGATAAACACTTGAATTACTTCCATATTTTGGCTACTGTAAATAATACTGCAATGAACATATATTTTCAAATTAGTGTTTTAATTTTCTTTGGGTAATACCCAGTAGTGGAATTATTGGCTCATATGGTATTTCTATTTTTAATTTTTTGAGTAATCTTCATGCTGTTTTCCACAGGAGCTACACCAGTTTGCATTCCTGTCAACAGTGCGCAAGGTTCCTTTTTCTCTACATCCTGGCCAACACTACTTACTTTTTATCTTTTTGACATTGTCCACTTTGACAAGTGTAAGGTGATACCTCACTGTAGTTTTGATTTGTATTTCATTGATGATTAATGATGTTAAGCATATAAATTATTGCCCTTTTTATAATGAAAATGTATACTTCTTAAAATAGAAATGTAGCTGATTTTATATTTCAAAAAAATGGGCTCATTAATATTTTCCCCAAGTTGTCCTGAAGCCTCAGTCACTTGCCAGTGTGATTATTCACTATCAAAATGAGAAATCATCTCATGGTGAGTAAAATGGATAAAGTCAAGATGTTTCCACCCACAAATGTTTTCAGTGGGCTCCTGGCTGACTGGGTTGGAACAACAGGTGACTCTTGATCTCAGGGTTGTGAATTCGAGGCCCACATTGGGTATAGAGAGTACTTAAATAAATAAAAACTTAAAAAAATGTTTTCAATAATTGATAGAGTAGCAAGAACAAAACAGTAGGATTTAAGACCCTACAGTTGAAGCCTTGACCTTGTCACCAGCTTGCTATGCGGCATTAGCTAGTCAATTCCCTCCTATTCAACTTTCTACTCCTCCTTAGAGCCTTGGTCTCTGGGCTCATTTCTTTTAAAAGCATTTCCTGAGGCCACTAGCCCTTTCAGAGTTGAATTTGATATATTCCTAAAGTGCTCTAGTATATTCCTCCCTTACAGCTCTTATATGGCTGACTTTTATATGTTCTTTTACTGAATTCCTCAGCTATACGATAGGTTCTTTGCAGTAAAGGACTGTTTCTATTTTAGATTCTCTGTACTTGCTACATTCTACCTACTTGATAAAGGGTTTTTTTTTTTTAATGAATTAATAACTGGCTTTTACTATTTCAATCTAAAGAATAAGGCAGTTGGAACAAAGTAGAGTTTTTTCCATCTCAAAAATTGAATTACTTTTCTGTAATTGCTCAATGATCTATAACAGAAATGTTTGTGAAAACTGTTGTATGTCATTTGGGAATTATTTATTTTTTTTTAGTTTTTAGGTTTTTTGTTCTTTTTTGTTTTTGTTTTTGAGAGAGAGAGAGCATGAGTGGGAGAGGGGCAGAGGGAGAGAGAGAATCTCAAGTAGGCTTCACACCCAGAACGGAGTCCAACACAAGGCTCGATCTCACAACCATGACATCATGACCTGAACCAAAATCATGAGTCAGACACTCAAGGCACTGAGACACCCAGGCACCCCGGAAGTTATTTTTGACCGATAGTGACTGATACCCAAAATAACAGCATCTTTAAAAAGACATGAGTTCAGGGGCGCCTGGGTGGCGCAGTCGGTTAAGCATCCGACTTCAGCCAGGTCACGATCTCGCGGTCCGTGAGTTCGAGCCCCGCGTCGGGCTCTGGGCTGATGGCTCGGAGCCTGGAGCCTGTTTCCGATTCTGTGTCTCCCTCTCTCTCTGCCCCTCCCCCATTCATGCTCTGTCTCTCTCTGTCCCAAAAATAAATAAAAAACGTTGAAAAAAAAATTAAAAAAAATAAAAAGACATGAGTTCATTTTTCTCTCCTGTAAAAGACAGAGAGAGATGGGTAGCCAGTCATCAAGGATTCAAGATCCCATTTTTCCCCGTTCCAAAACTATTGGATGGCTGCACTCCTCTAGGTTGCTTTATGGTCCTTAATGGCTGCTGAAGCTCTAGTCATTGAGTAAATATTCCAAGCAGCTAGAAGGAAGAAAGAAAGAAACAAAAAGCAAAAGGAAATTGCTCTTGAGAAAGTCAGCTTCCTTTCATGTCGCTACCATTGACTTGCACATGTAAGTCACACCTGTGCGGGAGACTGGGAAATATAGACTTACAGCTAGGTGAGTTTCCAGACCCTGCTGAGTCTGAAGGGGTATCCTTCTGAGGATGAAGAGAGAATGGGAATTGGGTGGTCAGAGGGAAATCTCTACCGTCCTTGGTGAGTGCTCCCTTGACGTCAGTATGTTACAGAAAATCAGGATTGGATTTTAGAGGCAGCCCCTCTTTGAAATTTAGTTCTTTATGTCATCAGCTATGTGACATCATACAAGGGAACACTCTGGACATCAGGATATATATGTGTGTGTGTTTGTGTGTGTACATACACATACATATAAATATGTGTGTGTGCATGAGTATACATTTGTATGAGTGTGTGTGTATACATTTGTGTGTGTGCATGTGTGTATACACAAATGACAGCTGAAGCCATAAGACTGATCTTATATAGGCTAAGTATCTAATCATTGTGTTAAAACAAAATCTTGAACTACTAAAATTATCCTTAAAAATTCATTTAATTTAGTCATCAGGATTGAACATTTTGTCACCTGCTTTTTCCTGTGCTGAACAAAATTGTGTGTGTTTTAACCCATGAGAATTCCAGTGTATCAAGATGTTCCTACCATGAAAATACTAGAGGGCCTGAGACCCACTCTGACAGGAACACGTGGACCTCCTCCAGCTCATACTGACTCTGGGACATACAGAAGGTGAACCAAAGACTACCATTTACAAGGCAACCATTTTAGTCCCTAGTTGCTCTCAGTCTTTGTAGTTCACCACATAAATATAGTTCAGTTCAGTAAGTTGAAATTCTATATGTGATTCCATCACATTTATTCTGATTGTCCAGTTTTAAAGTCTGATAAGACTCGCAGGTGTACAGAATGTTACCCAGCCCCGGGTAGTATGTAGGCATTACTGAGCAAACGTCCAGACACACTAGATCTTTCTCTGTTTCTCTAAGTCTGTGTTATCCCCTGGCTATCAGACAGTCCCCACTAAGTTGTTTGCTGTAATCTGTCCTTCTAATAGGGGCCTCGTGCCTTCCTAATAATGGGACTTTGGACATAGCAGGCAGTGGAAGAGAAATTATTTTTAAGGGACAAGCATACTCATTGCCATACACAAAATCAATCGGTTTGATTCTATAGGGATCTTGGACTTTAAGAGAGGTTGATATTCTGGGTAGTTTTTCATTTCAGTTGCTTTTATATTTTTAAGAGAATATTGAACTGTTTCCACGGTGACATTTCATAATCACAGCGTCTGGAGCAGAAAACGCCATAGTAGCGAAACTGGAGGAACAACGGGTTTCTACATAAATCACCAAGCAGTTTGGATGGTGCTGCCCAGCTTCCATACTCCGCCCACTCTGAGGCCCATGGACAGTAGCCAGAACCCAAAAGACAGGTGACAAAAGCTCCAGGGAGCTTTTATGTCCTGCAAAACTCAGGCAATAATAGCAAATTATTGTATGTCGTTGGATAATCTTAAAATCGTACCTCTTTCCTCCTTTTAATTTTTTGAAACCTGGAAGAGCTACTATTTATGGAGTTTAACCATCTTCATTTCTGAACCTAGAACAAAAAGAAAAAAGTAGTGAGGATGAGAAGGAAACCAGAATTTAAACAGGATACATTTTCATTCCCCAAACACACACAAAAATATGATCTCTCAGTTCAGGTAAGGATGTATGAAAGGGTCAGGACAATGGCTAAAATCCCTCCTCAGTTCTTGGATTCTGGCCCCAGCTGTGCCCCAAACTGGCAACATTCTTGGGTAAGAGCTAGGCTCTCTGCCTGTATACCTGTGTATGAGACAAGTAAGTTGGAATAAACTCTGTTAAAAAATTGTGTTCCAGGAAAGAATATTGCATTCCATTTCATAGTTAAGTCATTTTAAGAAAATCTGAGTATTAGTTCCCCCTATCGTAGGGTTGCATTCTCACTGCTACATTACAGGCTGTCAGAAGATCCGTGATGGTTTAAAATAAAAGGAAGTGTTTCTTGAATCTATTTGACCAAATACACGTTTTTCCTCCAGTTTGCATCTTAGCTTCTTGTAGAACTAAGTTTCTTGTGGAACACAGTTTGACGAGCCCTTAAATTGATTAAGATGATAATTAAAGACCTTGGTGGGTTTAAAATATTGGCATTTTATGACTTGGTAGCACCCCATTAAGTAGCACATCAGGCCAGTTACCCTACTGAGATAACTGATGTTCATTATGATGACCTGAACATTTTTAAGATCCTAAAGGGCAGTCTGAGCCAACAAAGAAAGATTAAATTTATGTTCCTCCTAGGCGCCTTTTAAAATCTGGATCCTTTAAACATGAGCAGCGTGCATGTGTGTGTGTGTGTGTGTGTGTGTGTGTGTTCTTTGTGTACGTAACTACAAGTTGAAAAATTTAAACTGTATGTATTTATGGCTGCACACATAATCTATAGTTGAGACCTAAATAGAACTTTGCTGAAGGGGAAAAAGTGGGCTGGTATCCAAAATGCTTCCAGTAAGTTTTCACACAGGGTCCTGATTAGACGCAATAAGTTATACGAAACGTCCATGCGTTTGGCAATCCATTCACATGTAACTTCCAGGTTCAGATCTGGGATCCTGTAAGCTATCTGACTGAACCTCAGTTTCTCCATCTGTAAGATGGGAATAACAGGAGCTACCTCTTAGTGTTAAACAGCAAATGGAAACCATCAAACACATAGGAGGAATTCAATAAAAACATTTGATAGGCTTGTGCCTTTCAATACTCCTTCTGAACAGGGTCTGAACAGGGTGGCCATTAACTGCTTTTTGGATTAATTGGTTAATTACAAAACTTAATTTTGAAATCAAGGAGGCATTTACTCTCTCAATGCCCCTTCCTGCTGAACTCCATTGGCAGAAGAACTGGAATGTTCTCCTCTGCCCTATCTTAGTTTTTTCTTACAAACTGCAGATTATCCCTTCCTCAGGAGGCCTCCTCTGACCATCTTGGCTAGTTGATATTCCTTTGACGGCACTGGGTATTTCTCCTTTGGAGCTCTTACCACAGTTTCTCTCTTTTATTTTAAATTTTTTTTTTCAACATTTTTTTATTTATTTTTGGGACAGAGAGAGACAGAGCATGAACGGGGGAGGGGCAGAGAGAGAGGGAGACACAGAATCGGAAACAGGCTCCAGGCTCCGAGCCATCAGCCCAGAGCCTGACGCGGGGCTCGAACTCACGGACCGCGTCTCTCTTTTATTTTAGAAATCATTGTTGGGGCGCCTGGGTGGCTCAGTAGGTTGAGCGTCCGACTTCAGCTTAGGTCATGATCTCACAGTTCGTGAGTTCGAGCCCCTCATTGGGCTCTGTGCTGACAGCTCAGAGCCTGGAGCCTGCTTCAGATTCTGTGTCTCCCTCTCTCTCTGCCCCTTCCCTGCTCATGCTCTGTCTCTCTCTGTCTCAAAAATAAATAAACATTAAAAAAAATTAAAAAAAAAAGAAATCATTGTTTTCTTGTGTTTATTTGAGTGTAGTTGACACATAATGTTACATTAGTTTCAGGTGTACAACATAGGAAGGCTGTGCTATTCTCTCGCTCTTTTTTTTTTTAAGTAGACTGCATGCTCAGTGTGGAGCCCCAAGTGGGGTTTGAACTCACAACACTGAGATCAAGAGCTGAGCTGAGGTCAAGAGTCAGACAGACGCTTTAACCAACTGAGTCACCCAGGTGCCCCTACGCTCTACGCTGTGCTTTTCTTGCCACAGGTGTAGCTCCCACCTGTCACCATACAACACTATTACAATACCTCTCCCTCTGTTCCCTATGCTGGGTGTTTTATTCTCGTGACTTACTCATTCCATAACTGGAAGCCTGTATCTCCCATTCCCCTCATTTTGTAAATCTTTTATTAATATCGGTCGTCCCCAACAAGTCTGTATGCTGTATGAGGGCAGAGGTCATGGCTGCATTTGTCCATCAGTTTTATCTCCAGTTCTTAGCACAGTGTTTGGCACATATAAAGTGCTGGATAAATATTTGAGTGAATGAACAAATGTTCCCTTTCTACTTCTTACCAAGACCTCGCTTCTTGCAAATTTTGCACTGAGGCTGAGCATCATAAATACGCCACAGTCAGTGTTCTGTACGTTCCCTACTCCTGTATGGGAACATAATAAATGAGGGTTAAAAGGTAACATCAAGGGGCTTTCGGTCAGGCTTGTTTACAGTTGGCTCCCACTGAGATGAACAGAAATGGAAGAAAGGTGAGACCAGGTCAGCCAAGGTCTCCGTGTTGTGGCCCTTTGCTGGCTAATGGCACAGTACAGCTGTTTGCATGGCTTGGCTCAGTTTCCAGGTTCTCTACCTAACTGTTGAGCCACTGAACTTCGTAGACTTCGTTTCCGGTGGGTTTGTATATTCACAAGCTCTGGTCCCCTTACACTGGTCTACCCTGTAACATTTGTGACTTGGTTGCCTGGCTTCTGACCCCATCCCTCTACCACACCCGTCTTCTCTGTGCTCTATGTCCTCATCCTGGCTCTGTTCCCAGTCCCCCCAACCTGCTGCCACCCACAGTACAGCATGATGGAATGACTCGCTCAACAATATTTGCCTTTGGAAACATAGCTCACAGGCAAGATATGCCTGGATTTAAATATCCAAACTGTGTTTTTTCTGCTGCAGGAATTGAGGAATTGTGGTCTCCAGGGTTTTTCCAAACCCAAGCCGTGGTGTACTTGGTAGGCTCTTAGCTTTGGTCAGACGCTGTGGATGGCTTTGGTTTTATTTGGCTGTTCCCCACTTGGCTTTGGCTAACTGCCCTGTGTCCTGTCCCCTTCCCTTCCACACCTGAGTCTGGAGATCTGGGGAAGGGGATTGCTAAATAAAGACCAGTGGTGGCATTTACTTAGAACAGATGGTGACAGAACCCCAAGCTTTCTCTCCCTGAGCATTACTCCAGGAGAATTTTCTAGGTTTGATACAGCTGAGAAAGGATGAATTCAGCCACATTCACTCTCAAGGCCTGTCTACAAAGAGCGTGTTAAAAACTCATTATTCATTTTTAAAAATAGAGACCTATGCAATGAATTCCACTGCTATGCTCATAGTGTGTGCAACAGCATCGGATTGGAGAGAAACCAGACTAGGTGTCTGGAGATTTGCATTCTACTTCCAGCCTGAAAAAGTTCCTTAATTTCTCTGGTCTCATTTTCCTCATCGGTTCAGCTGCCTCTAGGTTTACTATTTCCTATTTTACTATGTGCCTAATACTATGCTTAGCTAAAAATAATATGGATAACAGCAATTTATCTAGGGCTTATAGATAGGGCTTATGTACCAGATACTCTTCTAAACATTTTGAGGTATTCCACAATTTTCTGCACAAATAACTCCAAAACTGAAAAATGAATCCAAGTCCCTTAAGAAACTTTTAAAAAATATACATACATTTTCCCCGGTATTGCTAAGTTTGTTGCCTTCTCTTCAACCTGTCTTCATTATGTTCCTTTCCACTTAATAGATATCTGCTTGAGTCCTGGGTATCACTAGATGTAGGAACCATGTGCTCATTCATTTTTGTTTTCTCAGCACCTGGCATAAATTCTAGCAGATAAAAGATATATCCAATCAATTTAAGACTGACGCATAGCCCGAGCCCACGAACACATAAGCTCCAGGAGGACACTGGGGTGGTGACTTTGTTTCTTGTGTTATTCTGTTTTCCCCTGTGCTTAGAATTGTGTCTGGCAAAGGTAGGTGCTCAGCAGGCATGTTGATTAATTAGTTAATGAACAGTACAGGATCTTTTGACGAAGCCAAGTTTCCTTTGTTTAAGGGCACAAAACTACCTGAGGGTATGGAGCGAGAGCAAACCTTGAGGCGAGGTGGTCTGTGAATTTCAACACCAGGCAGGCACCAGGAGCCGGGAGGGGGCTTCTCACATTGTGCAATGCGGCACTTTGTGTTTAGCTGGATGGCTTGTTCATTCCCTGTAAGTACAGCAACGATAAAGGAGAATTGGATCTCAAGCTGCTGCAAGGAATAAAAATTGGTATTTCTTCTCCTTGAATAAGCAAGTCTTCCTCAAAGCTTTGATTCTTTGACTATTAGAAAGCCCGTGATCAGTCACTCAGGCGAGGCCCACGTGCATGTTTATCTGGTGGGTTTGCAAGGGAACCTGGGAAAGGCTGCTGCCACCATGCAGATGCTATCTCTGCCAGACGTTTTGAATCGTGGCAATTGCTACCGCTCCAGGCTCCTCCTGTCCCACCCCCCTCTTTTAATCTACATCCTTTTATCTTTCTCATTTCACGTTTGTTTTCTGCTCTGCTTGGCTCTGATGCTACGAATTCAAAACAAGCATCAGGTCATATTTTAGACCTGCACAGCCTAATCTTCAACCTGTCATTGACTTTCCCAATAGGATTCCTGGGGGAGAAAATTCCCCCGAGAGAACCTTCTGGGTTCAGACAAATGATGGGGCCATAGGTATCAGGAGCTGCTGATTGGAGTCTAGGCTGCTGGAGCTTTTGGTTATGTAACAGAAAGAAAGAAATACCCAAACCAACAATTCCTAAAGTCGTGTTGCCTGTTTGAAGACTAGATTGTGACATCTTAGGCTATTTTGTCAACTTCTGAAAATTCAGAAGTTTTTGATTGGGATATCACCTTGAAATGAAGAAATATAACAAGGTTTATAGTGTAATAAAAAGAGACTTAAATGAGGAGTTGGTAGGAAGGCTTTGTGCTCTACCGCTCCTTCCCTAGTGACCTTGAAACGCTCGTGTCAGGTGGCTCTTTAAAATGTACAGTAACAGGGCTCCTGTGTGGCTGACTCGGTTGAGCATCGGACTCTTGGTTTCGGTTCAGGTCATGATCTCACGGTTCGTGGGTTTGAGCCCTGTGTTGGGCTCCACGCAGACAATGCAAAGCCTGCTTGAGATTCTCTCTCCTGCTCTCTCTCTGCTCCTCCCTGCTCACTCACTGTCTCTCAAAAATAAATAAGTAAACTTAAGTAAAATGGACAATAACATTATTGGATTGTGCCACACGAGGCCCAATTAACTATAGCAGGAGAGGGAGAGGGAACCAGGTGAGAAGTGAGAAACCCCTGACCAATGTTTTTACCTACTTCAGGTGTCAGTGCAAAGCCTCTTATGTAGAAGTTAAGAAGAAGAATATCCAAAATTGCAGCCACTGGCTAACATTTGAGAAGGTTCTTTGTGACACACACTGTGCTTAGTGCTTTATAGCCATACTATCATTTAATCCTTACGACACCAGCATGAGGTGAGAATGGGCATTCCCAAAATATCGGCAAAGAGATGTGGTTGAAGAGAGACTCGAAAATTGATTCCTCAAATTAGGCCAGGTTCCATTGTTTAACCCTATACTTTTCCTTCATATCAGTTATCACAGCTCATAACTATATACTCATGTGACTTTTTCCAGTGCCTACCTTCTCATTAGATTATAAGCTCCATTAGGATATGGGCTGTAACTGTTTGTTTACTGTTGTTTGCATGCTGGAACATCTAGCTTACAGTTGGGACCCCATATAATCACCGAATGAGTAAGCTAGATTTACTCACTGGCATAGCGGTTGGGAGGTCAGGTCCATTGACAAGAGGTGACTATCTGAGGTCTTGGGACAGATACCAGCTCCTAGTTCAGACCATTGGTCAACTCTGGGAGCTTCATTATGGGCTAGAGGGAAGTCAATGGTAATGAGAATTCCAGAAAAAGGTGAGCCTCTGAAATGTAGACACATCATCCAAGAAATGACAGGTATGTGATGGGGTCCCAGTTCCAAGACTATAATCCAAAAAAATAAGATTTTATTTCCTAGAAGGTGGAATAGTCTAGCAGGTAAATATACTGAAGAAAAATTGCATAGAATAAAACACAGGCTGAGGAGCCAGACAAGATCTAGATTTGAACCTTAGCTTGATAATTCACAGCTGTGTGGTGTTGTATTTCTCAGTCAGAATCCTTTTTTTTAACATCTTAAAATTACCCAAAATATGGGAACAAATCACATTTTGGAAAGTTGTCGAGATTTGATAACTACCATCTATTTGGCACTTATATAAGCTAGATGCATGTTAATGGTTTACACACATTAGCCTTTTTGTACCTCACAATTGTTCTATGACATGGGCACAATTATCCCCAGTATGCAGAGGAGGAAACTGGAAGTCAAATGGTCTTAGCTGTGTGTGGATGCAGGGAGGAAGAGAAGAAACTGGGTGGTTACAGACTGTGGAGATCCAGACTGGGAAAGAGATATGTGATATGCTTCCATTCCTTACTTTCACTAATAGACTTCACTGTGATTTGCTCACTGAGAATAGGACCTTGCATCCTTCTACACCCAGGGCCACTTTGGGAGCTGACATGCCAGATGAATTCTGGCATGATCCTTAGGTTTGCTTCTGACATTCTGATGCTACAATAACAATTGTTCAATTCAACTTCTTGATCACGGCTTAAAGAAATTCTCAAAATAGTAGAGGAAATGATAGGAAGCTTCGGAGGCAGAGTTGAACTGAAGCTTACAAGGTGGACAGAGATGGTCCGCAGCAGTTGTCAACGTTATAGCCTCTCCTTCTTTAGCGGCACTCTTTGACTTCCCTCATGCACACAGGGGCCATCCACCTCTTTTTCCCTTCCAAGAAAACTTGCATTCAGAAATGCTTCCGGTCCTCTCAGTCTGGGGTATCACTGACTGAAAATGAGGAAGTGTGCCCCACCCATTGGAATGTTAATTGTTTCAGGACAAATTTTGAAACAAAAAGAATATTGTGAGCATTGAATGGATATTAAGAAAAATTTTTTTAAGCAGAGGGTAGGGGATATGATGGAAGCCTCAAATCCCTCTAAAATTACACAATTTTGGTAAACTATTTACTCTATATGCAAGACTAGCCCTGTCCCAGAATAACCGTCAGATCAAAACTTAATTCTGAGTCCTGGACATTTTGGTTGTAGCCTTACGATTTACACAGTTTAAAGGCTGAAACTGATTTTTTTCACTCTTCTCCAATGAAAAACAACAACAACAACAACAAAAACAACACATTTTTCTATCCATTTGGGCAAAAGATCTGACTTTCATAATGTGCAGTTTAGCAACTGATTAATTTGAAAATCATGATCTCAGAGATGTTTTCATCAAGAAACTATATTTTTTTATCTTATTCTGTTCCTTTAAACAGGGGGACTAGCTCCTCTCTACCCAGGGTGGTGTCTTGGCTTTTCCAAGGATTATAGCACAGTCTTAATCCAGAGAGTAAAATCTCTAGTTCCATGTAATAGTCAAAGATCTCAAATTTACAAGGAAAACTTCTCCCTATATGCAATCTATACCCTTTATAGGTGGAAAATTACAAATGGTGGATGGGGGCACAGATTGTGAACGGCTTCTAATCTCTGTCCCCACCTTGTGCTTCAACTCTTCCTCCATTTTGCTAACCTAAGATCTCTCACTCTCCAGGACTGACGGTGTAGGCTGGAGTGGAGTAGGGAAGTTCCAGGTTGACGAATACTGTGGTGAGTGGACGTTGTACTCTCTCAGAGATGTTCACTGCTGACTGTTTTCTTTGTTGGAAGGAAAGGATGGGGGGGGAGGCGCGGGGGGATTCAGAAAGATGAGGGGGATTCAGAGAGCTTTTATTTTATCTTTCCAAGTTTTATTTTAATGCCGGTGAGTTAACACACAGTGTAATATTAGTTTCAGGGGTACAATTTAGTGATTCAACATCTACATACAACACCCGGTGCTCATCACAACAAGTGCACTCCTTCATCTCCATCACTCCCTGCCCGCCTCCTCTCTGGTAACCATCAGTTTGTTCTCTATAGTTAAGAATCTGTTTCTTGGTTTGCCTCTCTCTTTTTTCCATTTGCAACAATGTGGATGGAGCTAGACTGTATTACGCTAAGCAAAATAAGTCCAAGAAAGACCATATGATTTGACTCACATGTGGAATTTGAGAAACAAAACAAATGGTCACAGAGAGCTTTTACTAATGGGTATCTGGCATTTATAGTTCCCTTGAAGAGGATTAATGCATGTCTATTTGCCTCATTTCTTGTAGTTCTTTGCTTAATCCCTGGGAATTGGACAGGACACCTTCTCTGGGATAAGACCTTTTCCATTTTTCAGGCAGTCTTCCTAGAAATGTCTAAGGGGATCCCATCGCAATGTCTATCACACATGACCCAGATTTGGTCCACTAGAATGGTTTGGGGATCTCTTATACTAAGAGCCTTCCTTTGGGACCACCCTTTCTAACCTCTCCTTTGCTCTGCCATTTAAGAAGCTGGCCAGCCAGTTTCTCAGGAATGGTCAGCAATCTACTGCAATATCCCCTACCCCCACCTCTCCATCCTTCAGACCCCAAGAAAGACAAGGAAACTTTCTATGTAGTCTCTTTAAAGCCATCTACCTGGGCTTCAGGTGCAAGGTAGCCTCCCGCCCAAGCCCCCGGCTTGGCAGGCAGGCTCACAGCACACTACCATTTGTCTCTTAAAACCATTTCGGTCTCTCCGTCTCTGCTCTGTTTCTCAGCCTTTCCACCTTTGCAGGCCGAAGTGGGTGGTTGACTCGGTGAGGGGCTGGGGGGTGACAGGTAGTAAATTATTAATCTGGCATCTCCCTTTTGCAAATCCTGTGGTGCAAGTCTTACTTTAAAATGTAGTGCCTGTTTTCTTCATGCCTCAGCCAAAACTGATAGGACATTTGAATGTCCTGTTAAACCTGGTATCTTCCTTTTCTAACACTCAGGATCATTTTTCAATCCTGTCATTTCATTTAGGTTTTTTTTGAGGGGGGAGAGGCGTATCTAAATGTGGCATTTGTAAAGATGAGCTAATTTCCCAAAGCATTTTAATGTCAATGTTTCATTGGATCTCTTCTCTCATATGTTCTGCAGAATTCTCCCAGGTGGCCCTCTTCATCTAATCAGGACTGGCATTTAGGAGGCAATGGGTTTAAGATGAAAACCTAGGCCCCTTCATCCTTCATGACTCGTTGCTTTCACCAGTGTTGATGATAATACAAATAACAATAATAATGAACATTTATTGAATGTAGACAGTGTTTTTAAGCGTAATAGATGTATTTATTATTTTTATTTTAGAGACAGAGACAGAGAGCACGAGAGGGAGCGGGGCAGGGGCACAGAGAGAGAGAGAGAGAGAGAGAGAGAGTAACAAGCAGACTCCACGTACAGTGTGGAACCCGACACAGGGTTCAATTCCACAACCCTGGCATCATGACCTGAGCCAAAATCAAGAGTCTGACATTTAACCGACTGAGCCACCCTGGCGCCCCAAGTGTGATAGATATATTCACCCAACAACTTAAACAATGTTATGATGCCCATTTTATAGATGAAGAAACCACTGCACAAAAAAGGTTAAGTAACTTACTCAAGATCACATGGTTAGTAAGGGGCAGAGCAACTGGGGTGAGAGCCTACATCCTTAACCCTTAGTAGTTCAGAGCACTTTGATATACACTATCTCATTTGGTATCTCTATATGATAAAAGGGGACAAGGATTACTTTCTTTCTTGGCAGATAAGAAGTACAAGCCATGCAAGCTGAGTGGGAGAGTCGAGGTCACAGTGCTAACAGGGGACAAAACCCAAATGTGAACTCAGGTCAAATCCAGGTTCCCCACCATATTACGTGGCCTGATGTGACCCTCTGTAGCTGACAGTCCTGACACAGGAAAGAAAGTACTACAAGGGACTTTTCCAATTATCTAGCCCAGCACTTTTCAAATTAATTTATAGAGCCTCGAGGGGCACAGGAGGAGCAGAGAGTAAGAGAGCTTTGAACTAGAGGGAAACCCAGCTCCATGCTTCACGAGTGTCTCTACTTCTATGCTTTGTATATCAGTTTCCACTTAAGGTTTTGTTTGAATTAGGAGAGGTACTGACTTTATTGATATAAACTGCCAATTCAGACCAGCCCCCAATGTAACAAATGGGGAAACTGAGGCCCAGAGAAAAATAACGAGTCACACAGCAAATTAGTATAGAGCTGAGTGTAGAAACCAGTCCGTTCTCTGGACCAGCACTTTGCTCCTGGTCCCAGCTGGTTCCCTGTGTGATCGGTGTCATATACCCTAGAGACAGGCTGGCAGCTGACATATAGGCAGCATAACTTGTACCGATACCCTGGCAGTAAAACAAATTGATTATGTTCCAATTAATGATACATGCATATGTATGCCAGAAAGAAACACCCTGCCATGCATATGCATAGATTATTAATTATGCAACATGCTTTCTTACATTTATATTTTCATAGCTTTTTATAGCATTAATTACTTCATTAAATTGAAGAAAAATGTGAGGGATGGCATAAACAGGCTTTACTGCCAGTAGGTAATCAAGTGCTAAGTGGCGTGGGGCTGTCTCTGTGTCAGTGACACACTTCTTCCTACCCTGTGTCTTTGACAGTTGACACATCCACTCACCTTGATTCCTGCTATGATGTCAGGGTCTGGTGTCAGGTGCTCTGCAGCCCTGGGTAACTGACGTCCTGTCCCACCATCGGAGTGTGCAGAGGTATTGGACTCAGGAATTGGAGAAGTGAGCTATAACCTCACTTTGACTCCAGCTAGTTATGTGACTCTGGGTACTTCAATTCCCTGTCTGGGGAGGAGATGT